>NC_091638.1:5363227-5666258 GCF_027580195.1 Bos mutus
AGAGAATCAACCTTAAACAGATGGCATAGTAGTAGGAGCTTGATTTTGAATTTTGGCCTTTAACTCAGCCAAGACTTATGGAGCCCCTGATATATGGCCCACCTGGGCTGAGGCTGTCTGTCCTGGAACAAGACAGGTGACATTCCTGCCCTCATGAAGTTGCCAGCCTCTGCCTACCAGCCTCAGCTAGGTACTTAAACACTTCCCTCATCTGTAAAGTGAGAACATCAGTCTTTCATAACTACATGTCACACATAAAGCAAGGCAGTGAGCAAACAAAAGGGTCAAGTGTAACCATTCCTGTTGTTATCAGTTATCATTCAAGCTGAGCTGGGGAAATGGATCTGAGTAAACTGTTAGCAGTAAAAGTCTCTGTTCTAAATTGGAACTTCCTCCTCATCCCCCGTAGTTGGTGGAAAGGCCTCTCTACGGGCTGAGTGGAAAGTGATCCTCTGTCCCCTGACAGCATTTTCCTTCTTTCCACTCTCGTGATGTGCGGCTGACACTCTGGTTTTGCTCTTAGAAGCCCGGGTCAGCTGCCCTGATCAGGTGTGTGTCTGTGCGCATGAAGGGGGGATGCGGGTCCTTCAGCAATGTGCTGAGAAGTGGCCCATGGTGGGTTTCTCCATCTGCAGAGAATACACAGCAAAGCGAGAGTCCTGAAGCCGTTTCTCTCGTGAATGGAAACATGACATCTCATGGCATTTAAGTAGGGCTGCCAGGTCAATGCTGGGACATGTTTGAATTATTCAGCTTTCATGACTTTGGGGGTGGAACTGTGAATGTTTTCCAAAATGAAAAGGACTTGAGACATCGTTGTGCTCAGCACAGTATTTGACTGGTCCGAGGATGAGATGTGTAGACTGGTTGGGAGCCTGGAGCCCTGCCGTGGTCTTCTAGAGCCTGCTCCACTCCCTGCCTGGCCGGTTCTCCAGTGTGATTCGGGGAGCAGTAGCCCCTCGTGAATTTTTACGTGATGAAATGGACTCAAGGAAAAGAGGTTAAGAAATAGTGTTTTCCATATATCTGAATGGCATGGAGCCCCTCTTAGCTAGACATTTAAAAATCTAGTCAAGTTGTTGTCTGTGTTCTCCACTTTTCTGTCCGCTGTGAACCTAAGTGTCCCGGGTCTTTTGATTGAGAAGGAAAGCCAGCCATAACCGTATTTCAGCATGTTAGAATTCCAGAATCTTAAAGTGCCTCCTTGCCTGCCCATCTCTGAATGTTGAAATTCACTAATTTTATCAGCACGTTGCCAGATAACACACTAGGTGACTCAAAGCCAAAGCAGACCAGCTCTGGCTTGTTGAATGTTTTGCAAAGGTCAGCAGAGGATTGGAAAACTTGACCTTCAGCTTACTACCTATTTGCCAGATCTAAGCTGGTTGTAGACAGTATTTTAAAACCACATTTTTTGTTTCCAGAAGGATTGTTAAAAGACCCTAAGCACTCTTGGAAACCTTTTGGTAACAATGATTGTTTCCATTCTATCTCTGAAAGCTTTGGGAGCATCACAGTAACAAAAGTTATGATATTTCGTTTTGTCTATTCACTCAGATGTCCTGAAAGATTTCTTGGAAGTCATCAGGCTGCTGCATCCAGTTGATAACTGGGAATAGATTTACCAGACTCTTAGTTATCTTTGTCGCTGGCATGCCTTTCCTGTAATTTTCGTAACGGAGAGAGAGCATTGCCTGCTCTGTTCCTCTTCTCCCCAGAGAGTGCTTGTATGGCACTTCTTCTGTCTAGATGGCTTTTACATGTATGTCAAGCCTGTTTTCTTTCCATCTTGACCCTAAAAAGTACCATTTCATAGATCAAGAAATGGAGGTTCTAAGAAGTTAAGTGGCTGACCCCCAAACCTGAACTCACACTCACGTTTTTGTCTTGAAAAGTCTTGGACTTTACCAGCCTGCCCTTATTATAAGCAAAGTAATTGCAGAGAACCAAAGCTGCCTTCTAAGAAGCTTACTGCTCCCCCACCCTCTACCTGCTCCCCTCAGCTCCAGCTGGCCGCATTCAGGGTCTTTGCCTTCGGCTGGAATGAGCGTACACCTCTGCTCTTAGACCTCTGTAGCAGGAATCTCTGTTTTATTGTTCAAAGCAAGAAAGATGAGGGCTTACATATGACCTGTGGCTTTGTCTCTCTTTGACTGTCTCTCATTGACCTTCCGTAAGTTATTCACCTCTTTGACCCTTAATTTCCCCATCTATAAAATGATGATGAGAAAATTCCATGGCATTTGTGATGAATAAATGAACTAATCATCACAGCGCTTAGCACTGGACTATGCATTTGGCTTGCATCCAGTAAATGGTGATAATAGAAATAATAGTATTATTATAGATCAGTTCGCATAGATCTGATTTCTGAAGCAGGAAATGTCCCTTCTCCTTGAACTGAAATGTGAGTATCCAGAGCAGAGAAGCAAATGCATATTGGAAAATATCCATAGTAGGGAGTTCATCACAAATTTTTACGTTCCTGTGAAACCTCTAGTACTGGAAGAGAGAATTGAATGGACACGATAAACACTCACTAATGGAAAACATTCAGACGGCTGCAGGGTGGGGCAGGGAGGCCGGAGCCGCGGAGCAGCAGCTGGGAGGAGGCGCAGGCACAGTTGCTCTGCACCACCTCGAGGGTGCCGACCCTCCCCTCCAGATAGCGGTTATCGGGAGGGGAGGTGGCCCATTGTTGCCCCTTCTTTTTATTTTCTTAAATTCAGTTAGAAATCCAGCTTTTCATGTAACATCTCCTCATTTTCAGACTTGGTTCACATCTGAAACAGAACTTAAGCCATATCTGGTTGCCATCCCCACCTCCCGCCCGACGTGGTGATCTCAGCTGCGGCATCTCCTAGCCTGGGCCAGCCCAAGGCTCCCTCGTTGCCAGAAACCCAGCCTCTCGAACCAGACTCACCATCTAAAGGAGTATCTCTCCTGAGTGTAGTAGCATTTCCGGCCCTTTTCCAGATCACAAATGTGGGAATTATCTGCTTTGACTGATATTTTCACATACGTCATAAAACTGTAATTGAAAGACCTTTCCAGCACTGGGCGCGCACCAGGACACTGAAGCACATTTTGAAAGAGAGTTAGGGAAAAATGGCCACAGAAATTTAGGAATGAAAAGCCGGATCTCACAGGAAATTGATACTCAGACCAAATTCCTTGCTTAGTTGAAGCAAACAGCTTAACCCAAATACCTATTTTTCTGATGGTCAGATAGTTGCTACCTTTTAAAAAATCCTTTCCTACCGGGATTTTGTATTAGTTCTGGCATTTTGCTTTCAGTTGCCTCAGCATTTTGAGTTAAAGTATTGTTTAATTCATAAATAAATAACTTAATGGAAAAGCATATCTTTGGGTAGACTATTTCAAAGTTCTTTTGGCAAAAATCATTTTGTGCATGTTTTTAATTTCCTGTCAGATCATAAACATCTTGCAGAAAGAACCGTGCTGTATTCTGTCCAACCTTTCCATAAAAGGTTAATATGAAGGCTCTTCCAGGGCAGATAAATAATGCATGTTTGTTTATGTTGGCTAATTTTTCTGCTAAGTAATAAATGATTTTAGCTGAATTGGAATGTGATAACACTCCATAAATCCCGTGCTCATTATCTTGCCTCCATCAGACTATTTACCATGTTGTTTTGACTGTCACTAAGAGAGTTAATCATCTTTTATTTTCAATAATCTCTGTGTTATTTTCCTTGTTGCTACAGCCCGTCGTCAAGTCATATCACCTGAAGGAGAACTGTTTTCTCCGTTACTATTACTTTCTGTAACGGGCCGACTCTAATGGCCTTCCTAGCAGGATGGTTACGACGTTGCTGGTCTGTGAAGTGGCGCCACAGCCTGCTCTTCCCTCGGTGAACGACCCCATGTGCACTGATGTGGGCTCCTGCTCGTCAGCTCGTTCCCTCTTTTCCTCAGCCCCAGTGCCGGCATGCTCTTGGGTTTTGGCTCGTTTCAAAAATTCTACAGTTAGGATTTATGCGCTACAGATAAACGCGCTGTTAAAAATCAGCTTTCTCAGTGATGAACTAAAGTTGGCAAGTTTGGACGGTGGTTTTTGTTGCAGACTGCTCACCTCTGCCCAGCCTTCTCAGAAGAGTGTTTTATCCATGAGATCTCTGTTAAAGTTGGGAGACCTAAAAGTGGTGCAGCTCTCTGAACAGGCAGAAGTGCCTGTATTTTGAAATACTGCCTCTGGCTACAAGACAGGTATTTCCATCTGCAAGAGTCATTTTAAATGTTTGCGTTTTGTCACCTGATATGTGACCTGATTCTGGGACATATATCAGAAAAAAAAGCGAATTCAGCAGCTTGTTTGAGAACTCAAACTGTACTCCATTCCTCAGTGATCCAAGAAATTCAGGGATAAGCAGAAAACAGAGCCTGCCTGCTTGGGAGTTATTTGGAGTTCTTGGGGCTGGGGAGTATAAAACAGGGAAGAAGCAGGTGAAATCCCTACTCAGTTGTTTTACGTTTGCCACTCTATTCAGCTCTAGCTTGTCTTAAACATATATTATTAGTTTTATATGTATATAACTCCTTTAATAGTTCCTTGCAAATCAAAATTTAAAAATCCTAGTTCAAAGGCACAATCAAGTTTTCAACTTAAAGTACTCTATGGAATTAATCCCTTTGAAAGATCCCGTAATTCCTTAATTTGCTTGTTTGGGGAATACAAATTTATGTTTATATGGCTTAAAGCCATCCATAGATCCATAGTGAAGTGTTAAACTCATGAGCCAAAAAGGCTAAAAAAAGAGAAAAGAAATCCTTAAAGCTAAGTTCCCTCGGTTGAACAAGTCAGAGGGTGGAGAATTATTACAGACATAAACACACACACACACACACACACACACACATACACATACCCTACCACCTTCCAGGGCTTCAGAGAAACACACACACACACACACACACCCCCTACCACCTTCTAGGGCTTCAGAGTTAGCTCCGTAACAGTGGCATTAGACTGGAGTTGTATTAGGAGGGCAGAGGGCCTGCAACTGTCCAGATTCAGGCGTTTATTCACCAGCTCCTGATTTTTAAGTTTTTAAACCAGGCTTGAGTTTCTTCAGTTCACTCAGAGTGTTGCTGTTGTTCAGTCGCTCAGACATGTCCGACTCTTTGCAACCCCATGGACTGCAGTGCGCCAGGCTTCCCTGTCCTTCAGTGTCTCCCAGAGTTTGCTCAGACTCACGTGCATTGAGCCAGGGATGCTGTTTAGCCATCTCACCCTCTGTCGCCCCCCTTCTCCTTATGCTTTCAGTCTTTCCCAGCATCAGAGTGTTTTCCAATGAGTTGGCACTTCACGTCATGTGGCCAGAGTATTAAAGCTTCAGCTTCAGCAACAGTCCTTCTAATGAGAATGGAATAGTCCTTTCCTGTAGTCTCATAATAGATTAGGTAGACAAAATCAGATTCTGTTGTTGCCTGTTGTGCTTCTGCTGGGACATTTTTTATGCCTCCTCACTCTCCTTGTCTTTTGTAAATCTAGTTTTGGTCAAGCCATGCTATGAGCTGTGTAAACCTCGGACATCCCTGTGGCTCTCCTTCTCTCCATCTGTCAAAACAACCATTGTTGTTGAATAATTCTCTGTCTCCAGAGATCCTGCCCATAGATTGTCTGGATTCCGCGCTCTGCTCAGCCCCTCGTGGTCTACGCTCTGCTCCCAGTCAGAGTGCCTTTCTGTCCTCTCACGCCTCTGAAAACCACCCATCCTTTAAGAATAAGCTCCTCCATGAATCTGGCTACCCCTGTATCAGCTTTTTGTCCTTTTCTGACCTCATGCTTGCACGGAAAGCAAGTTGGTTGCATCTGATAGCCTTGCCTTCTATCTAGTACGTAAGCCACAGGAGGGCAGGGACCCACCTAACGTTTAAGTCTCTTTCTGTGTGGAGAGGATTTCAGAGACCTGATGAATCCCTGGTTGTTGACCATGTAGGCAGCAGTTTCAATGTGGAAAAATAGGTGTCTTTTCTTACTAGGCTTTTGACTGCTAGGAATGATCTCCTTGCCTCTTCAAATAGATTTTAGAGTATGGATTAGGTCATGCTTGGAGGGTCCTTAAGGAGTATTATCATTGCAAAAAATATTTGCGTGAGAAACATGGATACCTTCAGGCTAGTGTCTCTGAGTCTTTTCTGTGAAGACTCTGGCCTCCCAGTTACCTCTGTGGTGGTTTTTCCAGAACAGCTCCTGGTGCCCAGAGACCTTGGGGGACTGTCGTTGGAGAAAAGCCCCTCCTCTCCCGCTTTCAATATACTTATCATTACTTAAGGGATGAGGGTTAAAATACAATTTTAAAACTAATAAAGAAGGTATTGCCTTGTGTTAGAAGTTCCGAGTATGCAGCAGATGTTCAGAGGAGGAAAATCTTTCTCAACTATCTCTGGCTTAATTATGAGGTGTCTTTTTGGTGTATTTATTTACTTATTATAGCAATTGGCCAAAGGCTTTGACTCACTGGGGAATGTCTCTCTTTTCATTATGAATATGAAGGGTCCTGTGCGGTTGTTTGGTGCTTCGTTCTGGGCTAGAGAACGCGTGTGACAGGCCCCTGGACTGGTCCCACTGGTCTCAGGGGCCCTGGATGTCTGTTGCCTGCATCGCAGACCATGGTGGCTGGCTGCCAGATGGTAGCCTCTGTGTCTGACTCTGAAACGCCAACTGCAATTGAAAACCTTCTTGCCGAGAACAAGTCTTTCCATTCCGGGACCATATGGTGATCAGAGCCTCTGGGCCCACGATCGTTTATGGGGGCAGGCTCAAGAGAAGAGCAGATGGGAAGAACTGTCATAGGAGAGCGTGGCTGGAAAAATGGTGAGGAATTGGTATTCAATTTTGCTAGATCCTGAATGAGTGGAGACAGGGGACTCATGGCCAGCCACAAGCTGGGTTCTCCACAAGACGGCCCGAAGAATGACCGGGCAGCTTCAGCGTCAGCTGAGCATGGGGTCAGTGCCTACCTGAGAGGAGGGGCGGAACCTGTGAGTGCTTGGCGGGGCTCCAGTGCTGGGTCTCTAATCAAACGGGAGCCTGGGGCTTGCTGTGAAGGTAGAGGATTGACGGCTACAATCAGCTGACCTTCCGAGAAGTAGATTACCCTCAGTCACGTGACTGGGCGTCCTCCAGTCAGTTGGGTGGCCTTACATACAAGCAAGAACTGAGGTTTCCTGGAGAAGGAATTCTGCCTGAAAACTGCAACACTGGTTCCTGCCCGAGTTTCCAGCTTGCCGGCCTGCTAGAAATTCCAGACTGGCTATCCCCGCCATTGCATGAACCAGTACACATAGAAAACACACCCGGGTGGGTTTAGCATGTCCCCAGGGGATTTGTGTGCTTATTAGTATCAGAGGAGCACTGCTGTGAGTCATAGTGGTTCTGTTCGCCAGTTGCCTTGGATTATTCTTTGAGATGCTGCACTTGGTTATATCAGTTTTAATAATCCTTGCTATGAAATTTATAGCACAAAGCAAGACATACACAGGTGTTTGTAGAATAAATGAATTTCTAAGTGCCCTCAAAACATGCTGTAAAATGACAGTAGATAGATGCAGGAATTCAAAGCTACCCAAATGCATTTCTGCCCAAATGTTTGGGATTATTTCTGGAATTTTGAGACTTTACCTAATAGTTCAGCTAACGGTAGACACCATTCCAAAAGGTATGCAGTCACAGTTTGTATGCAAAATCCTTAATATTTTTATGGAATAATCTAACCCTTATTAGGCTGCTCATCTTTGACCTTCAAAGACAACAGTGCTGCTGCTCAGTCACTTCAGTCGTGTCCAACTCTGTGTGACCCCAGAGATGGCAGCCCACAAGGCTCCCCCGTCCCTGGGATTCTCCAGGCAAGAACACTGGAGTGGGTTGCCATTTCCTTCTCCAGTACTGTTCTAGAAATAGACACAGCTAAGCATTTACTTTATTCATATTCTTAAGACCTGGCAGCAAGGTCTCTAGGCAGCAAGTTTGGGGAAAACGTGCTCTAAAATGAGGAAGGCGATGTGATCGAGACTGAAGGTCTTGCCATGAATCATGGGTCTATGTGAAAAGAAGTTCATGTGACCGTCATGTGCTGAAGGGAGGCCGCCTTCACTCACTTCCTTTGCTGGGTGGCTTTCTAGGTGAGAGATCTTCTCATTCTGGAGAATGCTGCATGCTGGCTCAGTGTGTCCGGCTCTTTGCGACCCCATGGACTGTAGCCCACCAGGCTCCTCTGCTTGGGGCTCTCCAGGCAAGAGTACTGGAGTGGGTTGCCATTCTTTTCCCACGGACTGGAATGCACAGAGGCAGTCGTATGTGGAGTGAATGACCATGTCCCCCTGCCCCCGCTCCTTCCCCCCGCAGCTCTTGCCTCCCATTCTAATTAGCCTTGAACTGTCCAGCAGGTTCTCAGTCACCTCAGTGACCTCTGGAGTGGGCCTAGGTTTCTTCACCTGGGACTACGGCCCTTCAGGGAATAGTGAAGCAATGAACCAAAGTTTGTATGCATTTCTCTCTACCCCCTCGTTCCAGAGTGAGAGCAGAAATCTTTTATCACGATTAGGTGGCCCCCAACAAAGGTGTGAAGAGCGCTGTGTCCCTGCACTTACCTCTCTGCCCCACCAGGGCTCCTGTTCACAGAGGACAGTGCTGGCTTTGAGCAGAGGTTGGAAGTTCCTTGCTGGCAGAATGCTCCAGGTCAGGAGCCTCCTGGTCAGCTAGTAGGGAGTGGCTGGTAGGGCTGGGGGCATGGCAAAGACTATGCCCTGTGTCAAGGCTTTCAAACTGAAAAAGAGAAAAAGCTGCCAAGCTAGAAAGTCCATTCACCTCAGCAGTGGTAGCTTTTACTGTCACAAAGGGGGAAATGGGGCCTCCTTGCGGGTACTTAGGAGGCTCTGTGATAACTGAACAGCTTGACAAACAGGTGGGGTGCACACAAGCTGCCTCCCTCCACGGGCCGTGCCTCCAAGCGGGGGTCAAATTGGCCTTTCGCCTCTCCCCAGAGTTCACCGGTGCGAATTCTCACGTTTGGCCTCCCCACCGGGCAGCCAGGCTAGGCAGCTCCCCGAGGCCCGGCCCCCTAACCCTGCAGCCTGCTGGCCCTTCTTTCTTCTTCTCCTCTTCTTTCTGTTTTCGGGATGACACTTTTTTGTCTCTTCCCTGTGGACTGTTCTGCGGGCATCAGATCTAAAGCACTTCTGCTTGTCCACACGTCTGTGGCTGCTGCCGCCGCTTTCACCAGCAGTCACGTCTGACTGTCTTGCTCTCCCATCACTTCTCACTGTCGTTTTGTCCCATTTCTTAGCTTTTTGCTAGAAAAGGATTTGCCGGCACAGGAAGGACTCCTTTGCATCAGCAGTGTGTCGGAGTGCGGATCTCGTGGCTTTGGTGCGTGTTTTCCTCCAGCTCTGCTGAGAGGCTCCCCTCCGCTGTCACAGGCGTTACGTGTGTGTGCTGTGGATGGGGAGGGTATGTCTGTGCCGCTTTGTTATGTACCTGTTATGTCATTATGTCGGTGTCTCAGCCTTGGCTGCATGTGAGAATTGTCTGGGCAGCTTCTAAAAGTCCTGGTGCCCAGGGCACCCTCCAGAATAATTAAATCAGCATGTCTGCGGGGTTGCGGAGTACTCCATGAATTTGTTAAGCACCCTAAATGATGGATGGATTTCAGCACGGGCCCCAAAGTTGATAACCACTAATGGAGGCTAAAATCCTAAAATGCTGGAAGGCTGAATTCCAAGTCCTGGAGGCTTGATGTTATATTTAAAAGCAACAAAGCTTTCTAACCAGCAAACAGATGTTTGTCTGAAGCTACTCTATTAAAAAAAAAAAAATCAAATAAACAGAAGACAGCCTGGTTTTTTTTTTTTCCTTGCCCATGTCTTTTAGGGAAGCCCGAAGGGTTAATTTAGCTGTTTCACAAATGGATCCAAATCTAACCATTGTAGGGGAAAAAAAACTACATATATATATATATATATATATATATATATATATATATATTTTTTTTTTCCTGTTGTCTTAGTCTCAAATGGAACGCAAGATTCAGAGAACATTGCAGCCTGTATTTTTAGCTAAGTTTAGTTAGAGCTCTTGGTCCGGGAGACATTGAGAATTTCAAAATAGTTTGTTACCTCAAAATACATTTCCTGAAATGGACTTGAGGCCTGAGAGGGATGAATGGGTTTTTTTTTTTTTTGCTTCTATATTTATTGTACCACAAGAAAGCAAATCTTAAATTTATGTAAGTTTTTATTTTTAGAGACCCAGGAAACAGGTGCTTTGCCCAAGCGACAGAAGGCTGCGTGGCAAAATGTCAATGGCAGACTAGAATTCATGGGCAGGGAGCGGTGGGGGAGGGCCCTGAAGCTGTGCACCTGGCCTCAGGCCAGAGCATCCTTAATGCAGGGGCGGACCATGAGGGCTTGCTCAGGCCTGGGAAGCACCGTCCCACCTCCTGAGGGCGGGTCTGGTCCTGTGCCCCTGCGCCCGGGCGCCCTGTCTTTTCTCGTCTAGCAAGAAGGGGCTTTGAGTTCACGTTTGTTGAGGATACCCCGGGCTCCATCTCCCGGCTCACACTTTCAGTTGCCAGCACTGCCACTGGCAGAGGACCTCACAGAGGAAGAAGAGGGGCGAGGGTGTCATGCCTCGTCAGCGCCCCTCAGCGTGACGTGTGCTGCAGGGACAGTTTGCCTTCAGCGTGTCACTGGTGGACGTGAAGGAGTCTCACGTTTGCTCGCGCACTCTGCCCGGGGTGAGTGGAGAGCGCTGTGTCCCTCCCTGCCTGGTGCAGAGCCAGATGTGCACCTCTGTGTTTGCTCCTTCGTGGATTAGCTGGTCACCATTGAGCAGTACACGTTTTGGGTGGCATCTGAGCGATAGCCCCTCTTCTTGGCCCTGGAGAGGCAGCGTGGAAACAGGCAGAGAAGGCCGCTTGGAGCTTGCGTTTGGTGTGGATTGGAAGCCACTGGGTGGTGGGGAATGTGCAGAAGATCAGACGAAGCCCTATGTTGATTGCCTTAGGACCACGCGGTGATGTTTAACAGAGGCCAGGAAGGTGCAAGAGGGCAGGTGAAGGCCAGAGGAAGGGCAGGACCTGAGGCAGGCGGGAGCCTGGCTTCCCCCTGGAGAGGCCCTTGTGTCCTCGAGGGGAGTGAGTGAAGAGAGCGGGCAGCCGGTGGTGCTGGGAGGGCAGAGGGCGGAGAGGGGGCAGGCAGCAGAGCCTGGAGCTGGAGCTCACTGGCACTCACGTGTGTGTTGTGTGTGTGTATGTGTGTGTGTTTGTCTGGGAGACACACTTTTATCAGCTGAGTTGGCTCAGGGCAATAGGGAGAAGTCAGAGCCAGGCTTTTGCCAAGAAGAGCATCACCCTGATGCTCTGGTGAGTGTAGGTCAGGAAGGCAGCGGCCAAGTCTGCCCTCTTCCCCAGGGTCTGCTCTGAGCCGGCTGACCCTCTTTGCAGATGCGGCAGCTGCGCTCTGCGTGGCCCCGGTCTGCCCGCCGCCCTCTCGTCAGGCTCTCGCGCCCTCTGTGCCTGCCTCGCTTTTGAACTGCCCTGCCCTGGTCTGTTTTCATCTCCACCCACCAGCTAAACTATCACTTCCTTTAAGAGCACGTGCCGCAGCACCCAGTACCACGTGGTAGGCCGACCTGCCGTCTGTCTCTAGATTGAGCGCGGAGGTTTTGGTGGAAGGAGTGCCTTACGATGGTCGCTGACAGAGGCAAGAAGTTGCCAGGCCTCCCCCAGCCAACCCCACCCCTTGCTGGCTTCCATCACAGCCTTCTCCTCTGCTGCGGAGGTGTTGGCAGCCTCTCTCCACGTTCATTCTTAGTGGCCCCGGGTTCATCTGGCATCGCGTCGTATCGGGACTCCGTTGGTAGTGGGCTGCGTTGGCTCACCGTGTGGTGCGTCTCTCTTCTCTTTGCAGTTAACAGCGATATGATGGTCACTGACCACAACGGCGCCATCAAGCTGTCGCAGCTGTGTAAGTTCTGCGACGTGCGGTCGTCCACCTGTGACAACCAGAAGTCCTGCTGGAGCAACTGCAGCATCACGGCCATCTGCGAGAAGCCGGAGGAGGTCTGCGTGGCTGTCTGGTGAGGGTGCCTCTCAATGCTGCTCCCTCCGCCCCTTACAAGCAGTGCGCGTTCGTGCACCTTCATGGGATGTTCGTGGGATGTGGAGTCACGTGTCTCGTCTCTTCCGCATCTGTCCCGTTTCCCCCACTTCAGACCCTCTCTCTCAGTTACGCAGTGTAATTTCTCGAGATACTCTGTACACTTTCAAATACACACACACCCCTTCCTTGCGTCAAGGAGAGGGATTTGCTGCTTGCCATCCACTTAAGTGACCCCCCCCGGGGACCCTGCAGTGATGCCCAGAGCTCTGTTCTGAGGCGGACTCCTCCCTCTCTCACAGAGATGGATGCTGGGCTGTTGCAAGAGGGACACACTTGTCAGAGATGGAGCAGCGACTCAGGGCATCAGGACATAACCTGTTCCGTAGTCAGAAGCCTGGCCACCGCAGCATACCACCGCTGGCCAGACTCTGCGTCTTTCTCTGGGAGCAGATTCTCTCTTCCCTCCCTTTCCCTTTCTTTCTCTTTCTTCTTCCCTCCCTCATCCTCTCATTTTTGCTATGTACACGCACAAACACACACACAGTGGGAATCATTTGATTAGCACGTAGTTATTAACACATATTATGAATTAGAGGTATGAGCCAGAGATTAAAAAAACAGTGATAATTAAGAGAGTCCTCATTTTATATTAAAAAAAAGTATACATTTGTTGATGAAATGTAACATTCTGAAGAGTTATATGGATGGTTTCAATGTATCAGCTGTTGTATTTTAAAGTAAGCTCTGTATCTCCTGGCTGTTAGCAAATGAGAATATCCACCCAGTTATCTTTGCCTGCTCCTTTGAGCAGGAGTCTCCAAAGACTTTCTCCAGACCATGTGCCCTCAGCCTGGACAATAGATCTGAGAGCCTGGCACATTTCCCTACCTACCGGGGCATGAATCAGGTTCTTAAGAGCTAAAGGAATGTTCACAGCCAAGACCTGTCATGGTGGCTCGCCATTACCTGCCAGCTGCATTGTGTCCAGCTCTGAGCCCTGCTTTTGCAAAAGGGTTTTGACAGAGGTGGTGTTCGAGGAGAGGGACACGTGTGATGGGAGGTCCAGAAGCATGCCAGCCGAGGGCTGGCAGGGGCAGGGAGCCAGGTTAGTCCAGTAAAGAGGACGTGGGCTCTGCGGAGGGAGCGGAAGGGCTCTAGAGTGGGAAGTGCAGTAAATAAATGGTTGTGCAGAAGCCTACAAGGCTGGAGAGACGCACAGCTTTTCGAAGGGGATGGACAGACACACCTGAGCTCAAGGTCAGCTGAGGTGTTCTCTCAGTCATGGTTTCCTGCCAGTGGGGCAGGCGCCCTTCTCTGGAAGCATCAGACCAAGGTCAAGAGGCGGGGAGTGACCACTGGTCAGGTTCAGGGCAGAAAGCTTCAGATCCCGACCGGGTGACCCCAGGCTCCTCCTCCGTGTCTGTTCTCTGCTCACCTTTGCTTACGTAGCCACTGGGGATGAGAACTTAACTTCTGCACCAAAAGCAGACTTTTTCATTCAGGGGCATTTCCCTACCCCTAGTCCAAGTGCAGGGGATAGAATGTGAACCGCGCGCTCCTGGCAATCAATGCTTTGCTGTCTCCGAAGGTAGGAGCATGGGGGCCGCTCTGCCCCCTCTGTGTTTCAGATGTAGAGTAAGCACAGTGAATGTTGTTTCTGCCTGTCTGCAGAAAGACACATCCAGAGGTGAAGAGAGGGGGTGCCAGTGCGGGCGCTCTCCTGTGCACCACCCCCGCCCTCCAGGGAGGGCCCCGCCCCTGCACTTACCAAGCTGGAGTCGCTCTGCGTCCAGGGACCAGCCGCCTAGGACTGGCTGGTGCAGGGGCCCCAGTGCTTGACCACATCGCCTCAACTTGGGACAGCTCCGATGGGCCCTCACAACCCCCAGGTGCCCAGAGGGCAGCTGAGGCCTCATCGAGAACCCCTTGCCCACTCTGTGCAGATTTGCCCCCTGAAGGGACATTTCCCCAAAGCACCTGCACAGAGCTCTAACAGCCTCAGAGTCTGTGTGCCCGGGCCCTCACACTCAGACACAAGTCTATGTTAGAAGCAGCCGGCGGGGGAATAGAAGACTGCTCTCTGAGATCCATTTCAGTCTTCTTTTCATTCATTCATTTGTTGAATTAACGCCAGTTGTGCACTCTCACCAAGTGAAATGCTTAAGTCCTTTTCAAGGATAGAAATATTTTGGAACCGATATTAATTTGATTACTGTGGTTCTTTTGTCATGGATATTGACAGTCTCTTCAGTTGCAGGACAAAGAAGTCTGTGTTTATTTCCCTGTATTTTTCCTTTCCGTGCTTCAGTGAATCCAAAATGTTTTGCACAGTGGGCCCTGTCTGTCCGGGGGGCGCTGTTACAACACTGAGTGGAGGAAGCCCTTAAGGACCTTACGGAGCCTCAAGGTTTTTTTTTTTTTTTTTTTTTATGCATGTCTATATGTAGTGAAGGAAGTGAAGTCTCTCAGTAGCTTCTGACCCTTTGTGACCCCATGGACTGTAGCCTGCCAGCCTCCTCTGTCCATGGGGTTTTGCAGGCAAGAAAACTGGAGTGGGCTGCCATTTCCTTCACCAGGGGATCTTCTCGACCCAGAGACTGAAGTTGGGCCTCCCGCACTGCAGGCAGCTTCTTTACCATCTGAGCTAACAGGGAAGCCCATACATGATTGCGTATATCCATATATGTATGCCCACTCTCGTTTAGATTCTTTCTCCGTATAGGTCATTACAGAGCGCTGAGTCGAGGCCCTGTGCTACTCAGCGGGTCCTTGCTGGTGTCAGTCACGTATAGTAGCGTGTGTACGCAGTCCCCGGTAACACACATGTGTTTTCTGCATCCGTGACTGTGCTTCTGTTTTGCCTCGGGTACTGGGGTTGAGCCCCCTCCCTGCGGTCCCAGTTCTGCAGTTAGTGGCGGTGGAAGGCGAGGGCTCAGAGAGAACCGGCCCAGGGCTCTGGAGCGGCTTTTCTTCGAGCTCCCAGTTTCTTCCTTGTCCCATCCCAGGGCCTCTGGAAGCTTTGCAGAGGAGCAATACCATGCCCTTCCCTGAGAGCCTGGGGGACTCGGCATGCCTTCATTTTGTTACCAAAATCAAACACGGACCCCCCCAACACAGACAAGCACACACCTGTGTGCTCACCCACCTGTGTTCCCCCTGAGAGCCCTTGAGCTCTCTCCACAGCCCACAGCCTATGGGGTAAGGAGGGCCTCTTGTTTCATGGCCACTGTTTTCGTCAAGACCTCCCAGTAACTTGGGGGTTAAGGAGAGGATTTTTTTCTACTGTGTTTTTCAAAATTATTTTTTAATTTTTATGCAGGTTTTAAAGGTTACCCTCCATTTCCAATGATTAGAAAATACTCCTATATTCCCATCCTTGAGTGTACCTGACACCCAGAAGTTTGTGCCTCCCACTCCCCCCACCTCCTCACTGATTTGTTCTCTTTGTGAATCTGCTTGTGTTCTGTTGTTTTTCTTAGATTCCACATATAAGCGATATCATACAGTGCTTGTCTTTCTGTGTCTTATTTCATTTAGCATCATTTCCACCAAATCCGTCCACATTGCTGCAAATGGCAAACTTTGGTGGGGAGCCTCCGGCTCTCTGCTGAGCTGGGCTCCAAGCGTGCGGTGCACAGGGACACTCGGTTTATGGTGTTGGCACGGAAGGATGCCTTGTGGATCTTTCCCACGTTGCTCTTTATTTTCCCTCACGTCCCTTTCTTCATGCAGGAAACCGCAGTTCTTCATCTAGAAGTTTCTTCTGTCTCCAGCCCCACCAGCTGCTGGCTGGGATGTGCCCTCACTCATGGAGCCCTGGGCCCAGCAAACAAAAAGAGCAGAACCGCAGCCTCTTTGCCAGACACACTCCCTGAGAATAACTTAGCTAGATTCTGTCCAGCAAACTAGGGATGTGTTGGGAGCCTCACAGGGCAGTCAGGAGGGAAGGTTTAGAATCACCCCCAGGACCTAGCCATGTCCTTTTCCCCACACTCTCCCTCTAATGATTGAATGAGTGAATTAAGGCTTTGAGTGTACTTTCCCAACAAGTTAGGCCCCGAGACAACCCTCATGTTATGATCCTAAGTGGGCTCTGAGATAAGCAAAGGGAAAAGTGGAGTGGGTGGGAAGGCATGGGAGATGCTGGGCGAGCTGTCAGAGATGGAACTGTAAGTGACGGGAGGCAGCGCCACTTAGAGATGACGTCCTGAGGTTGACATGGCCAGACCGCCTCCTTGGGGTCACACTCACCTGCCTTCTCTGCACCCAGGAGGAAGAATGATGAGAATATCACGCTGGAGACAGTCTGCCACGACCCCAAGATTGCCTACCATGGATTTGTCCTGGACGATGCTGCTTCTTCAAAGTGTATCATGAAGGAAAGAAAGGGGTCCGGAGAGACTTTCTTCATGTGCTCCTGCAGCTCCGAAGAGTGCAATGACCACATCATCTTCTCCGAAGGTGAGTGTTCCTCTCCCAACAGTCTGCAGGCGCAGGTACGTCCTTCCACGGCTGGTGCTGGGATCAGGCTCACAGGCCCCCTTACTTGCTGGAAAGAGGGGCTTAAGGGGTGACAGGGTCGGCTCTGGTCTGTATCCAGTCTGGCTCCTGGGAGCCACATTATGATTCTTCACCGAGGTTCTCCAGGCGCAGGGCCTGGAAAGGCAGCAGCGGCATCACCTGAGAACTTGAAGAAGTGTGGGTTCCAGGCCCCAGCCTGGCCGTGGAACCGGAAACTCTGGGTGCACGTCCAGCAGTCTGCGTTTAAACAAGCCTTCCGGCTGATTCTGACGCCGCTCAAGTTTGAGAACGACTGGTCCAGCGGTGAGCGGAAGCTGTGTGATTCGGGAAGAGCCGTGCTTTGAGTCAGCTCAAGTGGTCGTGTGCACACACTCACTCCGTGGATTTGTCTAAAGGGCACTTACCCTTTGTCACTTTTGAGGAGGACTGCGGTGCAGAGGCAGTGAGGATACCCCACACTCGGAGCCCAGCTCAGCCAGTGCCCGCCGGGGAAGTGCAGCAGCTGGCTCAGTGTGGAAGGAGGGCACCCACGTTTCCTTCAGTGTAGAAACATGTTCAGTGATTTTAAGGACAAAGCTAGTATATGTCACTTATCAAATATACAGACCATCCAACAGTATATAACAACTGTAAAATGGGAGACCTTCGCCTGTTCCCTTCCGCCCGGCCCAGCAGATGAGCTGTGTCGATGGCCTGTTGGATGCACCCCCGTCTCTGCCTTTCATCCATATTAGCCTTCCTTCCGTCCCCTCTTTCCCTATTCTCTCCCTCTGTCGTTCCTACTTACCTTCCCTCCCTCCATCTGCCCATCCGACTGTCTGTCCACTGTCCCATCTGTCCATCCGTCTGTCCATCCATGTGTCCATCTGTCTATTCATCCATCCGTCTATTCATCCGTCCATCTGTCTGGCCATCCATCTGTTATTCTGTCCATACATTCACCCACCCATCCATCTGTCTATCCATCTATCTGTCCATCCATTCATTGTACCCACTCATCCATCTTTCAGTGCAAATAGTTAATCATACTATAAATATTACCTGGCGATAATTTTTTTTCACTCAGCCACTTTTATTCCTTTTCTAAACAAGATAATATATATAGATGTATTGTAACCTGTTAATTGCTGTCTAGAATTGTATAGGCATATCTTCTACAAGTGACTTAACCATTCATTCCCTTGTTGATAGATTGTTTTAGATATCTCCAGTTTTCCACTTAGTGGTACACTGACTATCTTAGTAAAAACATCTTACACATTTGTGCTAATGTTTCTGCAAGAGAGACTTCTAGAAATGAAATTTCTGGATCAGAGATATGCACAGTTTAAATTTGGATAATTCTGTTAAATTGTTCTCATGCCCCTCCCTCAAAGATACATAAGCATATGAATTTCCATCTACTTTCTCCAACACTGGAGATTATGTCTTTTAATTTTTCCAGGCAGTAGTGAAATTAATATTCTTTTGGTTTTAGGACTGTAAATCAGAATAAGGAAAAGTTATTTTAGCCCTCCATAGGTCCAATTCAACAAACAATCCTTTGGGAACCCAGGTGCTGGGCTGGCACACTACCCCTTCTGCCGTGTGTGTGCCAGCTACGGGGCACGATGAGCCTCTGCTTTGTGGTGCCCGTGGGCGGGGCAGGCCCCTCTTTCTCTGTGTCCTTTAGCCAGTTTCCCTCCCTTCCTGTTCAGCTTCCTGTCCAAGTGAAGTTCTCAGTGTACAAGGCGCGCATGTGCACTTCGTTAGCACAACACTTTTCAAATTCACTCCCCTCTCCTACTTGTTCCTCCTCCAACCATGCCATTTCGTTTTTTCCTTATGTAATTTAAGTTAGGAGACATGCTGCAACTAGATTTAATCACACTAAAACATGGCAACCCTGGTGACCGGGTTCACCCTGTTAACCTTCCCCAAGTACTTCACCTTTAAAAAGAAGGCCCAGGCTAAGCCAAAAGAATCAATCCCTAATAGTGGAATATCCATTCATATTTACTATCATCTGTGAAACTTTTCTCTCCTTTTGCATACTGGCTTATCCACAATGGAAGAATTTATTTCTTTCAAAGGTGACAAAAGTTGACAAATGGCTTGAAAATTGGATATATTTTATATGTGTGTGTGTGTGTACTCCTGTAAGCTCTTAAGGTGTTTATGACTTCAGTTTTCAGTGTATTTCAACTCATGTGATAATCATGGGCACACGTTCATGTTTTCCCTCTTATTCATTATCAGACTGTTTGTTTCCTTGTGAGGTGAGATAATCAGCATAAAGGCAGTTTCTCATTGTACAATTCAAGAAATCCAGCACAGCTGATGACTCAGATATCTGAGTGATTTCAGAGTCTTCTAAAATGCTCAAGGGAGTATGCTTAAAAATAAGTCTTTCCTCTATGGTGAGATATTTTCCTCACCTACAACATCAGGTATTAGAACACTTTGGGATCGATTTCTCTTATTGCCACTATCTCTTCTTTATACTAAACAATGACAACTTAAAAAATTGAAGTATAATTGACCTACAATGTGTTATTAGTAATTACTGCTATATAGCAAAGTGACTCAGTTAATCACCCCCCCTCCCCCCCACACATTCTTTTGTATATATTCTTTTGTGATTGATCGTAGGGGATTGAATACAGTTCTCTGTGCTCTACGGTAGGACCTTGTTGTTTATCCGTTCTGTATATAAAAGCATACGTCTGTTAATCCCGACCTCCCAGTCGATACTCTCCCAACCCCTTCTCCCTTGACAACCACCAATCTGTTGCCTGTGTTCATGTTTCTGTTCCATAGATAGCTTCATTTGTGTCATATTTTAGATTCCACATATATGTGATCTCATACAGTATTGTCTTTCTCTTTCTGACTTAGCACGACCACCATCTCTAGGTCCATCCAGTTCAGTTTAGTTCAGTCACTCAGTCATGTCCGACTCTTTGCAACCCCATGAATCGCAGCAGGCCAGGCCTCCCTGTCCATCACCAAATCCCAGAGTTCACTCAAACTCACGTCCATCGAGTTGGTGATGCCATCCAGCCATCTCATACTCTGTCGTCCCCTTCTCCTCCTGCCCCCAGTCCCTCCCAGCATCAGAATCTTTTCCAATGAGTCAACTCTTTGCATGAGGTGGCCAAAGTATTGGAGTTTCAGCTTCAGCATCAGTCCTTCCAATGAACACCCAGGACTGATCTCTTTTAGGATGGACTGGTTGGATCTCCTTGCTATCCAAGGGACTCTCAAGAGTCTTCTCCAACACCACAGTTCAAAAGCATCAATTCTTCAGTGCTCAGCTTTCTTCACAGTCCAACTCTCACATCCATACATGACCACTGGAAAAACCATAGCCTTGACTAGACGGACCTTTGTTGGCAAAGTAATAATGTCTCTGCTTTTCAATATGCTATCTAGGTAGGTCATAACTTTCCTTCCAAGGAGTAAGTGTCTTTTAATTTCATGGCTGCAGTCACCATCTGCAGTGATTTTGGAGCCCAGAAAAATAAAGTCTGACACTGTTTCCACTGTTTCCCCATCTATTTCCCATGAAGTGATGGGACCAGATGCCATGATCTTAGTTTTCTGAATGTTGAACTTTAAGCCAACTTTTTCACTCTCCTCTTTCACTTTCATCAAGAGGCTTTTTAATTCCTCCTCACTTTCTGCCATAAGGGTGGTGTCATCTGCATATCTGAGGTTATTGATATTTCTCCGGGCAATCTTGATTCCAGCTTGTGCTTCTTCCAGCCCAGCATTTCTTATGATGTACTCTGCATATAAGTTAAATAAACAGGGTGACAATATACAGCCTTGACATACTCCTTTTCCTATTTGGAACCAGTCTGTTGTTCCATGTCCAGTTCTAACTGTTGCTTCCTGACCTGCATATAGGTTTCTCAAGAGGCAAGTCAAGTGATCTGGTATTCCCATCTCTTGAAGAATTTTCCACAGTTTATTGTGATCCACACAGTCAAAGGCTTAGGCATAGTCAATAAAACAGAAATAGATATTTTTCTGGAGCTCTCTTCCTTTTTCCATGATCCAGCGGATGTTGTCAATCTGATCTCTGGTTCCTCTGCCATTTCTAAAACCAGCTTGAAGATCTGGAAGTTCATGGTTCACATATTGCTGAAGCCTGGCTTGGAGAATTTTGAGTATTACTTTACTAGCGTGTGAGATGAGTGCAATTGTGTGGTAGTTTGAGCATTCTTTGGCATTGCCTTTCTTTGGGATTGGAATGAAAACTGACCTTTTCCAGTCCTGTGGCCACTGCTGAGTTTTCCAAATTTGCTGGTGTATTGAGTGCAGCACCTTCACAGCATCATCTTCCAGGATTTGAAATAGCTCAACTGGAATTCCATTTCCTCTACTAGCTTTGTTCATAGTGATGCTTTCTAAGGCTCACTTGACTTCACATTCCAGGATATCTGGCTCCAGGTGAGTGATCAAACCATTGTGATTATCTTGGTCGTGAAGATCTTTTTTGTACAGTTCTTCTGTGTATTCTTGCCACCTCTTCTTAATATCTTCTAATATCTTCTGCTTCTGTTAGGTCTGTACCATTTCTGTCCTTTCTCGAGCCCATCTTTGCATGAAATGTTCCCTTGGTATCTCTAATTTTCTTGAAGAGATCTCTAGTCTTTCTCAGTCTGTTGGTTTCCTCTGTTTCTTTGCATTGATCACTGAGGAAGGCTTTCTTATCTCTCCTTGCTATTCTTTGGAACTCTGCATCCAGGGTGCTGCAAATGGTATTATTCATTATTTTTTATGGATGAGTAAAACTCATTTATATATGTGTACCACCTCTTTATCCATTCATGTGTTGATGGACGTTTTGGTAACATTGCCAAACTAATCAGTCAACCCAAGAAGGATACAGTTGATCTTAAACCTGGTCATTTAGAAATGAGCTAAGTAAGGTTTACTGAGTCCTTTCGTGTGACAGAATTCCCCAATGAAATGGAAGTGTTTTTCCATAGTGATAGTGAAGACATTTGTGTGTGTGTTTGTGTGTACTCCACAGACTTTGTGCCAGCATGGAGCTCCACGTAGAGAAGGTGAGGTGCCTTTTCAGGAATATTTCTTTGGTTTTTATGATAATGTTTACGTTACTTTTTCTGTGGAATTGTAACCATACTATTGCCTAAAGCAGGAAGATATGTAGGAATGCCTTCAGGATGCATTTCACAAGATGCTGTTCTGAACTGGATCTCCAAGGGAGCTGTTGGGTAGCCTGAGGAACCCTGGACAAGGAGTTCAGTTCAGTTGCTCAGTCGTGTCTGACTCTTTGCGACCCCATGGACTGCAGCACGCCAGGCCTCCCTGTCCATCACCAACTCCCGGAGTTCACTCAGACCAACGTCCATCGAGTCAGTGATGCCATCCAGCCATCTCATCCTCTGTCGTCCCCTTCTCCTCCTGCCTCCAATGCCTCCCAGCATCAGAGTCTTTTCCAATGAGTCAACTCTTCACATGAGGTGGACAAAGTACTAGAGTTTCAGCTTCAGCATCATTCCCTCCAAAGAAATCCAGGGCTGATCTCCTTTAGAATGGACAAGGAGTAGAGAGGCATTAAAGGGGTTCGCCTGCATCATTTTGCTCCTCAAGTGTCTATTATGTTCATCTGCGGGGATAAGAAGGTAACTCATGGCAGGTTGAAGGAGGCGTGCCTCTGCCCTACTTCCAGCCCCTGTGGCTGGATCCCTGGCCATCTCATTCTCCTCCTGACTTAGAGCTGAACTTCTGGAAATGGAAAGGCCCCTTGGCCAGGCGGGAAAGGGCATTAGCAGTAACCTCAAGCCTGGACTCTGAAAAGTTTGGTTTCAAGGCCTGAGGCCCACCCCCTTCTTAACTGGCGTGCAGCATGCCTGGAAGCCAGGCTGTGAAAATTCCTGGAGCAGCAGTAGCAGTGGCCTCTCTCTGGGTAGGAGCCTGGTGTGGCCCGTCTGCCTGTGCTGACTGCGTTCAGGCACACTGCTTTGTGTCCTACAGGCATAACTTTTTTGACATCATACTGTACCAATTTTTCAAATTTACTCAGGTATATTTACCAAATAAAGTTGTACGTATTTAAAGTGTACATCACGGTGACTTGATACACATATACTTTGTGAAAGGATTTCCACTCCCCACCCCTCCACCTAGGCAATTCACATATCCATCACCTCACATATTTGTCTTGTGTGTGAGATCATTTAAGTTCTACTCTCTTAGTAAATTTCAGTTGTACAATAATGTTATCACCTGCAGTCACCGTGTTTTACACCAGATCCTCAGTACTCGCTCATCTTAGAGCTGACAGTTTGTACCCTTTTAACAACCTCTCCCTATTCCCCTACCCTCCAGCCCATGGCAACCACCATTGTTTCTTTTTTTGGCTGACTTTTTCACATTTATTTTGCTTATGTTAAATGTGTGTATTCTTGGATTCAATTGGACCTAAATTTATTTCTAATGTGGTTAAAAAGCACTAACTATAACACTGCAATTTACAACCATTTTTCTGTTTTTATGAGTTAGCTTTTTTTTTTTAAGATTCCACATGTAAATTACACCATGAGGTACTTGTCTTTCTGTCTGGCTTATTTCTTTTTTTTTTTTTTGTCTGGCTTATTTCATTTCGCATAATGTCCTCAAAGTCTGTCTGTAATGTTACAAACGACAGGATTCCCATCTTTTTTGTGGCTGAATACTACTCCATTGTATATACACACCACATCTTTATCCATGCATCCCTTAACGGACACGTGGGTTGCTTCCATGTCTTGCTGATTATTAATGATGCATTATTAATGATGCATTATTAATGCTGCAGTGAATATGGGAGTACAGGTATCTCATTGAGATCCTGTTTTTATTCCTTTGGATAAATACCCAGGAGTGGAATTGCTGGATCAAATGGAAATTCTGTTTTTCTTGTTTTGAGGAACCTCCGTACTGTTCTCCACAGTGACTGCACCAGTTTACATTCCCATCAACAGTGCAGGGGGTTCCCTTCTCCTCACGTTCTTGCCAGCATTTGTCATCTCAGTCCTTTTTAGGGTCATAACTTTTTTTATGCTGAAATGAAGCCCATGCAGTTAGCTCATCCAAACTTTTCATTTTACCCACAAAGAAATGGGTTTTTAGAGAGTGATGTAAATTTCCCAAGATTTCACAGGTGGGTCTCCACCTTTTGTCTGTGGGAGAGTTGGATAATTTGGTCTGTTTTTGAGGGAATACCATCAACCTCCCATGTTCGGGGGTGGGAGGGTTGCTTGTTAACAATTGCCTCACCCCGTGCAAGGCTGTGGATACACACCTGGTCACTGAACTGCACCCAGACTTCCCATTCAGCCAGTCCGAGGCAGGCAGCTCAACCAGAGGCTGTATCGTTCATGGGCTTGTGAGAGGACTGATCTTCACAAATGATGACTAGTGGGATGCTCATCTTTTGAGATGATCGTGGTCTCCCCAGTGAGATTTTCTGGGTTCAGATCCCAGCTAAGCCATTTATAAGTGGTTTGTCCTTGGATGAAACAGTTTCAGTTTTCCCCTCTGAAAAATGGGGATAGAAAACAGTGCTCACTTTGAATAGGATTTCTGTGAGGATAAACATGTTTATTCATGTGTGGAACGTAGAATAAGGCCTGGCAGAGAGCAAGTATGCGATACGTTCTGGCTGTAAAGAGTCACTGCTGTTTCCTTTGATCCATTTGGATCTTATCTTTGGATTTAGCCAGAGGAGTGAGACGCTTTGTACCAACGTCGTGTTGCGTTCTCCTTCCAGAAAATTCCTTCAATACGTGTATAGGTATTGTCCATCATCAGCAGCAGCCCTGGGAATCAGAGGAAATCTGTCAAGAACGCTGTTGAGGAAACTATTCTCTGCATTGTCACCTTGCTGAGGAAGCCGGCAGAAATTTTTCTCAGCTCTCTGCCTTGGAAAGATTATTCCCTTCTTGAGGGTATATTTGCTTCTGATCTTCAGGACAGCTTGAAGCATAGAGAGCTTCAGATAGAGCAGGGATCAGCGAACTTCTTTGCTAAAGGACCAGTTCCTGATTATTTGGGGCTTCACAGGCCAGAGAGTCTCTGTTGCAGCCACAGGCAGTATGTAAACAAGTTGGACACGGCTGTGTTCCAATAAAACTTTATTTACAAAACACGGCTTCAGGCCAGCCCCTGATGTGGATATCATGTTTTACTGTATTTCTCCCTACAGTGCTGACTACCAGAAAAGCTTGAGGCATGCTCTGGCAAGTATGTTGGCGTGGACTTTGTGGACTGACATCACCCGTTTGCCAGTTTTCCTACATCTACTGTCCATTTGTCTTGGTTCCAGCTCCCATTCTTAATTTCTCTTGGCCTTTCCCCTGACTGCATCTATCTCTAGGTTGCATGAGATTTTATATTTTTATAGGATGGAACTGTCAGTAAATACGTCAGTTATATCTAATTAACTTAGGAACCGGGGCTCTAGAAACCACTCTGACTCAGAGTTCACCAGATGTGGTTAAACAGCGATGCAGCCTCCACGCAGCGACGTGAGTGCCGCCGGCCGCCCGCGAGCTGCCTGCAGGCCCCGAGGTACCCCAGAGGCCGAGCGCAAGGGGCAGGGGCTCCTGGTAGCCACAGTCTCCTTCTCTCCTCTCATTGTTGTCGAGTTTCTTTTAAATGAAAACAGACTCTTTGGTTTGCAAGCCTAAAGCTGGCAGGAAGACAGATGACTTTTTTTTTTTTACAGTATCAGACACGCGGTTTCCTGTCTCTGTTTAAGTTGCTAGCAGATCATCTCAGCCAGCTGGGTCCCCGTGGACCTGTGTGACCTTAATCCTGTCGCTTCCCGCCACCCAGCAGACCCACTCTGGGTGTGGACCACGCGCCTTGCGCGCTCTGTGGACACGTCTTGGTTTGTGAGGCAGGGAGCGCTGGGACGTGCTGCCTCCTTCCTCTCCAGTCCCACTTTGCGTTCCTTCTGCTCCAGCATGCAGGGGCTGGTTCCGTGGGGAAGTGCTGAGTTTCTGCCGGTAAAGCAGCAGCAGCAGAATGCTGGTGCCGGGCGGCCCTGGGTGTGCTGCTGCCCGTGAGCGCGCCCTCGCCACTCAAAATAGCCGGCTCGCCAGCTGGGCCTTTTTGTTTCAAGGAAAACAAAGCAGATTTACTTTCTGGTCTCAAAGCAAAAGGAAAAATATAAGTGTGGAAACCCTGTGGAGAAAAGTTGTTAGATGAGAAAGACAATTATGGATTGAAGTTCCATGTCTCGTTCCTGGGAAAAGAAATCAGTTATTTGAGGTGATGACTCAGTGCTGAAGGAGCCTTGGGTCATGAATGACTTAGAAGCACCCCCCCGAATCCCCGAGTACAGCCCTTGTCTGGTGAAGGAGATGATAAAGATCGTACGTGCCGGAGGGTACGGTGACTCAGTCCAGTGAGGCTTAGTGTGTATTTGAAGTGTCTTCAGGCAAAGCAACTGGCTTCTGTAGGTTTTTTTTCCCTTTTCCCTAAGCAGCAAAGTAAACAAAGATGCTTTGAGGCCATGTGTGGTTGCCGGCTGTGAATATTTCTACCCTGGAGCCTCATTCTGACGTGAATCACAGCCGAGTGGAATCCATTAAGGACACAGTCTGTCTCGAATCCCAGCCCCTGGATGTGAGTGACCAGTGAGATGCTTGGGCCAGTGGGGCTGGCCTTGTTACAAGTCTCTCCTCTCACAGCCGCCGCCTCGTGTTCTGTAAACAACACACAGATGGGTGACGGTGAAAAGGGTCCAGGAGACTGTTTGCTCCTTTCCAAGTACCCCAATGTCCCACCAGTGGAAAAACACTGGAGTTAGCTAGCCACTGGGAAACTGACCCTCATTTCCGCCCGTTCTGAACCCCAGAGGCTGTATTTACCTCTAGTTGGACATCTGGCTGACTGGTTTTTTGGAAAACCTTTTCTGATCCTCAAATAACTCTTGCTCGTTGCTAATTATGTAAAATTTCAATGTTCACAGCAATAATTATGCCTTACAAAAGCTAATATTAACTTTTAAAGAAACAATACATATTTGCTTCTCTACTTTAAAAAATATATATACACCTCTGTCGCTGGCTCCAGTGTCAGGAACAATGGATCCTACAAGCAGTGATTAAAATTCTTTTCACAACTTCTTTTTTTCTGGGGTTGTATCCTAGCCTCCTGTCAGGCTGAGGTCGGTCTCGGCCTTGGCTACACATTGGAAACACCTGAGAAGCTTTAAAAAAATGACTCATTAACTGGGTCTTAGCCCTGCAGTTTCGGACTTAATTGGTCTGGGGCCTGGTGTCAGGATTAAAACAAAAAACAAAAAACCCAGCTCACCAAGATATTCTGATATGCAGCCAGTGTTGGAAACCACTGAATTCAAGACAGTTTGTTCTGCCAAAGGGATTTATATTTTTCATCCTGTTCCCCATATAACCTGAAAGAGGATGGGGACAATTAGAGTGGCAGCCACCACAGGAAGTGGCCAGATTCAGCCCTTGAGGCTGGAGGAGCAGAAGAACAGCAGGCCGCACACCTGGGTCAGCCCTCCCCTGGGAACAGCAGGACGCCTTTACGGAGGCTATCACCAAGCTCACCACACTCCACAAGCAAGCACTTCAGAACGAGGCCTGGGTGGGCACCTCAGAACCGGTGAGATGACACATTCCGGGCAGGTCCATCTGCAGCCCTGAGGAGAGACGGCAGGGGTGGGGGCCGAAAACCAGCCAGAGCGTGCTTCAGGCGGAGCCAGGGGGAAGGCAGGGGGTGGCGGTGTTTTGGTAACGAGACAGGCGTTGGTAATGTGCACAATTGATGTGCTTTTCTAAAGCCTTCTGGCCTCCCTGTTGGAGAAGATAGTGGGGTCACTCCAGCCCCGTCTCTCTACCTTCAGGTTTCCCGACAAAGGGCCCTGAGACAGGGTAGATGATACGGCCCAGACCGTTCTTTTCCAGCCAAGGAACAGAATGAGAGAATTGGGGCAGCAGCGGGGAAGGGGGCCTACACCCAGCCCAGGCTGAGTGAGCGCCCGGAGGACTCTCGCCTGGACAAGGCGGTGAGGAGATCCTGCTCCAGAACGCGCGGTCAGCCCGTGGAGGAAAGACGGTCATGAGAGGTGTCCGTGTCGCGGGCAGAGCCTGGCTCTGTCTCCTGCGGGAGGGACGAGCAGCACAGGGGCAGGAATGCTCCCGGCGGGGACGACCCGGGCTCTGCCTGCCTGAAATGACCACTTGGGAAACTAAGCCAAACACACGTATGAGACGAGGCCTGTCAGTTCACACAGGTGATGGCAGGTAAGCAGCGTATCAGAAAGCGGGCTTCGCATCTGCATCAGAAAGCGGGTTCAGAGGTGAGTTCAGGTCATTCTGAAATTGGGGAGCTGGTGAAGAGAGTGAAAAGGAGGCAAGAGCATACAGGCCAGGAGTTGTCTCCACGCCTTGCTGAGAGCGGCGGGCGTCCTGCGCTACTGCATTCCACGTGGTAGAGCTGGGTCTGGTGAAACGTCAGAGAATCTTGAGGAACAAGAATGATTTCGGAGGACAGATCACTTTATACTCAGAAAAAGGACCCAGTGTATATGGGGTGCCTGCTTCTTGCTGGGCGGGCAGATTTTAGGGTCTGATAAATGTGAGTGTGATAAATAGGTCTTTTCAGGAGTGACTGAAGAAAATAGAGATTTTGAGCCTGAAAAAGATGATTTAGGGAAATGGGCTAAATGCCCAGCAACAGTTTGAGAACTCCTATCCCACAGAAGAGGGAGTCATTGTGTCGTCTTTTGCTTCAGAGAATAGCAGGAAAGCTGGTCAGTGGGCTTATGGGAAGCCCATGCCTGATTATAAAGAATGTGTTTTAGAATAACCCAGTGTTAAGACTTTCTCCTAAGATGTCTGTCAGGGTGTAGAGTATGGGGTGATTTACAGAGGAATGGAGTCCTGCTGTGGTTACCTTTATGGCAGGTTTCCTCTGCACCTCTCAGGAGTGTTCTGAAGAGGTGTCATCCTGGAGTAGACTGCCTGAAAGGCCCTTTTCGGGGGAGAGAGGAAGGGAAGAAGTAAATAATGGAGACTGTGGAGTGGGATGTGAGGAGGGAGGCAAAAGCTTACTTTTCAAATATGTACAGTTAGAAGAAAACAATCACATGGGCTGGAGAGAATTCCATCATTTGGGGAAAAAGTATTCTCCAAGTCTGTCTAGCGTCACACAGTGCTGTCCACGTGCTGGAAGTTTAATTAAGCCCTGCATGAGCTCCTGGCCTTCTGTTGTTTAATTTAGGTGGTTTTTTACTATTTGGCTGAATTTGTTTACTTTTTCTTGAGATGATGGATAGGGAATTATCTGTCTCTCTCTCTGCACTCCCCCTGCAGTTTTTCTACTAGAACGTTCTCATGGGCCATTTTCTCAGTGGCTGGCAGAGTATGGTTGTCCTAGGGCTTTGCCAACAAGTCCTGTCTGTGGCAGACTCCCAAGGGATGTTCACTGTAGCTGCTACTGCTGCTAAGTCACTTCAGTCGTGTCCGACTCTGTGCGACCCGGTAGATGGCAGCCCACCAGGCTCCCCCATCCCTGGGATTCTCCAGGCAAGAACACTGGAGTGGGTTGCCATTTTCTTCTCCAGTGCATGAAAGGGAAAAGTGAAAGTGAAGTCGCTCAGTCGTGTCCGACTCTTAGTGACCCCCTGGACTGCAGCCTGCCAGGATTCTCCATCCATGGGATTTTCCAGGCAAGAGTACTGGAGTGGGATGCCATTGCCTTCTCCGGTTCGCTGAAGCAGTGCTTCTCAAGCTGGACTGTGTAAGTGAGTCTCATAGAGGCCTGTCATGCGCAGGTCTGCTGCTGCAGTGGAGCACAGGGCTGAGGTGCTGAGTTTCCGTAAGTCCCCAGGTAGTGCCTGCTGACTGCACTGGTCTGAGGGCATACACTGAATAGCAGCGTTCCAGGAGATTCTTTTTGTACCATGCCGTCAGTATTTTTAAAGATGAGAAAATATACAAAATTTTGGAACTCCCAAGTTAGAAAGTATGTATATATAGTAACTCCCAGATTAGAAAGTATATATGTAGTATGATGGATGAGGGTGTAAGGGAGAGATGGGGCAAGAACAGAGGAAAGCTAACAGAATGTGGATGTCGCAGAATAAGGAGGCAGTTTGCTTTGCTTTTTACAAGGGCCTGTATATTTTCCTCTAGGGATCCGTGTCCTCTAGGGCCCAGGGCTGTGACTCAGTAATGCTTCCCTTGTATGTTGAGTGAGCACACTTGGAACTTAGCCAGTAAATGTTTACGGGATGTGGGCACCTTTTGTTCACTTTCAACATCTTCTTTATTATAACTGGGTCCAGCATCACTAGATATGTGGTAAAACTGAGTTTTGCCTCTGGGAAAACAGAATTCAAACCAGACAGACAAAAAGCACCTGCCTCTCTTCTCTTAGTATATCCAGACTGACTCCCTCCATAGCCTTCTACTTGCTTTTTTTTTTTTTTTAATTGAGGTATGGTTGATTTACAGTACTGTGGGTGTTTGAGGTGTGCAGCAGAGTGGCTCAGTTATATATACATATATACACACACATACATTCTTTTCCATTGTAGATTATTACAAGGTATTGAATATAGTTCCCTGTGCTATATGGTCCTTAATTGTTTACCTGTTTTATATATAGTATCAATTGTTTGTACCTACTAATCCTATATTCCTAATTTATCCCTCTCCCACACTTTCCCCTTTGGTAACTGTAAGTTTATTTTTGAAGTCTTGGAGCCTGTTCCTATTTTGTTAATTTGTTCATTTGTATCAGTTTTTAGATTCTACCTGAAGTGATATCATATAAAATTTGTCTTTCTCTGTCTAACTTGTTTCACTTAGTATGATCACCTCCAGGTCTACCCATATTGCTGCAAATGGCATTATTTCATTCTTTTTAATGGCTGAGTAATATTCTATTACACACACACACACACACACACACACACACATATACGGCATGTCTTCTTTTATTGTTCATCTGTTGATGGACATTGTGGTGGCTTCCATGTCTTGCCTATTGTAAACAGTGCTGCAGTGAACATGGGACAACATATTTCTCCAGATACATGCCTAGGAGTGGGATTGCCCGATTGTATGGTAGCTTTGTTTTTAAGAAACCTCCATACTGTCCTCCATAGTAGCTGTTACCAATTTACATTCCCACCAACAACAGTGTAGGATGGTTCCCTTTTCTCCACGTCCTCTCCAGCATTTATTGTTTGTAGATTTTTTTGATAGTGGCCATTCTGATCAATGGGAGGTGGTACGTCATTGTAGTTTTGATTCGCTTTTCTTTAATAATTAAAATACTGATCATCTTTTCATGTGCATTTTGGCTATACATATGTCTTCTTTGGAGATATGTCTATTTAGCTCATTTTTTTTTTTTAGAATTAAAAAAAAATCATTTATTTTTGGGAGTCCCAATCCCTGTGCTGGGTCTTCTCTAGTTGGGGTGCATAGGCTTCTCTCATTGCAGAGAACTGGCTCCAGGACACGTGGGCTTCCACAGTTGCGGCTCTGGGGCTCCAGAGCACAGGCTCTGTAGTTGTGGCATGCAGGCTTAGTTCCGCGGGCTGTGGGATCGTCCTGTGTCAGGTTGAACCCGTATCCCCTGCATCGGCAGATGGATTTTTTTACCACTGAGCTACCAGAAACACCCCCGCCTGCTTTTTTTTTTTTTTTTTTAATATTGAGCTGCACGAGCTCTTTGCATATTTTAGAGATTAATCCCTTGTGGGTCTCTTCATTTGCAGACCTTTTCTCCCGTTCTTGGGTTGTCTTTTTGTTTCTTTTGCTGTGCAAAAGCTTCAGAATCCCAAGTTCTTAAAAACCAACATCTACCATGCTGCTTCCTCTAAATATACAGAATAATAACTGTCAGGTTTTGGTTTTGTTTTTTTCTTTCCATGCTGCATGGCTTGTGGGATCTTAATTTCTCAACCAGGGATAGAACCCGGACCCTTGCCAATGAAAGCACAGAGTCCCAAACACTGGACTGCCATTGTAGAACCTACTTTGATTATTCTTAGGGGTTTCTATTGCCTGATAAAATATTACTAGTTTAAGTCTAGAACTTTTTTTTCTAGACTTCTATTGACAATTTTTTCTTCAAATTGTCAATAACAGCAACTTGTAAGTGTGTATTAAGAAAATCATGAAATCGAATCTCAGCTCAATGTAGTGTCTGGTTTAGAGGCAAAGAAGTAACATGAAAAGTACAATACCTTCCTTAGATTGTAGACTTGGAAAGCTCAAGAGAAGTTTCCTTCCAAGGGCCGCAAGGAGTTCAGGATTTGAAATTCAGTCACTGTTGGGTAATGTCCTGCACAAAAAGTGACCTTAAACCCCAGGCAGCAAACACAGCGGGGCAGAGAGATGATTTGGGGATATACAGGAGACTTGGGATAAAAATTCTCAAATAAGCCGTTTTAACAAAATGTACTTTGTGTTGGTCTCTTTGGAAATAATAGGGTTTTTGGACTGAATGAAGAGTGCTTTTAATATTGTGAGCTTGTCTTCCTGATGCCAATCATCCCTTACATAAAACTGTATCATCAGAAAGGCAGTTGCCTGTCAGTGGCTCTGTCCATACAGTAGATGAGCAAGCCCAGTGACATCTGGAGACTGAACAACGCTGATCAGGTGTAAAGGACCAGGTGAGATGAGCCTATCTGGGTCGACTTTCTTACCCGGCATGGCACATTCCACCATTCTGCCTCCCAGTGCTGGTTGCTTGGGATGTAAGTCATGTTGAGTAGAAATAGCTCTAGTTGGCCTCAGTGCCTGAACCATTTTTCAAAGGATTGCATTTGAAATATCCCCATTAGAATAAGGTTTGCTGAAGATTGTTGGTATGTATTCCTTATGGAGGCCTTTTGCTTTATCATATACTTTCTCTGTATCTACCGAATGGATCATACATTTTTTTTCTCCTTTAAATTATTAGTGTGCTCAGTAATAGGAGTTGTTTTATTTGCATATTTGTTTTTAATTTAAAATAATACTTTTATAGCTTTGGCTGGATTTGGATTGCTAACATTTTTATTATTGGTGCTAGTGGTAAAGAACATGAATGTCAGTGCAGGAGACATAAGAGACAAGGGTTTGATCCCTGGGTCAGGAAGATCCCCTGGAGCAGGGCATGGCAACTCACTCCAGTTATTCTTGCCTGGAGAATCCCATGGACGAGGAGCTTGGCAGGCCATAGGGTCGAAAAGAGGCAGACACGACTGAAGCAACTTAGCACCGCTCAACACACCATTTTTATTTAGAATTCGTTTTTCAAATCGTAGTATGTGAGAGAGATTGTTCTGTAATTTTCATATATTCTCTTTGGTTTTGGTTGTCCTGTTTTCAAAGAATGAGACACAGTGCTTTTCCTATTTACTGAGTTTGGGTGACATTGAAATGACCTGTCCTTGGAAGCTTGGTGGCTCTCAGCTTCATCTGAGATGGGTGTATATTAGGGGCTTTGAGGGGAGCATTGTTGCTCGCATGTTTTTGGATACTTTCTTCCTGTTTCTACTGGGAAAACGAAGCTTTCAGATAAGCGGAGAGAATGCAGCAATGAGCCCCTGTGTACCCTCCCCTTGTATTTACCTCCTTCTCATCCCCGTGTGTATTTGGGGGTGGGGGTGTATTACAGTCGCAGTTCAGCTTCCCCAAAGCAGTGAGGGCGTTGCTGACCCAGTCAAGGACCACCATGGCCCTCAGTTGTTTTGACTGTTCCGTGTGTCTCTTGCTTTTTGTGACTTTGACTTTAAACAGGTGGACCATTGATTTCATAGAGGCACATTCCGGATATATCTGATGGTTCCCCACTTGTTTAGACAATGGTCAAACATTTCTACAAGAAGTCCGCTGGCATTTTTATTGTAGGAAGTTTAGGGGGTTGGCAATTCTGCAAAAAACAAACTCTGACATGTGCATCCAGTCATTGGTACTAAGAAATTTGACAGTGAATCATGGGCTTTAAAAAAGATTCAAAATTACAGTTATAATCTAGGAAGATTTTTAACTACTCAATTACTTTAATGTTTGTAAGACTATTCAAGTTTTTATTGGCTCAGTTTTAGTAAATTACACGTATTAATTTTTAGGACATTGACCAGTATTGTTTAAGTTTTCAAACTTATTGGCAAAAAGCTTTTCCACTGCCTGAGATTCTGTGTCCTCCAGGCCTCTGTCTGCCCTTCGCTGCGCGTCAGTGTCACCGAGGTTCACCTGCTGTGTTGGTCACTGCAGCAGAGTCTATCCAGAGTGTTGCTGATCCCTTCTGTGTCTTTGTTTTCCATTCCTCTGATTTCAGTGTTTCTCTTTACTCTCTTTCCTTCTCTTTGACTGTATAGTCAGTCGGGTCCTTTCTCTAAAAGTTCATGTTGAACCCTCTGTTGGCCAAAAATCCTGGGAGCTATCATCAGCATCCCTCTTGAGGGACACTCCGCCTGCAGCTGGCCACTGCCTGCCACTCCAGCCTCCACTGTACACACAGGATCCCCGTGCGCCTGTCTAGGAAGTGACCTGCCACGCCAGCCTCTGCTGTACACACAGGATCCCCACGCGTGTGTCTAGGAAGTGACCTGCCACGCCAGCCTCCTCTGTACACACAGGATCCCCTTGTGTCTAGGAAGTGACCTGCCACGCCAGCTTCTGCTGTACGCACAGGATCCCCATGTGTCTAGGAAGTGACCTGCCATGCCAGCCTCCGCTGTACACACAGGATCCCCATGCATATGTCTAGGAAGTGACCTGCCACGCCAGCTTCTGCTGTACACACAGGATCCCCATGCGTGTGTCTAGGAAGTGACCTGCCACGCCAGCCTCTGCTGTACACACAGGATCCCCGTGTACATGTCTGGGAAATGAGACCTGATTCAGACCTAGCAGCGTGGCTACAGGACTTCAAAATAGTCCACATGAAACCAGTGCTTGGCATTTAGTAGGTTCTCAGTAAATGAAAGCTGTAGTTTTAAATATCGCCATTAACCCAGTGGCTTTAGACAGGAAATTCTCCCTTCCCCCCAGCCTCTCTCTCTCGAGCACAGCTTCCTTGTTTGGCTCTCAGCCAGTTGCGTATATATCCTGTTGCTTTAGATGAACATGTTGGCATGTGAAAGTCTCTGTGGTTAGGTGTCACTGCCGGCTTCAAGAAGCTCTGTGGTTGTCTTGCCGTGTTCACCAGTGCACCGAGGCGTATAGACAGCGAGCATCTGATAGCCCTTTCTGTTGCTTGGGTCACTTCGTGCCTTGGTAAATTTCTGCCCAGACTGCTTCACTGAGTCAGAGGAATTGCAGAGCCAATTCAACTAGTGAAGTAAGCACACATCTCTCACAGTTAGCTCTGTTGATTTGGTTTTTATCAAGATGCATTAAACAATCCTTGACCTTAATTTAATGTCTTTTTCTCTATGTGATTTTTTTGAAGAAAAAATAAATTATAGAGATTCAGTGTTAAGTTCCTTTTGGCAAGCAGCGATGGATTTGGGCCTCACAGAGGACTTGAAGGAGCTTGGGAGTGACCTCTTTTCATTGTGGTGTGTGTGTGCGGGATTAGGCCAGTTGTTTACTTTTAAATTACTCGGGAAGAACCTATACCAAGGAATTTCCCCTTGAGGTTTTCTGCCAGTTTGTATGTTTTTAGGGCATACTAACATTTATCTTTGACGTTTGTCCTTAAAAAATATTTATTTATCAAGATTCTGACATTTGCAAATGGCTGTTTATTTGCAGCTCACTTGGGCTCCTGTATGTGGGACACATTTGGTTGGAAATTTTGGGAATTACTAAACAGCCTGCTGGGGCCATTGCTGGGGAGACAGCTTGGTGGTGTGGCGAGAACACGCGCTCTGGAGCCATCAGACCTGAAGGAAATGGGACCCCTCAGTTCCTCCCCTCCCCACCCCCACGCTCTCTCTGCCTTCCCTCCTTTCCACCTGCCCCTCCCTTCCCTCTCGTAGCCCCTCTGTAAACTAGGCAGTGAACAGAAGGCTGCTGGGGGAGTAAAGTGAGATGCTGCTGATACAGTGAGGGACCCGGGACTCAGCTCAGTAAAGCCCATGAGGGGTTGGTTACCTCCAGCGTTCCTCACAGAGTTCAGAGCAGGGTTTCCCATCCTTTCCCACTGCAGAGCTCCCCTCACAAGGGCAGAATCTACCCTTGTCCCTGGGGCGTACAACACACCACCCCAGGAGGACCACTCCGGCACCACTTCTCCCTTACTCAGTTCCTGCAGAAACAGAGGCGTCTGGAAGTTTCCACTCCAGGAAACCCGGGCAGGGAGACCAGCACTCGATGCCTTCTCTCTGGTGCTGTGCGCGCCATGCACGCTGGGACGCCTAGCAAAGCCTGCGGATCTCTTCACAGTGATGTCTTTAAATGCCTAAAACAGCACACACGGGAATTCAAAGAAAATCCAACCTAGAGTCATACAATTAAACCATACAAATGATTTAAGAAATCTGTGCTATAGTAATCTTTGCTTCTTCTATAGTAATGGTTTAAGTAACAAGATCTAGCATCAGATGGAACAAACTGAAATGGCTAAGTGCTGAATATAAAGGATTCGTTGAGGCCTCTGCAAGAAATGTTAACACAGCATGAAATTATCTGTGGTTTCTCTTGGTGACAAAGTCATGGCATGGCTCATGCTGGGAAATGTGAAATTTTAGTTAAAGATTAGAGAAAATAAAAAGGTGTCATTTTGCCCATGTAAGCTTCCAGGCCCACTGAATTCTGTCTCTGGAGCCCAGGCTGAGTCACCTCTGTGTGCGCCTGGGAGGCGTCCCCTCCTTTGTAGGAACCCCAGAACTCGGTGTGGCCACCGTTGTCCCTTGTTGCAACAGGGGAGTGTAAAGTGAACCTCAGGTTCTGAGCACTGGTTACTTGTGTGTCCAAGAGATGGGTGATGGAGAGTACTGATCCTTGATCTCGGGTGTCCTCGGCCTGCAACAGCTTGGAGCGGGGCTTGGGTTCCCATTCAGAGATTGGGGCTGGGTTGCAGCGGTGGAAGTACCGGATCATAGCCACTAGGTCAGTGGTCACTGACAAGGGCCCTGGCCCTTCTGCTCTGCAGAAAAGAACTTCCACGGAGATGGAACGTAGTGAAGCAAGTAAAGTGTTTTATTAGCAGGAAAGAGTATGGTATGCGTGGATAGACACACAGGCAGACTCAGAGGGAGAGTCCCTGAGTCGCATCCTCATGGCAGTTTAAATCACTTATATGGGGCGTTTTTTTCCGGTTTTCCTTTGGCCAGTCATTTTGATTTGCCTGGTTCACAGTCTGTGTTTGGTATATCTCAGGATCCTCCCAAGTGTGCGCACACATCTCTTAGCCAAGATGGATCCTACCGAAGAGGCCTCTGGGTAGAGCATCCCAAGACATTGTTCCCTCTCCAGCCTGCAGGGAGCTTTTCTGTGCATGTGTGGTCGGGGAGGTTTCCTGACTTCCGGAATGAGAAGTATGTGGTTTGAGCGGGGGCCCAGCCTTCTCCCTTAATTGTCCTGCTATTCTTGTCTTGGAGTTTTAGTCAATAGAGAATGAATTTCCAGTTGCTTTATCCTGCAGGGGGGCCCATCTGCCTCCTCCCTCAGTAGTTCAGCAATTATGTCTTGAGTTCTGTACAAGCTGTGTCCTGTGATGATGGGTTCTGAGAGAAGAAAGCAAAAAGGTTTAAGGTTCTTCCTTGTGTAAGACTTCTGATTCCCAGACAGGAGAGAGATGCACAGTGGCAGGAACATTGGTTCTTCGTTAAGAACCGAGGGGAGCAGTCTACACACCCAAATGTGCCCCTTTGGACGCCCCGGGATCACTTAGTGGACGGCCTGCAGTCACTTAGGCCAGCCCCAAGTGAAGACAGCCACTTCATCCAATTGAGCGCTTGTATAAAGGCATTCTTAATTGGCTCCCAGTGATGTGAAGTTTAGAGACAGCATGGCATGGGGTTACGAGCGGGCGTCTCTAATCAGAGTTTGAGAATCTACAGAATGGGGTTTATAATAATAGCAGTATCTATCTCATGGGGTTTTCTGTCCACTAAATATAAATATTATATAAAACTCTTGGCACACAGAGAAGTATATACTTTGTATTCAGTTTACTCTTCTATGTGTAATTGGGGGTTGGCAGGAAGAAATACTCCCTGCTGGTCCCTGAGTAAAGGAGAAGTTGATTGTACCCGCTATACCCACAGCTGCTGGTTTCTCTAGGAGCAACTCAGGGGTTAACTCTGAGAGGGTGTGGGTGGCTTCTGTTTAGATAAAGCCACATCCCAGAGCTTCCTTTCAGCCTGATTTGCTATTGTTAGGGTTTTTCACCACCTCTTTGAAGTTTCAAGACTGACAGATGTTAATAGATAATTCCCTCCCCACCAAATTTTTATGTGTAGGTTTTCAAAACGAAATCACAGGAAATTTGAGGGGAAGGTAACATTTGGTTTCTGATATTGAAAGGGGGGTTTCTAGAGTCTTCTTTAATCGGTAAATTTCAGATTTCTGTTTCTGTGTTTCCTTTAACCTGAAAAAGACTAGAAATCAGCAAGGAATATTCTTTTTCATAAATGGACAGGAATTGGAAAATAAAATTATCAGTGATACATGAACAGTTCATCTGGATGTTTGACCGCCTTTAATGAATTGGACACACAGCTAAATAATTATGCAATTAATATTTAGAAATTTTTCATTGAGTTGTTTTCTCATCCATAAAAGAATATTCACATTGGAGCAACATGATGGCTCTTTAGATTTCCCCGGTGCATTGCAGGTTGTTAAAATAGCACCAGTAGAAGGGGGGCAAGCAGACTTTTTCTGTAAAGGGCCAGGTAGTAGATGTTTTAGGGCCAGAAGTGATCTCTGTTGTATGAACTACTTAGTGTCTTTTTTTTTTTTTTAATTTAAACAGTCCTTTAAAAATGGAAAATCCATCCCTCTTGAGGCTGAACAAGAGCATCCCCTGTACCCTGGGGCCATAGTTTGCTGACCCCTGCTGAACAGCGTGGAGAATGAGAGGGAGTTTTTTAAATTGAAGTCTAGTTGATTTACAGTGTTAATTTCTGCTGTACAGCAAATTAACTCAGTTATGCTGGGAGGGATTGGGGGCAGGAGGAGAAGGGGACGACAGAGGATGAGATGGCTGGATGGCATCACCAGCTCGATGGGCGTGAGTTTGAGTGAACTCCGGGAGTTGGTGAGGGAGGCCTGGCGTGCTACAATTCATAGGGTCGCAAAGAGTCGGACATGACTGAGCGACTGAACTGAACTGAACACATATATACGTACATTCCAATATGTATATATAAAGGAATATATATATACATATATACATTCCCTTTTTCATATTCTTTTCCATTATGGTTTATCATAGGGTATTAAAATAGTTTCCTGTGCTAAATAGTAGGACTTTGTTATTTATCCATCGTATACATACTAGTTTACACCTGCTAACCCCAAACTCCCAATCCATCCCTCCCCCAACCCTCTCCCTCGGGCAAGCACAAGTCTGTCTGTTACGTCTGTGATTCTGTTTGTTTCATAGATAAGTTCATTTGTGCAATATTTCAGATTCCATATGTAAGTGATAACATATTGTATTTGTCTGTCTGAGTTTACTTAGTGTGATCATCTCTAGCTCCATCCATGTTGCTGCAAAAATGGCATTTTGTTCTTTTTTATGGTTGAGTCGTATTCTGTTGTCTATATGTACCACATCTTCTTTATCCAAGAAGGGAGGGACTTTGTCTCATTAATCATTCATCCAGCTTCTACCCTGCACCAGCTGCTTAGTAGAGTGTGGTGATCAGGACCTCTAGATTTACCCCTGTAGAACTTACTTTCTCATGGGAGGAACAAGCAGAGAATTAAACACATTTATTTATAAGACATCTTATGTTGTTACAGACAGGTGTCCACTTGAAGAAAACATTCCCATTGGATAGTCCAGATAGTAGAGGTGGAGTTACAGGGGAGGAATGTTATTTTCTGCAGCATCTGCTGCGGTGTCTGATGCTGATACTGCATCAGTATCATTTTATCTGTCCCCTCAGTCTTGATCTCGAGGCTCATTCTTTGCTGGGTAACAGGGACCATCCATATCTCCACAAGAGTTTCTATTTCTCCTGTAGTTCAGTCTTTTCCTGCAACCATTTTGTCCCATCACACTTCAGCCTCTGGTCCCACCTACCCTGGGGTCCCATGCAGCCTGCCAGTGTGAGTAAGAACTTAGGTTTTCAAGATTCAATCACCAAATTTTTCCTTCTTCCTGTTTTTAAAAATTTTATTGAAGTATAGTCAATTTACAATGTTAATTCCGCACAGCAAAGTGACTCAGTTATATATACATATATGTGTGTGTGTTCTTTTTCCTACTGTTCTCCGTTATGGTTTGACACAGGATGTTGACCATAGTTGCCTGGTCTATAGCAGGAGTTTGCTTATCCCGTGTATAACAGTTTGCATCTGCGTAACCCAGACTCGCACCCCAGCCCTCTCCATCCCTTCGTGGTAACCCTGTCTGTTTCCGTGTCTGTGAGTGTGTTTCTGTTTTGTAGGTAGGCTCATTTGTGCCATACTGTAGATTCCACATGTAACTGATGTCATATGTTTGTCTTCGCTTAGTGTGATAACCTCTAGGTCCATCCGTGTATCTGGCAGTGGCATTATTTCATTCTTTCTTATGGCCGAGTAATACTCCATGGTATATATGTACATCTTTATCCATTCATCTGTTGATGGACATTTAGGTTATTTGTATGTCCTGACTATTGTGAATAGAGCCAGCAAAGCATTTTTAAAGGCCAGTGAGGAGGGCCTTGTTCTCAGCTTGTAATCAGCTTGTTCTCAATTCTGATTGGTTGATGGTGAATTTTGATTTCCCAGCTAAGTTTTGAGGGAAGAGTAAAAGACGTTGACTAGATGGCCAGATGGACAAGCACACCCAAGCATCCATGCCTGGAATAAAAACTTACCATACCGTGTCCATTAAAACTGTGCTGATGGTAAATCCCACAGTGCCTGGGGTGTGGACCACTTCTTCCCAGGGCACACCTGCTGACCCGCTCCTTCTCTGTGTTTCCACTTCAGAGTACACCAGCAGTAACCCCGACTTGCTGCTGGTTATCTTCCAAGTGACAGGCGTCAGCCTCCTGCCACCGCTGGGCATCGCCATCGCAGTCATCATCACTTTCTACTGCTACCGCATCCACCGGCAGCAGAAGCTGAGCCCAGCCTGGGACTCGGGCAAGCCGCGCAAGCTGATGGAGTTCAGTGAGCACCTGGCCATCATCCTGGAGGACGACCGCTCCGACATCAGCTCCACCTGCGCCAACAACATCAACCACAACACGGAGCTGCTGCCCATCGAGCTGGACACCCTGGTGGGCAAGGGGCGCTTCGCCGAGGTCTACAAGGCCAAGCTGAAGCAGAACACGTCTGAGCAGTTCGAGACCGTGGCCGTCAAGATCTTCCCCTACGAGGAGTATGCCTCCTGGAAGACGGAGAAGGACATCTTCTCGGACATCAACCTCAAGCACGAGAACATCCTGCAGTTCCTGACGGCCGAGGAGCGCAAGACGGAGCTGGGCAAGCAGTACTGGCTCATCACTGCCTTCCACGCCAAGGGCAACCTGCAGGAGTACCTGACGCGCCACGTCATCAGCTGGGAGGACCTGCGCCGGCTGGGCGGCTCGCTGGCCCGTGGCATCGCGCACCTGCACAGCGACCACACCCTGTGCGGCCGGCCCAAGATGCCCATCGTGCACAGGGACCTCAAGAGCTCCAACATCCTGGTCAAGGGCGACCTCACCTGCTGCCTCTGCGACTTCGGGCTCTCACTGCGGCTGGACCCCACCCTGTCAGTGGATGACCTGGCCAACAGTGGGCAGGTAGGGTGGCCCTGCCCCTCACTGCTGCACCCCTCGCTGCTGCGCCCCTCCGGCTCGCGCTCCTTCCGCCCTGCACTCTGACCTCCCCCAGGGGATCCACTCAGCCCTGGAAGCGCCCTGCTCTCCTGCCAGGGTGCCTCCCACAGCCAGCAGCACTTCTCTCTCTGGCTCTCAGACCCTTCCCAATCTAGCACAGCCATTTTCTCCTTGAGTCAGTCTTCATTTCTCGTCCATTTAGACTTTTTTTCTTTGCTTCAAGCACTGCTAGTATCTCTTTTTCCTTGTACTCAGCCTCTTTCTGCTCTGTACTTTTGGTCCTTATGTTGCCTTTTTTTTTTTTTTTACCATTTTAGAAGGCAATCTCCTTGAAGTCCAAATCCACATACATTTGGTCACATCCAACACAAGGCCTTGAACAGGCAAAGAGACCAATAAGTATCTACAGAGTGAGTGACTGACTGGGTGAAGGGAGAGTTCTTTTGAAACATCTCACAGATTAAACTGGAAACCTTTTTTGGCTAAGGAGCTATTAGAGACTGACTAACGTTACCACTGGGTGCCCCAGGTGGCACTATGGTAAAGAACCCACCTGCCAATGCAGGAGACAGATAAGACTTGGGTTCAGTCCCTAGGCCAAGAAGGTCCCCTGGAGAAGGAAAAGGCAACCCACGCCAGCATTCTTGCCTAGAGAATCCCATGGACAGAGGAGCCTGGCGGGCTATAGTCCATGGGGTTGCGAGTCAGAGACGACTGAAGCGACTTAGCATGCACACACAGCGTTGTTGTCATCCTTTATAAAAGATGGGCCCCGTGTTTCACACACCAGAAGCTTGGCTGTGACTGAGAGCAAAGTCTTGGGAGCATCATTGCCTCCTCTGACCAGGCTGAGGGTTGTGCTTTTGGAGCATCTCATCACTGCTCAGGCAGCCCTCCAGGGGTGCACATCCAGTGAGGAGATGAGCACGTTGAAACTCAGATGAATCAATGTGCCAGGGTGACCAGTCGTGGAGTGACTTATTAAAAAGAAACTTGTCTTCTAATGCATGACAATAAAAAGCATTATTTTGGAGTAACATTATCAACTCACTTGACATTCCCCTGGATCCTTGGGAAGGTAGGACGTCGCTGTTATTTAGTCAGTCTATACAAGCTGCATTATCACACACTCAAATGATTTTTTCCTTAGAAATATTTTTTTCTTTTTTCCTATGTATCACAGTGTTTTCATACTGTCAGATAAAATCACACAGCATGCCTATCAAATTTATAAAATGACCAGATTTGAGCTTGTAGTGTAAATACTTCCGTATAGTTCGACTCAGCAGAGCTTTTATGTAATTATATGACATCCTCGGCACACTAGAACGTACCGGGGGGTGAACAAAGGAGACTAATGCAACCCTCAGGGGACAAAAAGAATCCTGGCAGTTATTATTTTCACCTCGTATCTTGGAGTTTCAAGAATGAAAAGATATTTAATTTGGAAAAACACTGAAAGTGTCCGTCACCAGTGTGGTCTCAGGGTCTCTGCAAGGACGTTACTGCACACGTGGTATGATGATCTTGTGTCCTGAGCCTAGACACAGCAGGTCTGGGCTTTGGCATTTCCTTCTTTTGGCATTTGTTCTTTATATTCTTTCAAGGTTTTTCAGGGAGAGACAACCTATTTTTTAAAAAAATTACATAAGCTCTACCTTTCTACGCAGGTCTCATTATCTTAAAAAGCATCGTGGTTTTTAAAGACCAACAACTACTCACGTAGGGGGCCAAGCGTCAGCTGTATTTTGAAAGCAGACCTGCAGTGGGAGTTGGATGACGGGCCTCCGTGTGTGTTCTTCTTTAGGTGGGAACGGCGAGATACATGGCTCCAGAGGTCCTCGAGTCCAGGATGAATCTGGAGAACGTGGAGTCCTTCAAGCAGACGGATGTCTACTCCATGGCCCTGGTGCTCTGGGAGATGACGTCTCGCTGCAACGCAGTGGGAGGTAGGCGTGGACCACCATCCTGGTGGACCTCCAAATGATGCTGTGCTCATTGCTTCAGCATGAGTTCAGGGATACGGAAGAGCTGTGTGAGATCTGGTAGGACACAGATATTCCAGCATGATGTGGAATCATGCCTTGGTTCTGTAGCTGCAAGCCAGGTTCGGGGCATAAAGCACTTTATCTCCTTTCCTGAAGTATATAATTACTTTTCCCTGGACCCATTTCTCCATTGGTATCTACAGATCTAGCAAGAGAGGAACACTAATAATATTTATAAGAATTCATTTCTTCTTTGATTCAGAAAATTACCTGATTTTTTAAAAGGTTTTTCAGAATTAAAAGGTCCAGAAAATAGATTTTACTTAAAATTTACTTTTATGGACTTAACTTTTCTTTGCTGGAGAAAACAAGCAGAATGGTTTGACGGATTTGTTTAGGTTTTGAAAAATCTAGAGAAGAGAGGTTATTAAGGAATGTAGCATTCTTCAGGGGTACCGGGGATGTCATGTTTTAGAGGGCATTGTCCCCTCATCTTCCTGGAGATGGGCATGGCTGATGTCCACACCAGTTCATCCTTTTCTGGGCCTCCTCAGAGGTATACAGTGGTTACCGTCAGGATCTGAGGTCTCACCTTAGAAGTGTGTATATCCTAACCTGGTCCTGGTGGGATGCTAAGTCAAGTCAAGCTAACTCCAATTTTATGTTTAACCCTTTGTTTCATAATAATTTTAGACTCACAGAATCATTGCGTGAGTAGTACAGGGAGTTCCCATATGCTCTTCACCCAGCTTCCCCTCCTGTTAACATCTTACCTAAACCAAGTCCCCAGAATTGGGGAACAGGATTCACTCGGGATTCCACATTACCTTGGTGTCCAGGCCACCTCAGTCTCCTTCAACGTGTGATGGTCACTCAGCCTGTTTCTTTCGTGACCTTGGCAAGAATTCAGACCAGTTATTTTATAAACAGTCTCCCACTGTGGGTTGCTCTGATGCCTTCCTATGGTCAGACTGGGATCGTGCCTTTCCAGGCAGGAACGCCTCAGAAATAGTGCCATGCCCTCAGCACCACACACGGCTGGTGTGCCAGCGTGCTTGCTGGCCCGTCTCCTCACACGCTGAAGGCGGCGCCAGCTCTCTCCCTGGGGAGACACTACCTTTTCCATGTGTAATTAATACATATCTTGTGGGAAGGTGCTTTGACCTGTTTCTACTAAACACCTGTTTAATAAGGAGACTAGACCTGTTTTTTAATAATAATTTTACCTGCTGATTTTTAGGGTCAATTAATAGTTCTTGCAGATGATTATTACTGTAACGTTTGCTTAATGGTGATTTTCTATTTTTCTTATCCCTTCTACATATTTTTCATAGATGCTTGGGAAATATCTGTCCTTTCTCTCACCAGTCCCTGTTATTTATTCATTTTACTCTGTGTTTACATGAGTATGGGATTGTGGGTATTTTATTCCGTGGCTATTTAATGTTATCAGTATTTGTCACTTAGGTCAGTTTTGGGCACTGGCCAGACTCTCCAGCGTTTTGCTCCAGGTGGGTTAGGTTGTCAGCATTGCTGGCTCTGATCATTCCTCCTGCTGAGAACTTCCTTAGCTGACTCTCCAGGATGGGCTAGGCTGGGAGCCTCGCTGTCCCATCACCCACATCCCTGGGTCCCTGCACAGGACATAGCACTTCCTGTCTGGCTAACCCAGTTATTTTCTGGTTTTCTGCATGAGATGTCTTCCCCCACAGTATTTCCAAAAGTAACTGAATTTTTCCTTGCACAGTGAAATTTGTTTAACCAAGTTTCAGTCACTGAGAATCATCTTCTGCTTGAAGCTTTGACAGTTCCAAAATGAATCCTTAGACCAGACCCGTGTGAACCGTGAAAGAGGAGACAATGCCGCTGTCACTGTCAGAGTAAATTCACCTAGATTTCGGTATCTCTCTTGTCCTTTCAAAACGGCTCATCGTTCTATAAACATGCTGGAGCCTGTCTCTGCCGTCCCCTCTGGTAGTGCCACCAGCTTCTTAAGGCCTGATCTGCGCTCCCTGCTTCCACAGTCATCAGGGACTGAAGCCCTTTCCTGTTGATATCTGCTGAGTGTGGAAGAATTCCGGCTAGTGGGGAAGAACCGAGTTCACCAGCTTTTACAAGATCTAAAAACGGATACAGTATAAACAAGTTTTCCCAAGGAAGGAACAGGGTCCTATTTGTTCAGTAATCCTCATAACCTTTAGGATAAGAACAGACGGCTTTGGGGAACCGGAAAAGAGGCCATCCCAGTTCTCATTTTGTTTGATCTTAAGCCCACAGTACGGTTTCTCCCATCAGGCTGCAAAATCAAAGTGATTTGTCTATCCTCACTGTGGCCCAGCAGACAGCCCTTCTCTTGACTAAGTGTGTGAACTCACGTGTTAATAATCCCTTTCTTTTGCCTACTTTTAAAAGTGTTATTATATTTGTTTTTTTTTTTTTTGCATGTATGTGTGCGTCAAAAACTGTAAAGGCAGATTTTCAGCCTAATCTTAATTTCAGAGACTTTTATATTTAAAGATCTTCTTAGAAGATACATTAAAGTCAGGACCTTTTAAGGGGAGTTAGGATGTGTTGCCTCTTCCCTGTTGTACAAACACAGATTTCCATAAAGAAGCTTGCTGTCCACTGATGAAACAGGCTTTTTTCCCCCCTTTCCTTTTTAAATATTTGCACTTTCAGACACATTTCTTTCTTTACACATAAAATAGGTAATACCACTCTAGTGGATATTAGGCTTTAATTTATACAGAGGGCAGGATATAAAAGGCCTTCCTGAAGCTTAAACTTCTTTGTATAACTTGAAATACAACATAAGAAATTACTATCTTTTTCATGGACAGTCTCATTTCAGAAAAGGAAATGTGGAAAATGCTTACCTCAGTGTGGTGAGTTATAGACTGGTATTTTATTTCACAAAATAGATCCACTGATATTCCCTCCAAGTTATTCTGAGGAGCTGGACATCTGACTGAATGAAGCAGGAGTCTAGGCATCAAGGAACTCTCTTGCAGGTGGAGAATGTGAAACCCCAGCTTTCTTGCCTGGAGAAGAGGACCCCATTCTGTTCTCAGGGCTGAGCCCAAATTTTTGGCCTGGAGGCCCAGGCGCTGCCTGCTTTTTTCTGCATTTATCACAGGACTCAGTACTAGACTTTGTCTTGCGCTGTTTACGAGGCCTGGAACACTGAAGGAGACTTTTTTGCAGGCAAGGCAGGGAGCACCAGACTGAGTGCCCAGGTTGGCTAAAGATAGTGTGACAGCAGGGTCAGGCAAAGAGGGTTAGATCAGCTCTTGAGGGAACAGTGAGCCTCAGAAGTGTCTTCTCTGTGCAAGCAGCAGAGAGGGAACATGATCAAGAGAAAGCATGACACTGGAGAAGCCACATTCTTCTCACGTGAGAACATGCAGACATAGTAAGAGCACCCTTTGGAAGCAAGCTGGTCCAGCTCCCTTACCACAAGACATAGATTGTCATAAGTGAAGAAGGTGGTCAAAAATGAAAGGCTTTCTGGTGGAAGTAGGTTTGGTCCAGATGAAGAAGGCCACAAGAAATGATAGCTACCATTACATAAGCAATAGCATTATGGAACAATTCATCCCACTTACCAAGGGTTCTTTGAAGGGTGTGCTGTTACTAGCCCCATTTTACAGGTGGGTAAACTGAGGCTTCAGGAAGTACGATAGTGGAGACAGAAATCAAAGCCCTGTGGTCTGATTCTGGCCCACAGGCCCTAAATGTCCTACTACAGGACTGATAGCTTATTTAGTCTGTGGCAGCTAGGATTACCATTATTATTGTGGAAGGGGTAGTCAGTCCTACTCTGTATAACGGCCTTTGACTTGAAGCCTTTCTGAAAGCACCTGGCGGGAACATGCAGCGGTGGCCTCGCTGCAGCATGTTCCCGGTGGTGGACTTTGTGAGTCTGTTAATGGAATCCCAAAGCTGTTAAATGCTGTAGCGTGTGTACCTCACATGCCTCGGTGCCTCAAAGTCTGAGATAACTTCTTTACCTTTTGTCTCTGAAGATGTATCAATTCATTATTTCTTTCACCCAACCTGTATTTTTTGAGTACCTTCTGTGTGGCAGGCATTATTCAAAATGGTAAGGGTGCAGAGACTCTCAGGAGATGGAAAACTAGAAGGTAGTGAGCTTCCCCCCTTCTCACAAAAACACCAAAATCACAACTAACTGCTGAAAGCCATCAATAACAAAGAAATGGTGGAACCTACCAAAAAAGATATCGTAGGTTCAAAGACAAAGAAGAGCCCATAACAAGACAGTAAGAGGGGTGCAGTTGCGATAAAATCAAATCCAATACCTGCTGGGTGGGAAACCCACAGATTGGAAAGCAATTATATTGTGGAGGTTCTGCCACAGGAATGAACGTTCTGTGCCTTACATCAGGCTCCCCAGCCTGGCGGTCTGTCAACGGGAGGAGGAGCCCCCAGAACATCTGACTTTGAAGGTCAGCAGGGTTTGTTTGCAGAACTGGGGAAAACAGAAGCCCCACTCTTAGAGGGCACACACAGAGTCTTGTGCACAGCAAGACCCAGGGGGAAAAGCAGTGACCTCATAAGAGCCTGCTGGTATTAGACAGTCTCTTGCAAGGCTGGGGTACAGCTGTGACTTACTGTAGGGACAAAGACACTGGTGGCAATACTTCTGGGGAGTTCTCATTGCTGTGAGCCCTCCTAAAGGCCATCATTTTTTCACCATGACCTGGCCCCACACAGCAGCCTATAGGCTCCAATTCTGGGATGCCACAGGCTAACCAACCAGAAGAGTTGACTCATTGGAAAAGATTCTGATGCTGGGAGGCATTGGGGGCAGGAGAAGGGGACGACAGAGGATGAGATGGCAGGATGGTGTCACTGACTCAATGGACGTGGAGTTGGTGGACTCCGGGAGTTGGTGATGGACAGGCAGGCCTGGCGTGCTGTGATTCATGGGGTCGCAAAGAGTCAGACACGAATGAGCGACTGGACTGAACTGAACCAACCAGAATGGTGGGAACACAGCCTCACCCATTAGCAGACAAGCTGGTTAAAAAACTTCCTGAGCATGTGACTGCCCAATAAACACACCCGTTGACACAGCTCTGCCCACCTGAGGGACAAGAACCAGTTTCATGCACTGGTGGGACGAAACCAATCCCGCCCAGCAGGATGCCAGCACAAGCATCTTATACCAGCCTTGTCCACCAGGGGGCAGACAACAGAAGCAAGAAGACCTACAACCCTGCAGCCTGTGAACACAAACTGCAATCATAGAAAGGTAGATAAAAATGAAATGGCAGAATATGTCTGAGATGAAGAAACAAGATAAAACCCCAGGTGACCAGCTAAATGAAGTGGAGATAGGCAATCTACCCAAAAAAGAATTCAGAGTAATAACAGCAAAGATTATCCAAGATCTCAAAAATATAATGCAGGCACAGACAGAAAAGATGCAAGAAATGCTTAAAACAGAGCTAGAAGATCTAAGGAATGAACAAGCATAGATGAACAATAAAATACTGAAATGAAAAATACACTCAAATGAATAGAATAAATGAGGCGGAAGAATGGATAAGTGAGTTGGAATACAGAATTGTGGAAATCACTACTATGGAACAGAATATAAAGAGAATGAAAAGAAATGAGTCTGAGAGGCCTCAGGAGCAACATTAAATGCACCAACATTTTCATCATAGGGTCCCACAAGAAGAGAGAGAAAGGACCTGAGAAAATATTTGAAGAGATATCAGCTAAAAAATTCCGTGACGTGGGAATGGAAACAGTCACCCACGTCCAGAAAGCTCAGAGAGTCCCAGGTAGGTTAAACACAAGGAGAAACACTCAAGATTCACAATAATCCAATTGACAAAAATTAAAGACAAAGAAAATTTTAATAGCAACAAGGAAAAATCAACAAATAGCATACAAAGGAACTCCCATAAGGTTATAAAGCTGATTTTCAGCAGAAACTCTTAGGAAGTGGTATAATATATTTAAAGTTATGAAAGGGAAGAGTCTACAACCAAGAATCTACAAGCAGGAGTCTACAAGCAAGGTTCTCTTTCAGATGCAATTAAGAAATCAAAAGTTTTACAGACAAGCAAAAGCTGGAGAACTCTGCACCACCAAACCAGCTTTGCAACAAATGCTAAAGGAACTTCTCTAGGCAAAAAGAAAAAAAGAGCCACAACTAGAAACAAGCAAATTACAAATGGCAAAGCTCACCATTAAAGGCAAACATACAGTAATGGTAGGAAATCATTCATACTCAAATATGATGTCAAAACCAGTGATTGTGAGACTAGGAGAGCACAAATGCAGGATATTGGAAGTGTATTTGAAATGAAAAGGCAAGCAACTGAAAACAATCTTGTTTATGTATAGACTGCTGTATCCAAACCTCATGGTAATCACAAACGGAAAATCTACAGTAGGTGCACACGGAAAAAAGCAGCCGAAACACAACACTAAAGTTGTCAAATCACAAGAGGAGAGAAGAAAAGAGAAAGGAAAGAAAAAACCTACAAGAAACAATTCCAGAACAATTAATAAAATAGCAAAAAAAGAACATATACATTGATAATTATCTGAAATGTAACTGGATTAAATGCTCCAACCAAGAAACATAGACTGGCTAAATGCTTACAAAAACAAGACCTATATATGGGCTGTCTACAAGAGACACACTTCAGACCTAGGGACACATACAGACTGAAAGTGAGGGGATGGAAAAAGGTATTCCATGCAAGTGCAAATCAAAAGAAAGCTGGAGTAGCAATACATATATCAGACAAAATATTCTTTAAAGACTGTTACAAGATACAAAGACGGATACTACATAGTCATCAAGGGATCAATCCAAGAAGAAGATATAACAGTTGTAATATATTTATATATATGTAAATATATATGCACCCAACATAGGAGCACTTCAATATATAAGGCAAATACTAATAGCCATTAAAGGAGAAATCGACAGTGATACTCTTTGATCAACGGATGGATCATTCAGAAAGAAAATAAGGAAACACAGGCCTTAAATGACACATTAGACCAGAGGGACTTAATTGATATCTATAGAGCATTCCATTAAAACTGCAAAGAACAGAAACACGTGGAGGCTAAACAGTATGCTGCTAAACAATCAAGGGATCACTGAAAAAGTCAGAGAGGAAGTCAGAAAATACCTAGAGACAAGCGAAAACCAAAGCATGACGATGCAAAACAGATGCAGCAAAACCAGTGCTAAATGGCAAGTCTTATCTCAGGAAACAGGATAAATCCCAAATAAACAACCTAAAGTTATACCTAAAGCCACTAGAAAAAGAGCAACAAATAAAACCCACAGTGCAAGCAAAGAGATCGTAAAGATCATAGCAGTAAAAAAAGAAACAGAGACAAAGAAAACAATAGATAAGATCAGTGAAACTAGACAGCTAGTTCTTTGAAAAGATAAACAAAATTGACAAACCTTTAGCCAGACTCATCAAGAAAAACCAGAGGGCTCAAATCAATAAAATTAGAAATGAAAAAGGAGGAGCTACAGTGGACATCACAGAGTACAAAGGATCATAAGAGACTACTACAGCAACTACATGCCAATAAAACGGACAACTTAGAATAAATGGACAAATTCTTAAAAAGGTACCATCTCTCAAGACTGACCCAGGAAGAAATAGAAAATATGAGCAGACCAGTCACAAGGATGGAACTGAAACCATGATTTTAAAATTCCCAACAAACAAAAAACACTCCCATACTCACTCTGTGAGGCCATCACTCTGGTACCAAAACCAGACAAAGATATCAGAAAAGAAGAAAATCACAGACCAATATCACTAGTGAACATAGACCCAAAAATCTTCAACAAAAATACTAGCAAATCAAATCCAACAATACAGTAAAAGGCTCATAGACCATGATCAAGTGGGATTTACTGCTGAGATGCAAGGTTTTTTTTTTTCCTAATATCTGCAAATGAATCAGCATAATACACCATGTTAACAAACTGAAGAATAAATTTGTTTCTTATAGTAAACACTCATACCATATGATATAAATAAATCATCATACCATGTGATCCTCTCAACAGATACAGGAAAAGCTTCTGACAAAATTCACACTCATGTATAATGAAAATCTCCAGAAGGTGGACATAGAAGAAACATAATTCAACATAACAAAAGCCATATATGACAAACCTACAGTCAACATCCTACTGAATGGTGATAAGCTGAAAGCATTTGCTCTAAGATCAGAACAAGGTACGGATATCCACTCTCACCAGTTTATTCAACAGTTTTGGAAATCCTAAATTCACTGTAATCAGAGAAGAAAAGAACGAAAAGGAATCCAAATTGGAAAAGAAGTAAAACTATCACTGTTTGCAGATAACATGATACTACAGATAGAAAATCCTGAAGATGTTACCAGAAAACTGTTTGAGCTCATCAATGAATTTGGTAACATTGCAGGATACAAAATAAATACACAGAATCTGTTGCATTCCTACACACTAACACCAACAGACCAGAATATGAAATTAAAGGAACAATCCTATATATCATTGCATCAAAAAGAATAAAATACCTAGGGATAAATCTACCTAAGGAGGCAAAAGACGTGCACTCCAAAAATTGTATATGTGCCGATGAAAGAAACCAAAGGTAACACAAACAGATGGAAAAATACACCATGTTTCTGGATCAGAAGACATATTGTCAAAATGACTATACTACCCAAGGCAATCTACAGATTTCAGTGCAGTCTCTATCAAAGTACCAGTGGCATGTTTCATAAAACTGGAACAAAAATTGTTTACATTTGCATGGAGACACAAAAGACCCAGGATAGCCAAAGCAATCCTGAGGAAGAAAAACAGAGCTGGAAAAATCAGGCTCCCTAACCTCAGACTATACAACAAAGCTACAGTAATCAAAAAAGTATGGTATTGGCACAAAAACAGAAATACAGATCAACAGAACAGGAGAGAAAGGGCAGAAATAAACCCATGCACCTATGGTCAATTAATCTGTGCAAAGGAGGCAAACACATACAATGGAGAAAACACAATATCTTCAATAAATGGTGCTGAGAAAACTAAACAGCTACATGTAAAATAATGAAATTAGAACATTCTCTAACACCATACACAAAAATAAACTCAAAATGGATTAAAGACCTAAAGGCAGGACAGGATAATACATAACTTTAGCAGATAACATAGGCAGGACACTCTGACATAAATCACAGCTGTGTCTTTTTAGATCCATCGTCTAGAGTAATGGAAACAAAAATAAATGGGACCTAATTAAACTTACGACTGAGCAACTGAATTGACTGAACTGACTGGATTAAACTCAAAAGCTATTGCACAGTAAAGGAAACCATGAACAAAGTGAAAAGGTAACTCACAGAATGGGAGAAAATATTTGCAAACCACGAGACTGACAAGGGATTAATCTCCAAAATTCACAAACAGTTCATGCAGCTGAATATCACACAAACAGCCCAATCAAAAAATGGGCAGAAGACCTAAATAGACATTTCTCTAAAGAAGCCATCAGATCAGATCAGATCAGTCGCTCAGTCGTGTCCGACTCTCTGCGACCCCATGAATCGCAGCAGGCCAGGCCTCCTTGTCTGTCACCAACTCCCAGAGTTCACTCAGACTCACGTCCATCGAGTCAGTGATGCCAGCCAGCCATCTCATCCTCTGTCGTCACCTTCTCCTCTTGCCCCCAATCCCTCCCAGCATCAGAGTCTTTTCCAATGAGTCAACTCTTCGCATGAGGTGGCCAAAGTACTGGAGTTTCAGCTTTAGCATCATTCCTTCCAAAGAAATCCCAGGGCTGATCTCCTTCAGAATGGACTGGTTGGATCTCCTTGCAGTCCAAGGGACTCTCAAGAGTCTTCTCCAACACCACAGTTCAAAAGCATCAATTCTTCAGTGCTCAGCCTTCTTCACAGTCCAACTCTCACATCCATACATGACCACAGGAAAAACCATAGCCTTGACTAGATGAACCTTTGTTGGCAAAGTAATGTCTCTGCTTTTGAATATGCTATCTAGGTTGGTCATAACTTTCCTTCCAAGGAGTAAGCATCTTTTAATTTCATGGCTGCAGTCACCATCTGCAGTGATTTTGGAGCCCAGAAAAATAAAGTCTGACACTGTTTCCACTGTTTCCCCATCTATTTCCCATGAAGTGATGGGACCGGATGCCATGATCTTAGTTTTCTGAATGTTGAGCTTTAAGCCAACTTTTTCACTCTCCACTTTCACTTTCATCAAGAGGCTTTTGAGTTCTTCTTCACTTTCTGCCATAAGGGTGGTGTCATCTGCATATCTGAGGTTATTGACATTTCTCCTGGCAATCTTGATTCCAACTTGTGTTTCTTCCAGTCCAGCATTTCTCATGATGTACTCTGCATATAAGTTAAGAAGCCATAGAGATGGCCAAAAAGAACATGAAAAGATGGTCAATACTGCTAATCACTCAGTTCAGTTCAGTCGCTCAGTCGTGTCGGACTCTTTGTGACCCCATGGACTGCAGCACGCCAGGCCTCCTTGTCCATCACCAACTCCCGGAGTTCACCCAAACTCATGTCCATCGAGTCAGTGATGCCATCCAGCCATCTCATCTTCTGTCGTCCCCTTCTCCTCCTGCCCCCAATCTTTCCCAGCATCAGGGTCTTTTCCAATGAGTCAGCTCTTCACATCAGGTGGCCAAAGGATTGGAGTAATCACTAGAGAAACACAAATCAAAACTACAAAGAGATAGCACCTCACACCAGTCAGAGCAAACAATAAATGTTAGAGAGGCTGTGGAGAAAAGTGAACCCTCCTAAACTGTTACTGGGAGAACAGTATGGTGCTTCCTTATAAAACCAAAAATAAAGCTACCATATGATCCAGTGATCCCAGTCCTGGGCTCTGGAGAAAACCATGGTTCAAAAAAGTGTGTAACATCCCAGTGTCCATTGCAGCACTATTTAAAATAGTCAAGACATGGAGGCAACCTAAATATCCATTGCTAGGTGAATGGATAAAGAATATGTAGTTATATATGATGGAATAATACTCAGCCATGAAAAAGAGACACAATGCCATTTGCAGCCGCATGGATGGACCTGGAGGTGATTATACTAAGTAAAATAAGTTCAGACAGAAAAAGACAAATGATATGTTGCTTATATGTGGAACCTTAAAAGATACAAATGAATTACAAAACAGACGCACAGACTTAGAAAAACTTACAGTTATTAAAGGGAAAGGTGATAGAGAAGGATAAATGGGGAGTTTGGGATTGAAATATACACACTGCTATATATCAGATAGATAACCAAGAAGGACCTACTGTATATTACAGGGAACTCTATTCAATATTCTGTGATAACCTAAATGGGAAAAGAAATTGAAAAAGAATAGACACATATATATGTATCAATGAATCATTTTGCTGTACACCTGATGCTGGTACAACATTTTTAATCAACTACAGACCAATATAAAATTTTTTAAAATGCTGAGAGTGCAGCAGTGAGAAAAATCTTTGTCCTCAAGGGACAGAGTGTCTAATGAAGAGCTAATACAGCGTGCTGCAGTCCATAAGGTTGCCAAAGACTCAGACACGACTTAGTAACTGAACAATAACAAAATATGCTAGAAAGACAAGTAATGTGTCAGTATCAGGGCTGGGGATGATGGTTGCAAAAAGAAAACCCAAGTTGGGCATAGCTAATAACAGAGACTGTTATTTCAGAGACTTAGGTCATCTGGAAGTATGCAACAGAAAAACCAAGAAAACAGGTTTTTCAGAGTTGTTTGAGGAGGGAACGAGATGGAAGGAGCTGGCTGGTGTGTTATTGTTTTATAAAGGAGTAAGTCATGAACTCACCATCTCTCCAGGACAAACCTGGAGACTGGCTCTCTTACAAAGAAATCTCTGTCCTGGCTTTGGTTCGTCTGGTGTCCGTGCAGGAGTCTGTGTGTAATGTGTGGGAGGCAGAGGAAAGCGGGTCCTTTCAGGGCCCCGCTCTGGGAGCACGGCAGGCAGTGTTCATGTCACCCAGCCACACTGGCCCCCAGGCCGCCTGACTTTCAGATCCCTAGCCATGTCAGCCTTTGAATAGCAGCTGACACACAGCAGCCAGCTGAGCAAGTATTTTCACAAGACGATGAGAAACAAACTCAGCCTGCTGCAGCCTGTGAGGCAGAAAAAATGAAAGGAAAGGAGTGGGATGGGGGCAGGGAAGAGGGTGGGAGAGGAGTGAAGAGAGCCTGGGATAGCAACCTTCCTCTTCCTGCGTTTTGAGGCAGGATAATTTGGAAGGAAGACAGATATAAAAGGGTTCCGCTCTGGGGAAAACTGCCAACAATTTTGCAGCCCTGTGAAGTTGGAACCACGATCAAAACAGCAGCTGTGGACCAGATGCTGACTTTAAGAGGAGCATCCCTATTGCCCAGGCCCCTCTGAGCACCAGAGCTCGAGGTGCGGACTTTTCTTCTGCCAGCCTCCAACCAGATAAAGAGATGCCAAGGGGTGGGGGTGAGGCCCTGGCCCTCAGGGGAGCCTGGGATGGGGGTGGAAAGAAGAGCAGCGAGGTCTAGAAGCTTCCTAGAGCGGCAGCTATTTGAAGCCTTCAAGGAGATCCCAGGGTCCCTGGTGCACCTAGCCCTGGGTGGTGGCGGTGGGGGGCTGATCTCAGCAGGTGGTCCTGCTGGGGGAGCAGGGTGTCAGCCTGGGGACGGACCGAACCCTTGGGTCGGCCGGACTCTTGAAGAGGAATCCAAGTTCAGCAGTCTGTAGGGAAAAGAAGGCAGGAAAGGCCTAGGAGAGAAGGAACAGGAAGTGAGACAGGCCGTGGAGGGAGCTGGTGAGCCCCAGGCGGTAACCTGGGGAACAGCTGAAGCATGATCCTGCTGGGGACTGGGGACGCTGGCGCAGAGCGCACACACATCTCAGCATCACACCCCTGACTCCGGGTTTATCTTCCGTCTGCTGTCAGTTGACAGTTAGTGTACCTTCCGCTGGCATTTGTGGTTCTGCATTCCTGGCTCTAACCGCTCACGGATCTTGTGTTGAGTTTATGACCCACAGCTGCTTGACTCACGGATGCAAAGCTCATGTATCCAGGGGATCGGGTGGGAGAATGGGCGTCCGTGGGTGTTGGCGTCTGCCTCTGGTCCTGGGACCGGCCCCTGCAGGTACTGAGGGAGCTCTGTGCTGAGTGATGGTGGCGGCACTCACGCTCTCTCTTGTGCTGTGGATATGGAAACTGAGGCACAAGGTGGTGCCCTCTCTCTTCCAAGTCCTCACCTCTAGTTTGTGATGGAATCCAGGCAGGCACAACTAACCATGTCCCTGCTTATGATGCATATTGATAGCACTTTAAGTGCTAAACTTAAGCTTACTCTTTAAGCTCCTTGATTCTTTTTTCATAGAGGTATTTCTTTCTTTCTTTTTTTTTTTTTTTTGCCACAGTGCACAGCACACAGAATCTTAGTTCCCTGACCAGGGATCAGACCTGTGGTCCCTGCAGTGGAAGCAGAGTCCTAACCACTGGACTGCCGGGGAAGTCCCCGAATTCTTAAAAGATGAGACTCTCTGACCTACCCTTTGACTTGCTTTCTCTGCTGTTCTTCACATTATTTAATCGAGGGCACAAAGAGGAAAATGCCACAGTCTTACTTTTCCCCACCTGCACTGCCACCAGCCTGATCCCAGGACTGATCCTGATCCAGACATGAACTGCACCACAGTCATGTCCTCCAGAGGAAGACACTTAAGACTGTTCACACTCCCATGTTGTCATTGGCTTCAGACTGCCCCTAGGGCTGAGGCTGTCATGTTCTAGAAATCTCCAGGCCAGGAAGCTCCTATTAGCCAAGGGCAGTTCTCCATAGAAGGGAGAGAGCGTGTGCCCTTACGACCCAATGCCTGCAGCAGCTGGGGGCTAGTGCCTATGGCTCAGTAAGGGGGGTTTAGGCAGGCTGCCAGCCACACCTGCTGTGGCAGCCAAAACGGCTGGAAAGGGAGAGTCAGCGGACTAATACATTGTCTAAGGAGCAATTTATATCATACGCAGACCCCGTCACATCGCATTATATTATACACACCTGAGGGTGTGGCACCAAGAGAGCACCATCATTTGATCAGATTGGGTTACAGGACAGCTCTGGAGTGGGGACGTGGAGGTCATCCAGTTCAGAAGCCCATTCAGTTTAGAGAAGAGAAGGCTTAGGTCAGAGTAAACCCTAATGAGAACAAACTCTGATTCTCTTGATTGAATCCAAGCCAGCTCATATCTATTGAAAGCCACCTATGTATAAGACATAATTTCAGGAGGGAATTAAGACACAAAATTCAGTCTGTGTCTTGGTCCTGAGGAATTTACAGTCTGGTAAAAATGTAAGGGAATGGAAGAGAGAAGTAAGACATCTAAGTACTATCCAAATCAACATTCAGATCTCACCTCCAGAGTAGTACAGATCCAGGGGCTGCAGGCTCTTGAAGGCAGACGCAGACACACAGTAGGTTGTTTATGCTCGTCTCAAAGTGACGAGGGGGTATGAGGAGGGTGGGAGAAGCCTCCATCCCACTAAGGGAAGAAACAGTACCCTGCCAGCCTTCTAGCTGGGTGAGGCTGAAGAAGATGAATATGCAAGAGGGCTCTGGGAACGGGGGAAAGTCAAACAAACAAGAACAAGCCATCTCTTTTCAAAATGTCATTTTGCCTTAAATGCTTCTTCGATTCTAAGCCTGTAGGGGCCATTTATTGAAAGTTTCACTCATTAAACAGGGTTATTTTGAAGTAAAGGCCAAAGGTTGTATTTATTCTGGAGGAAACTGTTGAGTCATGCCCACTCTTGCCTTTGGGCCCAGACATGTTTCAGTGCTGTAGTGCTTTTAGTTTCTAAATTGTCCTGCGACCCACTGATGTGGGTATTGTCCCACCCACTTAAATTAACAGCCTTTCTAATCTTCACCTTGAGTTTATGCATGGGCCACTTTGGATAGGACCTAAGATTCATTCATTTGTGATAAAAACTCTCAACAAATATGATACAGAGGGAACACAATTCAACATAATAAAGACCATTTACGATAAATCTACAGCTAACATTATACTCAGCTGTGAAAAGCTGAAAGGTTTTTATCTAAAATTAAGAACATGACAAGTATGCCTACGGTTGCCACTTCTACTTAACATATTATTGGAAGTTTTAGGTACAGCAGTTAAACAAGAAAAAAAGAGGCATCCAAATAAGTAGAGAAGAAATGGTCACCATTTGCAGATGACATGATATTATATGTAGAAAACCCTAAAGACACCACCCAAAACCCAATGGGACTAATGAGTGAATTCAGTTACGTTGCAGGATGCAGGATTAATACATAGAAATTTGTCGCATTTCTAAACACTAATGATGAACTATTGGAAAGAGAAATTAAGAAAACAATTTGATTTACAATCAAATAAGAATAAAATACCTAGGGATAAATTTAACCAAGGGTAGAAGACTACCTGTACTCTAAACACTATAAGACATTGAATAAGGGTAAATGGAAAGATATCCCATGTTCATGGAATAAAAGATTAATATTGTTAAAATGTTCATAATATTCAAAGCAGTCTGCAGATTTAATGGAATCCCTATCAAAATACCCGTGACATTTTTTACAGGACTAGAACAAAATAATCCTAAAATGTGTATGGAACTACCAAAGACCCCAAATAGCCAAAGTAATCTTGAGAGAAAAAGAACAAAACCAGAAGAATCATGCTCCCTGACTTGAGACTGTACTACAAAGCAGCAGTAATCAAAATGGTGTGGCACAGGCACAGAAGTAGACGTGCAGACCAATGGAGCAGAATAGAGGGCCCAGAAATAAACCCACACACTTGTGGTCAACTAACCTACAACACGGGACGCAAGAATAGACAACGGACAGAAGACATTCTCTTCAATAAGTGGTGCTGGGAAAGCTGGACAGTTACGCGTGAAAGAGTGAAATGACGTTTTTTCATACTACATGCAAAAAAGTATGTGTGTACACACACACACACACATTATGGAATATTAGCCATAAAAGACAATGAAATTTTTCCATTTGCAATGACAGGGATGGAGCTAGAGGATATTATGCTTAGTGAAATAAGGCAGACAGAGAAAGACAAATACTGCTTGATTTCACTTAAATATGGAATCTATAGAATGAAACAGAGGCAGATAAACTGCTGCTCATTGCCAGCAGGGTGAGGGGTGAAGGGAGGGGAAATGGGCGAGGGTGATTAAGAGATACAGGCTACCAGGAATGAGATAGATAAGTTATAAGGATACAATGGACAGCATAGAAAACATAGCTCGCATTTACAACTGTATACAGAGCACAGCCTACAAGAACACTGAGTTACTATGTTGTATACCTGAAACTGATACAATATGGTCCCCCTGCCAGTGCAGGAGATCTAAAAGATGCAGGTTCGATCCCTGGGTCGGGAAGATCCCCTGGAGGAGGAAATGGCAAACCACTCCAGTATTCTTGCCTGGAAAATCCCATGGACAGAGAAGCCTTGTGGGCTCCAGTCCACAAGAGATGGACGTGACTGAGCAACTATACTTCAATAGGAAAAAATTAGAAGAAAATAAGTGACATGAATTTCCCTTAAAAAAAGAAAATAAATGGACCTTAGTTGAAACCTGAAACTCTGATGAAGGGTTTACATCATCTTTCATTATTTTCTTTTTAGCGAGTATCACTGAAGGAAAATTACATTTTTAAATTGTTTGTTATCAATCTCTCTCCTCTGTCAGCTAACTAAAACAGCATTTCTGAACCTCTTTTTCATTATTACTATTGAAAGGAGACTTTGTAGACTTTTTTTTTTCCTTAATCACTACTCCCCATGACTTTTTATTCCTGTGGGAAAATATACATGATATAAAATTCACCAGTTTAGCCATTTTTAAGTGTTTACGATTTTTAAAAAAGTGGTGCAGTTGGGTAGCATTAAGTACATTCACAATGGTGTGTAATCATAATCATCATCATTATCCATTTCCAGAACTTTTCCATCTCCCCCAGCTGAAATGCTGTACTAGTGAACAGAGTCTCTCCATCCCCCAACAATGTATATTCTCCTCTCTGCCTCTGTGAAGTAGCCTAATCTAGGTACCTTACATAAGGGGAATCATAGAATATTTGTCGTTTAATGTCTGGCTTATTTCATTTGGCATAATCTGTGTTGCAGCATCTATCAATTTCATTCCTTTTTTATATGGCTGAATCTCTGCAAGAAATTTAATACCACATATTAAATCTATTTATGTGCTGTGGACCTTTGTAGGGCCACAAACCTTTGTAATATGGAAGATTTTTCTACCTCCTAGGAACCACGATCCTTAAAGCCTGTATCCCCTGACCCTGTTGATCTTGTTCTTGGATCTGTCTCCAGCCGTTAGCACTTCATGGTCACTGAACAGTCACGTGTTGACTACTTCAAGGTCCTTCTATGACCCTCCTTATAATTTTATTAATCCAATAGAATTAAAAACCACCCCCAGCATAATCACAGGCGAATCCTGACAGTATCCCAACCGTGCATGCCCTTCTCAAGGCCCTGTGTCCGCCCGCTCTCTCCAACAGAAGTGAAGGACTATGAGCCTCCGTTCGGGTCTAAGGTGCGGGAGCATCCCTGTGTGGAAAGCATGAAGGACAACGTGCTGAGAGATCGAGGCCGACCAGAGATTCCCAGCTCCTGGCTCAACCACCAGGTGAGGAGGGACTGTCGTATTCACCCAGAGGGAGAGGGACAGCTCAGGCAGCAGAGAAGTCCAGGCTGATGGGCATCAATCGGATGTGTTCCGTGATTCTGCTTGGTTTACTTCATAAAGGAGTTTCAGTAAAATGGGATGACCTTGTTACTGTATGTCCCACCACAAGTAAGAAAGGGCTCACACAGAACATGTGACGGGCACCTGTCATATGGTCTAAGACCCCTTGGTTCTGAACTAAAATATTTTGTTTACAGCCTCTGCCACTCATCCTTTCCATAGGGAGTTTGTGTTTTGTTCTCTTCTGGGTTCCAAATGTTTTCTTCTGGGAACCTTCAACATTGGCAGGAACTACTTGTGAGAAAGAAGGGATTGTCTGCCAGCTGGCCTGCGAGGGGCTGCTGTGTGCTCAGGCCACAGCAGGCCTGTCGGGGAGGAGGCCGGGATGAAGAAAGGCAAAGAAGAGCAGAGGGCAGGGGAACAAACAGGAAATCTGTCTTTCCAGAACCTCCTGACAGGCGGTGGATGCGGCCGTCCATCCGCAGCAGATTCTTTGCTCTGGGGGCATTTTGATGGGGCAGGGGAGGGGCGAGGAGGACCGTGGGCTTCGGGAGCAGGGATGGTCTGACACAGCAGAGAGGAGCTCTGGACCACACCCCCGTGCTCCCAGCCCACGACACCCTGTCTTTCCATTGACGTAAACCTTTTATGGCTGCCTTTGGATGAATTCCCTCACCCAGGGAGGGCTGGGCTAAGTCCTAGGTTTCCTAAGGGTAAGGCAAATGCAGATGGGAAGCCGAAACCACAGTCAGGCGTGGCAAGGAGACAGATGGAGCAGGAAGCCTGGTATGTGCCTGCCTGGCTGAGAGCCGCTTCAGCGGGCAGGCCCGCTAACATCGGGGAGAGCCTGCAACAGGCTGTGGACCCAACCGTGGGGGCCTGGGGTTTCTCCCCGGGTTTCAGTGGTTTCAGCAGAGCCTCTTTGACTTTGAAAATGCAAAGCTGTTTTGTGTTCACTCTAAACTCAGAAGGTGCAATATTGTTTCCTTCAGCTCTGTCGCCTCCTCTGCTATACAGTTCTTATAATGAATAGCCATTATTCATGATGATAAAATTCTGGAAAGAATTTGCATAATACATTTTTTTCTCTTAATGAGATTTGTTGCCCTATTGATTTCAAGTTAATGCTTAATATTTAATTTAATTTACTGCCTGTAATTACAGTGCCAGAATAAAATAAATGTTACGTGTGTACCAACAATAACACTCCACTCTTAACAGGGCCATCAATCAATACCATCAATTAGGGGAATTATACAATTAATCCAACATCATGGGCTCACTCAGGGGGCAGGAAGGGAGGGCAGGTCCTGGGTGTGGGGTGCTGTTGCTCAGACTGCAGACAGGAAAGTGCTGCTCTCAGGGAAGGGCTGGAATGGGTCCATCCCCTGGGGCCACCCATGTGCGGGCCCCCCAGTGACAGGGTCGGGCTCTGAGAGGCACAGTCTGTTTCCACTCTTTGGGCTACGTATTTAGTCTGTGTCTGCCTTATTTCCAAAAAACAACTTGAACTAACAAAAACATTTGCAATGCAAAATGAGAGTTAAAGCTGTGAGAGAAGACCCTTGTTGTCTGTTGTGGACAGCATTTTCTGGATGGGCCTTTTTTGAGTGGGGCCTTTAGGGGGTTAGGTCAAGCCCCCTGATACAGCCTGCAGGACATACGAAGACAGCTGTTTGCCAGGGTCCAGGCTGAAGCTGGAGAGGAAGGGCCTAGCAGAGAGTGTCCTTGAAACTACTGGAAGATGGGCTTGGATCCTTACAAAGCATGTGGACTTGACTAATGCAACCAGACTAATGCCCACATGTCACTCCAACCGGGATAGTCAGTCCTATTGAAATAGGAATGCTGGTGGCTCAGATAATAAGGAATCCGCCTACAGTGCAGGAGCCCCGGGTTCGATGCCTGGGTCGGGAAGATCCCCTGGAGAGGGGCATGGCAACCCACTCCAGTATTCTTGCCTGGAGAATCCCCAAGGACGGAGGAGCCTGTTGGGCTACAGTCCATGGCGTCGCAGAGTTGGACAGGACTGACTGTAACACACACATATGATTCCAGCTCTGACTCTCTGGAAAAGGCAATACCATTGAGACAGTTAAGAGATCAGTGGTTGTTGGGGGCTCAGGAAAGGAAGGAGGGCCTACGAGGCACACACACAGGAAGTTCAGGGCAGTGACCTTGTGGGGGCTGTAATGATGGACGCTTGGTCAGAACCCTGATCCTGTACCTCACCATGAACCTCGCTCTGGCTGACTGTGGTCAACGGTGATGTTTTGTGTTGCTTTACTGGTTTTAACAAATGCCTCACACAGATGCAGGGTGTTGATGCGGGCGGGGAGGGCGGTCTGCATGGGGGGAGGGGGTATATGGTATGGAAATTCTGTAATTTCCATTCGATTTTGCGGTGAACCTGAAGCTTCCCTCAATAGTAAAGCCTGTTACTGCGCCCCCGCTCCCTGGAATAGAGAGGTAGGAAATGGCAGTAGGAGCCCACTTCTTGGGAATTTTCACGAACGGGGATGCTGCTGTCCCCGGAAGCCTGCTGGGGACCTTGTGCTGTGTCTCCGCTTCCCGGCTTCCTGTGAGCAGGAGCCCCCGAGTGCTGCGGTCAGATGGCGCCGGGGGGCTGGCCTGCAGGGGGCACAGGGCAGGGGCTCCCCCACCCCCAGGAGCTTTCCACCCCTTCTCAGGGGCCTGTGGACCCTCTCCCCCTGCAGGGCATCCAGACGGTGTGCGAGACGCTGGCCGAATGCTGGGACCATGACCCCGAGGCCCGGCTCACGGCGCAGTGCGTGGCCGAGCGCTTCAGCGAGCTGGAGCACCTGGACAGGCTCTCCGGGAGGAGCAGCTCGGAGGAGAAGATCCCCGAAGATGGCTCCCTCAACACTACCAAATAGCTCTTCCCGCGGCCGGCCCAGCGCGGCCGCCCTGTGGCCAAAGAGCAGGGTCAGCAGAAAGCTGCCCCTGACGATGCTTCCTGGAACCCGGGGTGCTCCCTCCCCCGAGCTGGGAGGGGGTGGCAGGAAGCAGCTTCTGCCTTTGACGTTGTCATAGGATAAGCTGTGTTAGCACTTCCTCAGGAAATGAGATTGATCTTACAATAGCCAATAACATTTGCACTTTATTAATGCCTGTATATAAATATGAAATAGCTATGTTTATATATATCTATATATGTCTATATATACACAGCCATACTTGTGGAAAGAGATGAGGACAGAGACCACACGTGCCCAGACGTGGGCTGGATGGGCAGCCTCAGCACTTGGCGGCACGCGTGTGCTGGGCTCGGGGCACATGGGGAGGGGGTCTCTGCCTTTAGAGAGAGGCTCGGGTCTAGGAGCCTGCTGTGCCGCATTGCACTTGCTTTTGCAACGTAGTAACTCCCTGCACTGGGTCCTGTCCTGGCTGTGGAGCCAAGTGGAGCCGCACTGTCTGGGGACCAGACCCCAAGGTCCCCACGTCCCATCATCTCTCCTGGACTCGGCACTGAGCGTCACACCCATGTTTGGTTTGTGAACCTCTGTCCTCAGCTAGCTCAGAAAGTCTCATCGCGTCAACGTTTTAAGTCCCATCTTTTACCTCCACAAGCTACAGAAAAATCAGGACATGTTTTCCCTACCCGTGAAATTGCCACACCTTGTACTAATGAGAAAGTGTTCTTTTTAAAAAAATCCCCCCCTCCACCTATGTTACTGTTCCCCATTTCCTAAAAGGGCACAGATCTCCCTTCCAGGCTCTTTATGTTCAGTTTTTCATCACGCTCGGTTTCTGTCTTCCGCTTGCCATGCATCACTGGTAGGTCTCAGGCTCCAGGGGGACTTGAGCACGTTTTGGCCACGTGGACAGTATTGAAGCAGCATTGCGCTGCCACAGTCAGGACTGTCCAGGCACTCGGAACGTGTGTCTTGCTTGGCCAGCACACTGTTTAACAAAATTGAGCCACTTTTTAAATATCTGGAGATTCTGCAAACAAATTTTGGATCCCCGAGTGAGACTAGATAGCTGATGGCTTACAGTTCTCGCTGTCCCACATCATTCACAGATGATGGTGTAGACACACTTAGAAAGCTGCTCTCTTCCCCTGTGAACATTCGTGTTTCCCCCTGTTCTCACCCTAGTTTGGGAATTAAACCTTCTTTCCCCAGCCAAGGTTCCCTGCAAGAAATGTGCATTCACGCAATCATTCTCTGGCTATAGAGTGTCGTCGTGATTCCCTTCCTGGGGTTAAAATTTGAAGTTGGCCTTTTTTTTTTTTTTTTGGAGTGACAGGGACTGCCTCTGGATGGTCCCTATTAACCCAAATCTCTTTTGCTTGTATATTAAAGAGTGTTCCCTTTTGCATTCAAAGGGGGAGACCTTTACTCCAAGAAGTTGTTGTCATGGTTACCAGTCTCTTAGTCATACCCACCTTCCCAATGTTTGCAGAATTTGATGAATGTGGGACGCGGGAGTCCCATCTACAGTTAGGAAATATGTGTCCATGTGGGTAAGAAAAAAGAATGAGCTTTAATCCTCCATAAGAAACTTGGTAATCCACAAACAGGTGTTAATGCTGCAAATAACAAGCTCTTTTGTAAACATGATTTGAAGCTTACTTTCAGCCAAATAGGTAGGAATATTGGAGAGGGACTGGCAATGATCAGATCAGCTCTGCTTGGGTTTTGGAAGCCGCATCTCATTGGGGTTTTAGCAGACACGCTGAAGTTGGGATTAGGTGGAATTTTTAGGAACCCTTCTTGGTTCAAGTGGACTGAGAGAGATTAGGCAGTTTGGCCACAATGCCATGGAAGTGCCCAGAAGTCCCGTGCACTTTAGGGCTGGTGATGCTGTCCCAATAGCTGTTGCTCATTGACCTCTAGTGGTGAATTTCTAGAATACTGGTCCATTATGGGAACTGCCAAGATTCAAAAGAGCTTTATCACTTCTGGGTCATCATCAGCATAAACTGGAATGTAGATGATACTGTGGCTTGTTTTATGTTTGTTTTTTCCTTATTCAAGAAAAAGACCAAGGAATAACATTCTGTAGTTCCTAAAAATACTGACTTTTTTCACTACGTAAAGGGAAAGTTGTATTCTTTTATGGAACATTTCAGCAATACTCATGTATTAAAATAGGAATGTGAATGCTGTGTACTCTTTTTATATCAAATGTGTCAAGCACTTATTTTCATTCTATGCATTGTTTGTCTTTTATATAAATAAAATGTTTATTCGATTGAATAAAGCAAAAGTACTCAGGTCAGCTTCCTGCCTCCTGTTCTTGTTCATAGGAGCCCTCAAGCCTCATTTGGTTATTTTGTAGTCTGCAGAAAAATCCACAAGACAGATCCTCTCCAGCTTTTCCACGTTCCCTGTCATCTTCACCTGACTGTGGCAGGTCCCTATTTCTAAAAATCAGTCACTTAGTACGGACATGTGGCAGGTGCTGGTGGTGGCTTGCTCCTCATCCCAGGGTCAGCACGGCGTCGCTCTGCATTTCCAAACAGTACCCTGTCTATCGTTTCCCCCTGGCTTCTCCTGGGGCGTGGCTTCTCCTGGGGCGTGGCTTCTCCTGGGGCGTGGCTTCTCCTGGGGCGTGGCTTCCCCTGGGGCGAGGCTTCACCTGGGGCGTGGCTTCTCCTGGGGCGTGGCTTCTCACAGAGCTTGGCTTCTAACCGGGTGGCACAGCCTTGACCCTGCACATGCTTGCTTCTGCCCTCCCTTCCTCCTCACAGTAACGGGCTGCCACCATCTTTTCCTTCTCCAGGTGTCATGCTTCCTGCCTCTTCCTGTCTACCCAGCCACCGCATCTCGCTTGGAGCTTTTTCATTGAGGTATAATTGATATACAACACTGTATTAGTTTCAGGCGTACAACAAAATGATGCAATATTTGAATGTATTGTGAAAGGGCCACCATAATAAGTTTAGGTAACATCCATCATCATAGTTACAAAATTTTTTTTCTTATGGTAAGAACTTTTAAAACCTACTCTTAGCAACTTTCAAACATGCAATATGGTATTATTATCTATTGTTGCCATGCTGTACATTAGATCCCCGGGACTTATTTTGTAAACTGGAAGTTTATACATTTTGACCCCGTTCACCCATTTCATCCACTCCCACCCTCTGCCTCTCTGGCAACCACAAGTGTGTTCTCTGTAGCTCAACTTTTTTTTTTTTTTTCAAATTCCACACATCAGTGAGATCTCAATGGTATTTGCGTTTTTCTGTCTGACTTATTTCACTAAGCATGATGCCATCAACTTCCATCCATGTTGTCACAAATGGCAAGATTTAAATTTTCATGACTGAAAATATTGTTGATATAAGTGCCACATTTTTTAATCCACTCATCCATCAGTGGATACTTAATTTCATATCTTGGCTTAATGCTGCAGTGAACATGGGGCACAGATATGTTTTCAAGTTAACGTTTTCATTTTGTTTGGATAAATACCCAGACGTGGAATTGCTGGATTGTCTGGTAGCTCTATTTTGAAATTTTTGAGGACCCTCCATATTATTTTACATAGTGGTTGCACCGATATGCATTCGCACCAACAGTGCACCCAGCCCCAGAGCTGTGACAACCAAAAGCATCACCAAACATTGCCAGATATCCCCTGGGGACAAAATTGTGGCTCCCAGCTGAGGGTCACTTAGGTGGACGGGGTCCTGTCCTACTGTGGGCATTAGTTCTAATGCTATCTTAATAGTAGCTTGGCAGTTTTAGAGATTACTAATTTTAGCGGTTACCTGCTCCTCCATTTACCACCTACGTGACCTGAGTAAATTACTTAATCTTCCCATGCCTCACTTAATCATGTGTACAGTGGAATTTTTACAGGCTTCGTCTAATACCAGAGACCACTGTGGTAAGGAATACTGGTAAGGCGTTTGGAGTTGCTATTGAAATTGGAAAGCCCTCAGGGCATATTGGCCAATGTTAGGCTGCTTTAGTGTGCCAGGGCTGTTTTCCAGAGAGGCTAGGACTGAGATACACGTTAGGGCGCACTAACAGCACAGAGGAGAAATGGATGTGCCGCAAGCCTGGAGCACAGGGCAGCTCCTGTGCTGTGCACAGGGTGCACAGCGGTCATCTGGGGAGGGTGCCCACTCACTGAGCACTGGCCTGGACTTCCTCCCTGAGGCGGGTAGTGCCCATTTCCCAGGTGAGAAATGCGCCAAAGACTCCGGTAAGAAGCTTAAGGTCTCAGAGAACTTGGTCTGCTTGCGGAGCCAAGTTGTCCTGGACCTCAAATCTGGAATAATCATTTGGAGTAATGCTTGGTTCTTTTCTGTACTGTCTCCTGAGGGCTGGCCTGCCCAGTGGCATGACAGGGCCACATCACCACAAAACGTCCTGCCCCTTCCTCACGGCACCATCGTTCTCATCCCCCGCCCCGCTCCCCTGGGGCTGCACGCACAACCAGGACAGGGAAGGTGTGCGCGTCCTCATCTGTGCTGCCGGACATGCTTCCTCTCGTGTGAGAAGTGCTGCCTAAGTTCTTGCTGAGAGCAGGACTGGGGGACGAATGTGCAGCCTCCTTCATAAGGTTTCAGACTGTGCCAGCCTTTAAAAACATTTTTTTTTTTAGTGTGTCTGTTTATTTTTTAGCAATGGCAACCCACTCCACTACTCTTGCCTGGAAAATCCCATGGATGGAGGAGCCTGGTGGGCTGCAGTCCATGGGGTCGTTAAGAGTCAGGCACTACTGAGCTACTTCACTTTCACTTTTCACTTTCACGCATTGGAGAAGGAAATGGCAACCCACTCCAGTGTTCTTGCCTGGAGAATCCCAGAGACGGGGGAGCCTGGTAGGCTGCCGTCTATGGGGTCGCACAGAGTTGGACACGACTGAAGCGACTTAGCGGCAGCAGCAGCAGAAAAAAAATTAACACATTCAGCCTTAGTTCAGTCGTTCAGTCATGTCCGACTCTGCCACCCCATGAATCGCAGCACGCCAGGCCTCCCTGTCCATCACCAACTCCCGGAGTTCACTCAGACTTACGTCCATCAAGTCAGTGATGCCATCCAGCCATCTCATTCTCTGTCATCGTCCCCTTCTCCTCCTGCCCCCAATCCCTCCCAGCATCAGTCTTTTCCAATGAGTCAACTCTTCGCATGAGAACAACAGACTGGTTCCAAATAGGAAAAGGAGTGCGTCAAGCCTGTATACTGTCACCCTGCTTATTTAACTTATATGCAGAGTACATCATGAGAAACACTGGGTTAGAAGAAGCACAAGCTGGAATCAAGATTGCCGGGAGAAATATCAATAACACATTCAGCCTGGACTTTTATAAATATTATGGCTTGAAATATAGCTGAGTTTAAAAACTTGAATTGACTTTTTTTTAATGCATTAAGTAGATAATTGTCCTTATTTTTGGCAGCTGCAGGGGCTGGGATGAGGAATGATGAGGTTAGCGTGCTCCCTGCAAGGAAGCAGATCCACACTAGCCCTTGGGAAGCACCAAACACCACGTGCTGTGTTTTTCCATCTGTATCTCTTTTTATCACTGCCACCAGCCTATGAGGTAGTCTCACCTCCATATTAGAGGTGAGGAAACTGAAGCAGGGAGTGAGGCATCAGTAAGGGCCCACAGTGAGCGGTCCTAAGGCCAGGACGGCAACTGAAGCAGTCAGATTCCGGAGCGAACACATAGACCCTGAACACAAGGTGAAGCGGGAGTTGAAGGCAGGTGGAGCCTAGGATGCTCAAGGGTCTGATTCCTTAGGGTCAAACCCAGATGAGGACGATGCAGTGCACACTGGAGGGGTTGGGGTGGCCGTTAGGGAGTGAAGATTGTTCCTCAAAGGAATGGATTCTGGGCTCCAGCCCAAGCACTCCAGCCAAAACGGGAGCCAAGGTCTTCCAACCCCCCTTGAGGGCTCCGTTTTGCCTGGGTTATTTCAGTTCTGGCTACTGCAAAGTCGGGAGCATTCCTGGTGGTGGTAAATCTCCAAGTGCCCTCAGCAGGGTCCTGGCCCTCACACCCTTCAGCAGCTCTGGAATGCAGGCACTCTCTGTGCCTGGCAGTTTCTAGTGTGCAGTGGTGGCTTTTAAGTTCTCTATGCAAATGACAGTGTGTCCACTAATAGTCTAGTCCAGAGGGAAAAGCCTTCATGAGTGACAGGGAAGTTTTCATTTAAGCAAACTTGTCCATCCGTTTTCACAAAAGTCACTAAAGTTGACATCTGCAATTTTGTTCATTTTTCTCCAGAAATAGGCTGCCTAATCGTTACTTATCATATTTCCAATTAGTTTTTTTTTTTTTAACTTGGATAATTATAGCTCCAGACCATGAGTGTGGGGCCATGGCTTTGGGGCCTACTTTGCAAACTGTTCAGATAAAGACAAGACTGGGAAATTTCCCCCATTACATGGCCTGCCAATCAGCCTCATGTGGTGAAATTTAATTCTAATATACCTCCTGATATTGGTGCATTTAAAAATAGCTTGTTAAGAGTCTTCCTATTCTAATTAAGCTAAAGTTGCACATGCTATGAAATGTGTGCTGTCTCACTCTTTACACACACACACACACACACACACACACACACACACCCCTTCCTGAAAAGTCACACTTGTGCAGCCTATGCAAAACAGCACTGCTAAAACTGTCCTCTAATCTTCCCCCTCTATGTCTGCAATGTAGACAGTAATGATAGCCCTGGTGCTAGAGTCATCAAAAAGAATGACGTGTCTTCAAAATGTCATATTTTGTCTATTCATAACAAAATCATTAAAATTGGGACCTCTAGAGCCAGACTTCCTTGGTTTGGTTCAAATCCTAGCTCTGCACTATCTGACATGGTGTAAACCTTTTAATCATTCTATTTGATTCCTTACCAAATAAAATGGAACCTAACTGGGAGAGTAGTAAGAATAACTATAAAAATAGAGTTAACTATTTTCAAAGTGGTTAGGACAGAGATAGGTGTATGTAAGTATTGATTTCTATTCAGTTCAGTTCAGTCACTCAGTTGTGTCTGACTTTGCAACCCCATGGACTGCAGCACGCCAGGCTTCCCTGTCCATCACTAACTCCCAGAGCTTGCTCAAACTCATGTCCATTGAGTCGGTGATGCCATCCAACCATCTCACCCACTGTCATCCCCTTCTCCTCCTGCCTTCAATCTTTCCCAGCGTCAGGGTCTTTTCCAGTGAGTCAGTTCTTCACATCAAGTGGCCAAAGGACTGGAGTTTCAGCTTCAGCATCAGTCCTTCCAGTGAATATTCATGACTGATTTCCTTTAAGATGGACTGGTTGGATCTCCTTGCAGTCCAAGGGACTCTCAAGAGTCTTCTCCAACACCACAGTTCAAAAGCATCAATTCTTCGGCACTCAGCCTTCTTTATGGTCCAACTCTCACACCCATACATAACTACTAGAAAAACCATAGCTTTGACTAGATGGACCTTTGCTGGCAAAGTAATGTCTCTGCTTTTTAATATGCTGTCCAGGTTGGTCATAGCTTTTCTTCCAAGGAGCAAGCATCTTTTATTTTCACGCTGCAGTCACCATCTGCAGTGACTTTGGAGCCCAAAAAAATAGAGTCTGTTACTGTTTCCATTGTTTTCCCCATCAATTTGCCATGAAGTGATGGGGCCAGGTGCCATGATCTTAGTTTTTTAAACGTTGGGCTTTAAGGCTGCTTTTTCCCTTTCTTCTCTCACTTTTGTCAAGAGGCTCTTGAATTCCTCTTTGCTTTCTGCCATAAGGGTGGTCTGCGTATCTGAGGTTATTGATATTTCTCCCAGCAATCTTGATTCCAGCTTGTGCTTCATCCAGCCTGGCATTTTGCATGATGTACTCTGCATATAAGTTAAATAAGCAGGGTGATAGTATACAGCCTTGACATGCTCCTTTGCCAATTTGGAACCAGCCTGTTGTTCCATGTCTGGTTCTAATTGTTGCTTCCTGACCTGCATACAGATTTCTCAGGAGGCAGGTAAGGTGGTCTGGTATTCCCATCTCTTTAAGAATTTTCCACAGTTAGTTGTGATCAACTCAAAGGCTTTGGCATAGTCGATAAAACAGAAGCAGATGTTTTTCTGAAACTCTCTTGCATTTTTGATGATCCAACGGATGTTGGCAATTTGATCTATTATCTACTCCAAAATGAAGTTATGATGGTGTCATATTTTAGAGACATAATATCTCAACATCACTATCAGAGAAATGCAAATCAAAACTACAATAAGGTATCAGCTCACACTGGTCAGAATGGCCATAATCAAAAAATCTACAGACAATAAATTCTAGAGAAGGTGTGGAGAAAAAGGAGTATTCACTGGTAGAAATGTAATTTGGTAACAGTCTCTATGGAGAACAGTATGGAGGTTCCATAAAAAACAAAGAGATACCATATGATCCAGCAATCCCACTCCTGGGTGTGTATATAGAGAAAACCATAATTCAAAAATACACATTCATCCCAGTGTTCACTACTGCACTATTTACAATATCCAGGACATGGAAACAATCTAAATGTCCACTGACAAATAAATGGATAAAGAAGAAGTGGTGTGTGTGTGTGTATATGTGTGTGTATATATATATATAGTGAAAATTACTCAGCCATAAAAAAGAATGAACTAATGCCATTTGCCACAGCAGGAATGGGCCTAGAGATGATCCTACTAAGTGACCTAAGTTAGAGCATGATAAGTATATGATGTCACTCCTATGTGAAATCTAATTTTGAGAAAACACAAATGAATTTATTACAAAACAAAAACAGACTCAAAGATTTAAAAAACAAACTTCATGTTGATGTATGGCAAAACCAATACAATATTGTAAAGTAATTAGCCTCCAATTAAAATAAATAAATTTATATTAAAAATAAATACACATTAAAAAAAAAAACCTTATGGTTCCCAAAGGGGAAATGTAGTGGTGGGGGGACAATTTAGTAGCTTGGGTTTAACATACACACACTGCTATATATAAAATAAATAATCAACAAGGACCTACAGTGTAGCACAGGGAAACTCGATATTCTGTAATAACCAATACAGAATAGAATCTGAAAAAGAATGAATGTATGTTTATATTCAGTCACTTTGCTGTATACTTGGAACTAACACAACACTGTAAATCAACTATACTCCAGTAATTTTTTAAAAAAAATACACAATGTTCCCCAAGTCATTGGGTAAAATGGTCCCATGAAGAAGATGAGCCATGTCTTCTGTATAAAAACCTTGCCACTAGCTCCCTTCCATGAAGTGCTTCTAACTACTCATGGTTTGGCACTGCCCTATTCAAATAGATGTTTGCTGTAAGTCTTCAAAATTTATTATGGTTCAGTTTACCTTTTAAAACACAAATACACCACAATTTCTTCATTTACCTTACTCAAAGACACTGAGATTTTTCTTTCTTTATTTTTTTTTATTACAAAATTCAGAGTAGACAGTATGGCTATATTAAAGAAGGAAATATATCAAAATTAAAAGAAGTAAGATGATTTAGGTTTTAGAATTCATTGGAAAATATACAGATTGAGTATGACTAGTGAAGAAACTGGACAAGAGCAGAAGACAGCATAGTGGTGACTTCCCCAAAGTGAGACAAGCTCTGCCAGTTTAAACACTAACAAAATGCTTGCAGGATCTAGATGCTGAAAACTACAGAAAACTGATGAATATAAAAGACCAACATAAATGGAATGCTATTCTTTGATCATCAACTGGAAGATTCAGTATTGTTAAGATATCTATTCTCTCCAATCTGATCTGTAGAGTCAAGACAATTCAATCAAAATTCTAACTTTTTGGGGATAGATATCAGTAAGGAAATTCTAAAACGTATGTACAAGTGCAAAGGAACTAAGATGGCACAAACAATTCTGAAAGAACTAAGTTGGAAGGCTTACTCTACTTTGAAAACACACTATAAAGCTATGCTGACCTAAAATAAATATTCTTCCATTTATTTCTCTAGCAAAAAATGGGTTTATTTTGGATCCTCAAGAAATTGCAATTTGGAAGGGCGGTCCTAAGATGGCGGAGAAATAGACGGGGAGACCACTTTCTCCCCCCCACATTCATTGAAAGATCATTTGAACACAGCAAATTCCACAAAACAACTTCTGAACGTTGGCAGAGGGCACCAGGCACCCAGAAACGCAACCCATTCTCTTTGAAAGGAGGTAGGGCAAAATATGAAAGATAAAAAGAGACAAAAGAGTTTGGGACGGAGACCTGTCCTGGGGAGGGAATCATGAAGAGGAGAAGTTTCTAAACACCACGAAACCCTCTCACTGGCGGGTCTGTGGGGAGTTTTGGAATCTCGGAGGGCAACATAACTGGGAGAAAAAAAAAAGAACCCACAGATTACGTGCCTACCAGCAACTCCCAGTGGAGAGGTAGCCCAGAGGCTCGCATCTGCCAGCAGCAGCGGGGGCTGAACAAGGAGGCTCGGGCTGCATGCATAGGGTGGGGACCAGGCCCGAATGCCCTGAGGACAATCTGAAGGAGCTAACCTGAGGTAGCAGCCCAAACTGTGGGATAGCCAGGGAGAAAAAACGAGAGAACTTTCCTGCGAAAAGCTCTGAGGCACAGCCTAGCCCGCTCACAGAACAAAGGACTGAGCAAATACCAGAAATGAGCTAGCCGGCTGCAGACCGGGCCCTCCCCCTGCTAGAGGCAGGGAGGCAGGTGGGCGACAGCCAGAGCTGGAAGCAAGGGCATCCTCCACCAAAGTCTGAGCAGGCTCCAGTTGCTAACCAAGTCTTCCTGGGATCCTGGATGGTTGACATCCACCAGAAGGGTCACAGTCAGAGATCGGATCCCCAGAGGAGACACACGGCACACCTGAGACGGCGCTCCCGCTGCGCACCCAGGAAACCAAGGGGCTGGGACTGGGGAGGCGATAAGACGCACCCCAACCTGGAGAGAGTGCGCTTGCCAAGCACCCGGTCACCTGAGCTGCTTGGACGTGGGAAGGACACAAAACGCAGGCCCAACCGAGTCTGTGCTTTTGTGGAGTACCCAAGAACCTGAACCTGAGCGGCTTAGACCTGGGAAGTGCATGCAACCCAGGGACAGCTTTAGACAGTTCCCCTGCAGAGCAACCTGGAGCCTGAGCAGTGTAGACCGGGAAAGCACACACGCCTGTGAGCGGGGGCAAACCCAGTGTGGCCCAGACACTGCGGGCTCTCCCCACACACGCCAGTGATGTTTGTTTGCGGTGTTCCTCCCTCCCCACAGCACGACAGTGAGCTTAAATAAGTGACCACCACCGCCCCCTTGTGTCAGGGCAGAAATCAGACACTGAAGAGACTTGCAAACAGAGAAAGCCAAAATAAAGAAGAGGGAACTGCTCTAGAAGTGACAGGTGCAACAGATTTAAACCCTGTAGTTAGCCCTGACTACACTGGATGGGGCCTATAGACTTTGAGAAGTATAAGCTGGAACAAGGAACTATCTGAAACTGAACTGACCCCACACTGCCCTCAACAGCTCCAGAAAAATGCCTAGATATATTTTACTATTATCATTTTTAATGTTTTCAATTTTTATTATTTTAAGTTATTACTCCTTTAATTTTCATTTTTTATAACCTATTACTTTGCCAAAAAAAGACCCCATTTTTAAAGCAAATTTCATATATATTTTTTATAATTTTTGTGATTTTGTTTTTTTAATATTGTATTTTTGAGAGTCTAACCTCTACTCTAAATTTTTAATCATTGCTTTTGTTTTTTGTTATCAATTTTGTACCTTTAAGAATCCAATCTTCAGTGCCAATTTTTACTTAGGAGTGTGATTACTGGCTTGATTGCTCTCTCCCCTTTTGACTTTCCTTTCTCTCCCCAGGTCACCTCTATCTCATCCCTCCCCCTTCTCTTCTCTACTTAACTCTGTGAATCTTTTTGGGTGTCCTGGGCTTTGGAGAACACTTAGGGAACTGATTAATGGCCAGATCTCTCTCTCCTTTTGACTCCACCTCTTCTCTTGGTCACCTCTATCTCCTTCCTCCCTCCTTTCTTCTCTATGTAACACTGTGAACCTCTCTGAGGGTTCCAGACTGTGGAGAGCACAAAGGGAATTGATTACTGGCTAGACTGCTCTCGCCCCTTTTGATTTCCCCTCTTCCTCCTCCTGGCCACTTCTATCTCCCTCTTCCCTCTTCTCTTCTCCATGTAACTCTGTGAACCTCTCTGGGTGTCCCTCACTGTGGAGAATCTTTTCACCATTAACCTAGATGTTTTATCATTGGTGCTGTATGGATGGAGAAGTCTTGAGGCTACTGTAAGAATAAGACTGAAAGCCAGAGGCAGGAGGTTTAAATCCCAAACTTGAGAACTCCAGAAAACTCCTGACTCCAGGGAACATTAATCAACAAGAGCTCATCCAAAAGCCTCCATACCTACACTGAAGTCAAGCTCCACCCAAGAGCCAACAAGTTTCAGAGCAAGACATACCAAGCTAATTCTCCAACAATGCAGGAACATAACCCTGAGCATTAAAATACAGGTGGCCAAAAGTGACACCAAACCCACAGACACCTCAAAACTCACTACTGGACACTTCATTGCACTCCAGAAAGAGGAGATCCAGCTCCACCTACCAAAACTGACTCAAGCTTCCCTAACCAGGAAACCTTGACAAGCCACTCATCCAACCCCACCCACAGGGAGGAACCTCCACAATAAAGAGGAACCACAAACTACCAGCATACAGAAAGGCCACCCCAAACACAGCAATCTAAACAAGATGAAAAGACAGAGAAATATTCAGCAGGTAAAAGAACATGATAAATGGCCACCATACCAAACAAAACAGGAGGAGATAGGGAGTCTACCTGAAAAAAATTCAGAATAATGATAGCAAAAATGATCCAAAATCTTGAAAACAAAATGGAGTTACAGATATATAGTCTGGAGACAAGGATCAAGAAAATGCAAGAAAAGTTTAATAAGGACCTAGAAGAAATAAAAAAGAGTCAATCAATAATGAATAATGCAATAACTGAGATCAAAAACACTCTGGAGGGAATCAACAGTAGAATAACTGAGGCACAAGATAGGATAAGTGAGGTAGAAGGTAGAATGGTGGAAATAAATGAAACAGGAAAAAAGAAAAAGGAATTAAAAGAAATGAGGACAACCTCAGAAGCCTCTGGGACAATGTCAAATGCCCCAACATTTGAGTCATAAGAGTCCCAGAAAAAGAAGACAAAAAGAAAGGCCATGAGAAAATACTTGAGGAGATAATAGTTGAAAACTTCCCTAAAATGGGGAAGGAAATAATCACTCAAGTCCAAGAAACCCAGTGAGTCCCAAACAGGATAAACCCAAGGCAAACACCCCAAGACACATATTAATCAAATTTACAAAAATCAAATGCAAAGAACAAATATTACAAGCAGCAGGGGGAAAACAACAAATAACACACAAAGGGATTCCCATAAGGATAACAGCTGATCTTTTGATAGAAACTCTTCAGGCCAGAAGGGAATAGCAGGACATAATTAAAGTAATGAAAGAGAAAAACCTACAACCCAAATTACTGGACCCAGCAAGGATCTCATTCAAATATGAAGGAGAAATCAAAAGCTTTACAGATAAGTAAAAGCTCAGAATTCAGCACCACCAAACCAGCTCTTCAACAAATGCTGAAGGATCTTCTCTAGACAGGAAATACAGAAAATGTTTATAAACTCAAACCCAAAACAACAAAGTAAATGGCAACGGGATCATACTTATCAATAAATACCTTAAATGTAAATGGGTTGAATGCCTCAACCAAAAGACAAAGATTGGCTGAATGGATACAAAAACAAGACTCCTACATATGCTGTCTACAAGAGACCCACCTCAAACCAAGGGACACATACAGACTGAAAATGAAGGATGAGAAAAAGATATTTCACGCAAATGGAGATCAAAAGAAATCAGGAGTAGCAATACTCATATCAGACAAAATAGACTTTGAAATAACAGCAGTGAAAAGAGACAAAGAAGGACACTACATAATGATCAAAGGATCAATCCAAGAAGATATAACAATTATAAATATATATGCACCCAACATAGGAGCACCGCAATGTGTAAGGCAAATGCTAACAAGTATGAAAGGGGAATTAACAATAACACAATAATAGTGGGAGACTTTAATACCCCACTCACACCTATGGATAGATCAACTAAACAGAAAATTAGCAAGGAAACACAAACTTTAAGTGATACAATGGACCAGTTAGACCTAGTTGTATCTATAGGACATTTCACCCCAAAACAATGAATTTCATCTTTTTCTCAAGTGCACATGGAACCTTCTCCAGGATAGATCACTTCCTGGGCCATAAATCTAGTCTTGGTAAATTTTAAAAAGTTGAAATCATTTCAAGCATCTTTTCTGATCACAATGAGGTAAGATTAGATGTCAACTACAGGAAAAAAGCTATTAAAAATACAAACATATGGAGGCTAAACAACACGCTTCTGAATAACCAACAAATCACAGAAGAAATTTAAAAAGAAATCAAAATATGCATAAAAATGAATGAAAATGAAAACACAACCACCCAAAACCTATGGGATTCAGTAAAAGCAGTGCTAAGGGGAAGGTTCATAGCAATACAGGCATACCTCAAGAAATAAGAGAAAAATAAAATAAATAACCTAACTCTATACCTAAAGCAACTAGAAAAAGAAGAAATGCAGAACCCCAGAGTTAGTAGAAGGAAAGAAGTCATAAAAATTAGGGCAGAAATAAATGAAAAAGAAACAAAGAAGACCACAGCAAAAATCAACAAAGCAAAAAGCTGGATCTTTGAGAAGATAAATAAAATAGACAAACCATTAGCCACACTGTCATCAAGAAAAAAAAGGGAGAAGGATCAAATCAACAAAATTAGAAATGAAAATGGAGAAATCACAACAGACAAAACAGAAATACAAAGGATCATAACAGACTACCATCAGCAACTATATGCCAATAAAATGGACAACTTGGAAGAAATAGACAAATTCTTACAAAAGTACAACTTTCCAAAACCGAACCAGGAAGAAATAGAAAATCTTAACAGACCCATCACAAGCATGGAAATTGAAATTGTAATCAGAAATCTTCCAAAAAACAAAAGTCCAGGACCAGAAGGCTTCAGAGCTGAATTCTACCAAAAATTTAGAGAAGAGCTAACATCTATCCTACTCAAACTCTTCCAGAAAATTGCAGAGGAAAGTAAATTTCCAAACCCATTCTATGAGGCCACCATCACCCTAATACCAAAACCTGACAAAGATGCCACACAAAAAAAGAAAACTACAGGCCAGTATCACTGATGAACATAGATGCAAAAATCCTTAACAAAATTCTAGCAATCAGAATCCAACAACACAATTAACAAGACCATACATAATGACCAAGTGGGCTTTATCCCAGGGATGCAAGGATTCTTCAACATTCGCAAATCAATCAATGTGATATAACATTAACAAATTGAAAGATTAAAAACCATATAATTATCTCAATAGATGCAGAGAAAGCCTTTGACAAAATTCAACATCCATTTATGATAAAAACCCTCCAAAAAGCAGGTATAGAAGGAACATACCTCAACATAATAAAAGCCATATATGATAAACCCACGACAAACATTATCCTCAATGGTGAAAAACTGAAAGCATTTCCCCTAAAGTCAGGAACAAGACAAGAGTGCCCACTCTCACCACTACCATTCAATATAGTTTTGGAATTTTTAGCCATAGCAATCAGAGAAGAAAAAGAAATAAAAGGAATCCAGATTGGAAAAGAAGTAGTAAAACTTTCACTGTTTGCAAATGACATGATCTTCTACATAGAAAACCCTAAAGACTCCACCAGAAAATTACTAGAGCTAATTGAAGAATATAGTAAAGTTGCAGGATATAAAATTAACACACAGAAATCCCTTGCATTCCTATACACTAACAATGAGAGAACAGAGAGAAATTAAACAATTCCATTCACCATTGCAATGAAAAGAATAAAATATTTAGGAATAAATCTACCTAAGAAACAAAAAACCTATATATAGAAAACTATAAAACACTGATGAAAGAAATCAAAGATGATACAAATAGATGGAGAAATATAGCATGTTCATGGGTTGGAACAATCAATATAGTGAAAATAAGTATACTGCCCAAAGCAATCTATAGATTCAATGCAATCCCCATCAAGCTACCAACGGTATTTTTCAGAGAACTAGAACAAATAATTTCACAATTTGTATGGAAGTACAAAAAACCTCGAATAGCCAAAGCAATCTTGAAAAAGAAGAATGGAACTGGAGGAATCAACCTGCCTGACTTCAGACTATACTACAAAGCTACAGTCATCATGACAGTATGCTACTGGCACAAAGACAGAAAAATAGATCAATGGAACAAAATAGAAAGCCCAGAGATAAATCCACACACCTATGGACACCTTATCTTTGACAAAGGAGGCAAGAATATACAATGGGGAAAAGACAATCTCTTTAACAAGTGGTGCTGGGAAAACTGGTCAACCACTTATAAAAGAATGAAACTAGAACACTTTCTAACACCATACACAAAAATAAACTCAAAATTGATTAAAGATCTAAATGTAAGACCAGAAACTATAAAACTCCTAGAGGAAAACATAGGCAAAACACTCTCTGACACAAATTACAGCAGGATCTTCTATGATCCACCTCCCAGAGTAATGGAAATAAAAGCAAAAATTTAAAAATGGGACCTAATTAAAATTAAAAGCTTTTGCACAACGAAGGAAACTATAAGCAAGATGAAAAGACAGCCTTCAGAATGTGAGAAAATAATAGCAAATGAAGCAACTGACAAAGAATTAATCTCAAAAATATACAAGCAGCTCCTGCAGCTCAATTCCAGAAAAATAAACAACCCAATCAAAAAATGGGCCAAAAAACTAAACAGACATTTCTCCAAAGAAGACATACAGATGGCTAACAAATGCATGAAAAGATGCTCAACATCATTCATTATCAGAGAAATGCAAATCAAAACCACTATGAGGTACCATTTCACGCCAGTCAGAATGGCTGTGATCCAAGTCTATAAGCAATAAATGCTGGAGAGGGTGTGGAGAAAAGGGAACCCTCCTACACTGTTGGTGGGAATGCAAACTAGTACAGCCACTATGGAGAACAGTGTGGAGATTCCTCAAAAACCTAGAAACAGAACTGCCGTACGACCCAACAATCCCACTGCTGGGCATACACACCAAGGAAACCAGAATTGAAAGAGACACGTGTACCCCAATGTTCATTGTAGCACTGTTTACAATAGCCAGGACATGGACACAACCTAGATGTCCACTGGCAGACGAATGGATAAGAAAGCTGTGGTACATATACACAATGGAGTATTACTCATCTATTAAAAAGAATGTATTTTCATCAGTTCTAATAAGGTGGATGAAACTGGAGCCTATTATACAGAGTGAAGTAAGTCAGAAAGAAAAACACCAATAGTACATTAATGCATATATATGGAATTTATAAAGATGGTAACGATAACACTGTATGTGAGACAGCAAAAGAGACACAGATGTAAAGAACAGATTTTTGGACTCTGTGGGAGAAGGGGAGGGTGGGATGACTTGAGAGAATAGCACTGAAACATGTATATTATCATATGTGAAACAGATTGCCAGTCCAGGTTTGATGCATGAGACAGGGTGCTCAGGGCTGGTGCACTGGGATGACCCTGAGGGATGGAATGGGGAGGGAGGTGGGAAGGGGGTTCAGGATGGGGAACACATGTACACCCATGGCTGATTCATGTCAATGTATGGCAAAAAACCACTACAACATTGTAAAGTAATTAGCCTCCAATTAAAATAAATAAATTTTAAAAAAAGAAATTGCAACTTAGAGTCTGCAACCATGGCAAGCCACATGCAAGTCCCCTGCACAGCAAGGAGAGGAGAACTCTTTTAAAGGGGGGAAGGGGGAAGAGGAAGTGGGAGATACAATCTGTTAGGTGTAAGATAGGCTCAAGGATACAACACAGGGAATGCAGCCAACATTTCTATACAAGCTATATTTTTTTAATTAAAAAATAAAGAGAGAAAAGGCAGTTAAAGGAGCTATAGTAAACAAAGAGTCCACTGGAGAAATTAAGATTTTTGAATAACTGTGGCTTTTCATTGGCTGAGTTGTGACAGGCTCTCATTGGTTAACCCCTTTCCAGGCATAAATAAATAGTTTTTTTCTGGACTCTGCTATGGTCATAGGACGTGAGAGCTCACCCTTCTGGCCTTTTGGCTTTATTTTAATTGATGTTCTTCTTTATTAATGTTGATGGCTATAATCATCATCAGAATAAAGAGTCCAGATTCAAGACAGTAAATCAATAAGGCAACAGAGATCCCAAATGATACAACAGAACAGTTAGACTTAATTGATATCTTCGGGATATGATATTCAAAAAAAGCAGAATACACATTCTATTCAAGTGGAAACATTTTCAAAAAGGAAACATTCTCTAGGATTTTCCATGTGTATCTTTGGAGCACAAAACAAGCCTCAACAAATTTAAGATTATAGAAAATATTTTAAGCATCTTTTCTGACCCACAATAGCATGATACTAGAAATCAACCACAGGAAAAACAAGAAAAAATTTACATGGAAACTAAGCAATAGGCAGAGCGGTTTGGTCGTTCGTTGGAGGGAGCTTATCCCGTGTTTCAGCTACTGCGGCTCTTTCGGCAGCAGCGGCGGAAAAAAAAAAAAAAGAAACTAAGCAATATGCTACTAAAAACCAATGGGTCAACAATGAAATAAAAGAGGAAATTTAAAATATTAATACCTTGAGACAAATGACAATGAAAACACACCATACAAAATATACAGGATGCAACAAAAGCAGTTCTTACAGAGACGTTTATATGGGTCTTCTTTAAGAAACAAGAAAAATCTCAAATACACCAACCTACCACCTAAAAGAATCAGAAAGAGAAGAACAAACAAAACCTAAAGTCAGAAGAAAGAAGGAGATAACACAGATCAGAGAGGAAATAAAGAAAATACAGATTGAAAAAGCAATAGAAGAAATAAAACTAAGAGATGGTTCTTTGAAAGGGTAAAGAAAATTGACGAATCTCTGGCCAGGCTCACCAAGAAGAAAAGAGAGAAGATTCAAATAAACAAAATAGGAAATGAAAGAGAAGAAATTACAACTGATACCACAGAAATACAAAAAAAAAAAAAATCCACAACAGAATACTATGAACAGTTACATGCCAGCAAATCTGACAACCTAGAAGAAACAGACAATTTTCTAGACATATACAAGCCCACCAAAATTGAGTCAGGAAGAAACAGATAACTTGAGTAGGTCAATCATTAGAAATGAAATAGAATCCATAATTTAAAAATAAATTTAAAAAAAAAACCCTCCTTTCAAACGAAAGTATAGGACCAGATGGCTTCACTGGGGAATTCTACCAAACATACAAAGAACTTATATTGATCCTTCTCAAACTCTTCCAAAAGATTGAAGAGGAAAGAACACTCCCAGAGACATTCTATGAACCCACCATCACCCTGACACCAAAATCAGACAAAGAACCATGAAAAAGGAAAATTTCAGGCCGATATCTTTGTTGAATATAGATGTAAAAATTCTCAATAAAATATTAGCAGCACATGAAAAAGGTCATACACCACAACCAAGCTGGATTCATTCCAGCATCACAAGGTTGGGTCAACATATGTAAATTATCAGTGTGATACACAGTGTCAACAAATGAAATGAGAAAAACCGTATGATCAACTCCACAGATACAGAAAAAGCACCTGACAAAATTCAACATCCATTCATGATAAAACTGTTGTGAAAATGGATATGGGGGAACATATCTCCATGTAATAAAAGCCATTTATGACAAACCCAGAGCCAATATAATACTCAATGATAATAAGCTGAAAGCCTTCCTGCTGAAATGTGGAATAAGACAAGGATACCCACACTCACCACTTCTCTTCAACACAGTATTGGAATTTTTGATTGCAGCAATCAGACAAGAAAAAGAAATAAAAGGTATTCAAATTGTTAAGAGGTAAAATTGTTATTATACACAGATGACAAAATACTAGATAGAGAAAATCCTAAACACTCCACACAGAAACTACTAGAACTGATGAACAAATTCTGCAAGGTAGCAAGATATAAGATTAACATACACAAATTTCTTTAACAATGAAATATCAAAAAGGGAATGTAAACAAACAATCCCTTTTAAAAACACGTAAAACATACTTAGAAATAAACCTCACCAAGGTGGTAGAAGACTTATATGCTGATAACTACAAAACATTCATAAAGGAAATTAAAGTTGATTCAAAGAAATGGAAACATATCCCATGCTCTTGGACTGGAAAAATTAATATTGTTAAAGTGGTGATAGTACCCAAAGCAATCTACAGATTTAATGTGATTCTTATCAAATTACCCATGACATTTTTCACAGAACTGAAACAAATAATGCTAAAATTTATATAGAACCATGAGATCCAGCATTGCCAAAGCAATCCTGAGGAAAAAGAACAAAGCAGGAGGCCTAATCGCCTAGGCTTAAGACAATACTATAAAGCTATAGTAATCAAAACAGTGTGGTATTGGCACAAGCACAGACATACTGATCAACTGGCCAGAACAGAGACTCGAGAAAAAAAGCCCACACCCCTACAGTCAGTTAACCTTCAACAGAGGAGGCAAGAATATAAAATGGAAAAAAGATCGTCTCTGCAGCAAGTGAAGCTGAAAAAGCTGTACTGCTGCTGCTGCTGCTAAGTCACTTCAGTCGTGTCCGACTCTGTGCGACCCCATAGACGGCAGCCCACCAGGCTCCCCCATCCCTGGGATTCTCCAGGCAAGAACACTGGAGTGGGTTGCCATTTCCTTCTCCAATGCATGAAAGTGAAAAGTGAAGGTGAAGTTGCTCAGTCGTGTCCGACTCTTAGCGACCCCATGGACTGCAGCCCACCAGGCTCCTCCGTCCATGGGATTTTCCAGGCAAGAGTGGTGGAGTGGGGTGCCGTTGCCTTCTCTGGGAAAAGCTGTAAAGCTACATGTAAATCAATGAAGTTAGAACACATCATACACAAAAATAAACTCAAAACGGCATAACAACTGAAGCCTAAGGCATGATACCATAAAACTCCTAGAAGAGATCATAGGTGAAACATTCTCTGACATTGTACCAATGTTTTCTTAGGTCAGTCTCTCAAGGCAATAGAAAATTAAAACAAAAATAAACAAATAGGACCTAATCAAACTTAGAAGCTTTTGCAAAGCAAAGGAAACCATAAACAAAAACCCAACCTATGGAATAGGAGAAAATATTTGCAAACAATGTGACTGACAAGAGCTTAATTTCCAAAATATACAAACAGCTCATATAATTAAACAATAAAACAAAAAAACCCAATTGGAAAATGGGCAAATGACCTAAATAGACATTTCTCCAAAGGAGACATACAGGTGGCCAATAGACACATGAAAAAGATGCTCAACATCACTAATTGTTACAGAAATGCACATCAAAACTACACTGAGGTACTACCTCACACCAGTCAGAATGCCCATCATTAAAATGTCTACAGGTAACAATTGCTGGAGAGGGTGTGGAGAAACGGGAAACCTCCTACACTGTTGGTGGGAATGTAAATTGGAGCACTGTTGATAACAATTTGGAGGTTCCTCAAAAAACTAAAAATAGAGTTGCCACATGATCCAACAATCCCACTCCTGGGCATATATCCAGATAAGACTATAATTCAAAAAGATACATGTTCACAGCAGCACTATTTTCAACAGCCGAGACTTGAAAGCAACCTAAATGTCCATTCAACAAGTGAGTGGCTGAAGAGGATATGGTACATATATACAATGGAATATTACTCAGCCATAAAAAAGAACAAATAATGCCATTTGCAGCAGCAAAGATGGACCTAGACGGAGAAGGAAATGGCACCCACTCCAGTGTTCTTGCCTGGAGAATCCCAGGGACGGGGGAGCCTGGTGGGCTGCCGTCTGTGGGGTCGCACAGAGTCAGACACGACTGAAGCGACTTAGCAGCAGTAGCAGATGGACCTAGGAATGATCATACTAAGTAAATTTAGTCAGAAAGAGAAAGACAAATAACATATGGTATCACTTACACATGAACCTAAAACCTGACACAGATGAGCCTATGTACAAAACAGCAACAGCCTCACGGATGTAGAGAGCAGACTCGTGGTTGCCATGGGGGAGGGCTGGAGGGGGAGGCCAGGGTTAGCAGGTGTAAGCCTTTATATACAGGATGGATAAACAACGAGGGCCTACTAGAGCGCACAGGGAACTGCACTCAATATCCTGTGATAAACCATAACGGAAAATAAGAACATAGAAAAGTTTTCTCTGATAAGCCCATCTACATTAATCTGCAGGGGGAAACCATTCTCTTTTCCTGCAGGAGCACATGTACTAACCAGAATAAGTGACATTTCAGTTTGTAACACATGCTTTAAGAAGGTAACTTAAGAGCTTTCTCTAAGACATGAATTAGTTATGTTACGTTCCCAAATAAAGAAGTTATATCCAAAGGCAAACTAGCACACCTACCGGCCAATCCTCCTGCCATGATAATTAACTACTATGTGCTAGGCCCCGGATATTACAGTTCAATTTTCTAATGCATAGAGATAGATAATTACAAATAGTGATACATGTATTTTGAGAGAAGTATAGAGAGCTTATATTGGGGCAGACCCCCTTTGGGGTGGGTGGAAGGCAGGCAGAGAACATCCCTAAGAAACAAAGAATTGAGCTGAGATCTGAACTGTAGGCAGAAATTTCGCTGAGGGGTCAGGGGGCAGCATTGCAGGAAGAGGCAGGACCATATCCCAAGATATTCAACAGCTGGTGTAAAGAGGAGCAGTGGGATCTGAAAATAGCCCAGCTTCCAGCTCCCATCAGGGCAGAGACAGTGCACAACAGCCTCAACGGGACTGGAAGGACACAGCGCCTTGGCAGCCACTTCCAGAACTTGATCTTTATCCTGGGAATTAAAACCACTTGCCTTCGTATAGCTTAACTATCGGGACTGCAATCACCTATATCAACATGATTTAGTTTTGTTCCAGGAGACTTTCGCTCAGAAAGTTCTTGTTGTAAATCAGTGAGTGACTTTACTATTTGCTTCAGGAAATTCCTGCCAACCCACTTATCCAGACAAACACCTGACTCATCCCTTCCATCAGGATAAGAGGGTGCAGCCTGCTTATCACACGTAACAGTTTATGTATAGAGACCTGTGCCAAGATGCTCCCCTTGCTGTACCCACCAACCCCACACTGTTACATGATGGACCATGTACCAACCAGTTTGCCTTGAAAGACCCACCTTAAGCCACCTGAGTGCACACACCAGAACCCTGTAAACAGGCATCTCCAGCCCCTGATTCCAAGACCCCACTGAGGCTCACTCAGGGCAGTGTTGGCCCCTATTCAGTCAGGCTAATAAATTTTTAATTAGCTTTCCTTGACCAATAGCTTTCCTAAAGGTCTTTTGCAGAGTTTGTTATTGTCAATCCTAATAGCAAACAAAGTGAGAGATAGGATCAGTCTGTGTTTTAATCTGGTTGTAGTTTGGTGAGCAGACGGGACAAAGTCCAGAATCAATGCGTAGACGCAGTAAGCAGGCTACAACTGTAGTCCAGAGGAGAGGTGAGAGGAGTTTGGAATTTGGCCATGACAATGGAGCTGGGATAAGCGGATGGGCTGCAGACAGGTTTTGCAGGTGAATCCAACAAGGTCTGCTAATAGGCTAGACAGTGGGGGAAAGGCAGAGACAGAGATATAAGGCGTCATTTGTAAATGTTGGTTTGCCAAACTAGATAGAAAACGATGTCATTCACTGAGATGGAAACACGGACAAAGGAACTCGTTTGAGGGGGGATGTGGGGCTGGGGATAGAAAACCTTGAGTCAGTTTTGAGTTTGGTGAGACCACTGAGTGATGTCAAGTAAGCCTGTGTGCATGTAGACATGGAACTCGCAAAGGTCTAGGAAGAAAGCAACGGCCAAACACTCAAAATATTCTCACCTCCGCTGCTGCTGCTGCTGCTAAATCGCTTCAGTCGTGTCCAACTCTGTGCGACCCATAGACAGCAGCCCACCAGGCTCCTCCGTCCCTGGGTTTCTCCAGGCAAGAACACTGGAGTGGGTTGCCATTTCCTTCTCCAATGCAGGAAAGTGAAAAGTGAAAGTGAAGTCGCTCAGTCATGTCCAACTCTTAGTGACCCCATGGACTGCAGCCACCAGGCTCCTCCATCCATGGGATTTTCCAGGCAAGAGTACTGGAGTGGGCTGCCATTGCCCTCTCCCACCTCTGCTGGGGTCCCTGTAAAAAAAATTACTGTTTCAAATCAGAAGGACCTCTAGACTGTTACCCTCCAACTTCAGTGGCAAAAAACAGACAGGAAAATTCCCATCTTCTGGTTTGAAAAACGGGATATGACAGTATGATATAATTATTGCCTCTTCAGTTCAGTTCAGTCACTCAGTCGTGTCCGACTCTTTGAGACCCCATGGACTGCAGCACGCCAGGCCTCCCTGTCCATCACCAACTCCCAGAGATCACCCAAACCCATGTCCATTGAGTCAGTGATGCCATCCAATCATCTCATCCTCTGTCATCCCCTTCTCCTCCTGCCCTCGATCTTTCCCAGCATCAGGGTCTTTTCCAATGAGTCAACTCTTCGCATCAGGTGGCCAGTGTATTGGAGTTTCAGCTTCAACATCAGAAGGCAATAATGAGAACCTGGTTCTCGAAGCTTTGTTTGCCTGGTGACTGTGGGACATCAGGCACAGTCAGGTGGCAAGATTAGTCCAAGGTGACCCTCTTCTGTCCATACATTTTCAGCAGCAAAGTGAGGACGTTTACAACCTGGGCTCTGGGGAGAGGTGGACTTAGGCTTGACTCTGGGGTCTACCACTCAGTAGTCTGATAATCTTGGAGAACTTTCTCACACAGTTTGAATGCCAGTTTCCTCAAATGAAAACTGAGGATAAGACTCCCACCTTGATGGAGTTTTGTGAGATATGAATAAGACCATGTAAATGCACTAGCTGGCAAGCAGTATGGACTCAGTAAATGTTAGTGATTGTCACCATCCTTGGTCTTCTGCATTAGAGGAGGCTCAAACTTGTGGAGTTTGCCGTGAGAAACACCACAGCTGCAGGACTAATCGAATAAAGGAACAGAAAACCTCCATCATTTTTCTCCTTTTGGCTATGGCACGCCACATACTCCCCCCACTCCACAGGCCTTTATTTTAAGGGTCTTGGTGTCCAGTGCTTCCCTGGTTCAGTCTCGTGTCCCCTGGAAGTTGAGACTCATAAGTAATGTCTTGTATGTATCTGGTTGGCTGACGTACAGACAGCTCATATTGTATGTGACTAAAACCAGGAAGAGCTTCTCTTCTTACAGTCTTCATCCCAGGAGCTGGCAAGTCCTTTCTTAAAGTTGTCCAGGCCAAAGATAAGTGAGACTATCCTTGATTTCTCCCCCTTTTTTAAAATACTCAACTCCACCAGCCAAACCTACGGACTCCACCTTTCAACACCTCCAGGATTACAGCCCTTTCCACCACTTCTCTCACTACTCCTCTAGCATAAATGACCATGGTTCCTTGCTTGCACTATTGCAATTGCCCCCTATTTGAACTCCCTGAGCCCACCCTTGCCCACACACACCCTGTTCTTCAAACAGTAGTCAGAGTGATCCTCTGAAAATAGAAGCTGAATCATGTCAATACCCTGCTCGGATGCTCCTATGTATATCCGTCTGAGTCCCACCTACACAGCCCATTATTCTGACTCCTAGAGGCGTCCCTGACTCCTTTGCCCCATCCTGACTACCACTCACCCCACTGTTCCCTCCATTCCAGCCACACTGCCTTCATGCTGGTCTTTGGATGGACCCCAAGCCTTCAGCTGAGCAAGTCCTCCACCTGGAACACCCTGTCCCCAGATAGCCACAGGGCTCTCCCCACTTCCCTGACCTCTGTGCAGAGGTTCCCTTGTCAAAGAGGCTCTGCCTAACCGACTTCTCTCTAGCAGCCAAGTCCATCCTCAGTGACACTGCGCTCCACCCCCTCACTCTCTTTTTCTTAAAAATACACCTTGCCACCTGCTTTATACTAAAAAGCAGAGACATCACTTTGCCGACAAAAATCTCTATAGTCAAAGCTATGCTTTTTCCGGTAGTCATGTATTGATGTGAGAGTTGGACCATAGAGAAGGCTGAGTACCAAACAGTTGAGCTTTTCAAAACTGTGGTGCTGGAGAAGACTCTTGAGTCCCTTGGACAGCAAGGAGATCAAACCAGTCAATTCTAAAGGAAATCAATCTTGAATACTCATTGGAAGGATGGATGCAGAAGCTGAAGCTTCAGTACTCTGGCCACCTGATGCAAAGAGATGACTCATTAGAAAAGACCCTGATGCTGGAGAAGACTGAGGGCAGGAAGAGAAGGAGATGACAGAGGATGAAGTGGTTGGATGGCATCACCGACTCAATAGACATGAGTCTCAGCAAGCTCCAGGAGATGGTGAAGGACAGGGAAGCCTGACATGCTATAGTCCATGGGGTCACAAAGAGTCGGACACAACTTAGTCACTGAACAGCAACAACAACCTGCCTTGTTACAGGTTGGCTTGTTGACTATCCGCTCTTCACATGAGCAGGGACTTTTGCTGCTTCACTCACTGTGCATCCCCCCACACCTAGATAATGGCCTGGGACAGTAGGCCCACTAGCAATATGTTTAAAGGTCGAATGAATAACAATTAACCTTTTATCAAAAGGGCTTCCCTAGTAGCTCAGCTGGTAAAAAAAAAAATCCACCTGCAATGCAGGAGACCCTGGTTCGATTCCTGGGTCAGGAAGATCTGCCACAGAAGGGAATGGCTTCCCACTCTAGTATTCTGACCTAGAGAATTCCATGGATTGTATAGACTATGGGGGTCGTGAAGAGTCACACACGACTGAGCGACTTTTTCACTTTTATCAAAAAATGTTTCTCAATCATTCAGTCAAATATCTGATTGGGGGATGGTATGTCTGTACATTTTAAGGAGAAAGAAGTGGGATGTTTGAAGTACCTGGTAGCATTATTCTTCCCCATTGAGCAAGAAACTGTCTCCTCACAAAAGAAGGCCTGACAGGAGTTGAACTGGGGCTGTGGGGTCTCCCATGGCCTGCCCAGATGAAGACAGACTGAACGAGAGGCACACCCACACTGGTTATAACTGGTTTCATGTAAGGTGTTAACTAAAAAACAGACCACTTCCAACCTGCTCTCAATTATTTAACTAAAACACCAACAGAGCCCAATTCACGTACTGGCACCAAATAAGCTAATTTATGAAAGAGAAACAGACTTACAGATTTATATAGAAAACAAACTTAAGGTTACCAAAGGGGGAAGGTGGGGGGAGCATAAACTACGAGTTTGTGATTAACATATGCACACTAATATACATATGTGTGTGTGTACAACAGATAATCAACTGTGTTCAACACTGTAATAACCTATATGGGAAAAGAATCCAAAAAATTACATATATATATATATATAAAAATAACTGAATCAAGCTGCTGAATCAATCAACCTGCCACAAACAACACTGTAAATCAACTATATTCCAATCTAAAATAAAAAGTTTTCAAAAGATTTTAACACCTAAAAAATTCAAATGATTATGTATTGCTTACAAAATAAATAACATGTATTGGTACAATCCAGTGAAGAGGGAAAGACAGGAAAAGAAAAGCCAAACACACTGTGTGCTCACATTGCTTTTTTATTTCATTAAACCCAAATTATTGCAAACATCAGTTTCAGAACATTTTAGGGAGATGTTTAAACAAAGAGGCAACAAGAGATGCAATACACATACCACAGATTAAAGTAGTTCAGAGAAAGTTTAAAATATTCTTTGACCGATGGAGATACTGAGAAACCATACACTCTAAAATGAAAATACAGAATACAAGGAAATAGTACATATCTGCTTTTTAACTCTTCAAAATTTAAATGGTGCAGGTTAGTGAAGGCGTACGAGATGGGTAATGAACACGCTAAGTCTAACGTCTGAACACTCAGTCACGTGCCTTCCAAAGTGGAGCTCTAACCAGAGGTGTAACTGTGCCTTGTCGACCTCTGCTCCCGTCTAATACCTGAACACTCTCCATCACTTGCCTTCCAGAGGGGAGCTCTAATGAGAGTCATAATTGTACCTTGTTGACCCCTACTCCCACACCTCTGAATTCTGTTTATTTCTTAGTCAAAGGAAATTCTGCTAGAGATCTAGGACCAGGATTAGAGACAGAATTACAATTATCCACTCCCAGGATAAATGGCGGAGGTGTGTGCCCCAAAAGACCTCTAATTCCCTGATTCTCTGCCCAATATAAACCCTTTAATAGTCTACACTGCCATTTTAAAGCTTGAGAAAGGGAATGTCGTATAACCCTGGACTTCATTCTCGTTATTTCCTACAAGCAGAGATCAAGATAAGAAAGGAGCCCCTCAAGCTAAGAGGTATCTAATTAGAGACACGTATATCTAACATGTACTCCCAATTAATGACATGAACGATTTTGGGAAATGAATTAGGGACACTGCTTTGATTAAAAGGCTACACTACAAAAGTCTGTGTCTTTTATCCTTAGCTCTAATTCAGATACTTTATAATAGATACTGGTTAATTTTAACTTTTGAGAATAAACATTTAGCCTGCATAAAAGATACCTTTTCATAAAGTAAACATCTTATATATAGTTTCTCTTTTAAAAACAGCTTTGCTATACTTCTGATGCCCCTAAACATTAGTACTAAGAGGCCACAGCTGCATTCTCAGAGCCACCAAAGTATCAGATATCCCTTTGCGGGCAAACACATCAGAGTGAGTAGTACTCAGTTAATTCAAAGTTGCATTAAACTGCTGGCTCTCAGATTTTACCTTGCTTAAGAAGCACCTGGAAGGCTGCATGAAGTTCAGAGCACCCGGCTCCCCCGACCCTCCAGGGATTCTGATTCAGTGGGTCTGGGGGAAGGCTGAGGCCAGGCATTTCTAACAGGATTCCAGGGCCGCTGGTGTCTGGGTCACACCTTGTAAACCATTCTTCCACCCGCTAATTCAGCTGCTCTTTCAAGAGCAATGAGCCCAGAGCCTATGTGGTACTAAACTCTTTGGGGCTCTGTCCCAGGCGTCGTCTGAGAGAACCCACCTCTCACTACCTCCTTTATTGCAGCAGTAGCCCCCTGGCAACTAGAGAGTACTTAACACTACTTGCTTAGCATTTCGGTTTTGCTGGGCAAGGATGGGGCATGTGTCCTACTCGCCCCAGAAGGGCTGCAGTCTGTGTGTCCCCGGATGCTCTGGACCCTTACCCTCAGGGCAGGACCCGCGCCTCTGGGGGACCCAAAGCCACAGCTACATGTCCCTCCCCAGGAGGTCTATCTCATCCAGCAGGAAGTCCATGTCCTCCCGGCTGACTTGAGGGCTGATCACCACCTGCCGGAAGAAGTTGACCTTCCCCTGGTGTGGCTGGTAGCCCAGCATGAGGCTCCCCTTCTTCATCATCCGCTCCTTAATGGCCGGGGCCACCTGCACGGGAGAGGAGGGAGACGGTGAAAGACCAGAACACTAAGTGTCACGACTGCGTCGCACCCAGGCACTGGCAGTGCACAGCGCGGCCACTGCTGCGGAAGCCACTCGCATGCACACAGCGAGGTCGGCATTAGTACCAACAACCAGCTGAGCACTCATGGCACACGAGTAGGGATTCCAGCACCTTAGACAGATGAATTCACTTAATCTTCACAGTAAGTCCACGCAAGAGATACTATTAACATGCCTTTTCTAGGTGAGGAAATTGAGGTGCATGGAGATTAAATAAATAGCCTGAGCTGAAATTTAAAACCAAATAGTCCCACCCAAGTCCTTGCTCAGAACCTTAAATCATGATGCAACACTGTCGCATTGAAAACAAACCAGTGTCCGCAGGGGTCACACTTTCAAAGGTGTCAAATGTTACATACCAAATTGTCAGAACTAAAAAATACTTCCGGGAACTCAAATAAAGATTAGTCAGAGATGGATAAAAATCACCCAAAATAACAGCCGTGCCTTGACAGTCTACCAAGGAAAACACTGAAACAGGCACGATGTGCAGTTCTATTTTGAAGACTACGTTTATTAGCTTATTCATAGGACATATTGCTTTATTAATAGTAAATAGAAACACTGTGTCCTTTATTAAGAGTGTACAGTTGGTAATAAAATAGGAACTACATATTTGAAGGACTTCTGGTGAACACAGGGAGAACAGGCCATGAACGTCCAAAGGCACAAATTTTTCTACTTCTCCATTTCCATTTTAACTCACAGCTGCTGAGCATGTCCTAAGTGAATATGGGGAGAGAGACTGGAAGGAGTGTGTGTTCTCTCTTGTCAGGACATGGAGTTAACTAATAGGGAGAAACACATACGTAGCTAAAGTCAGACGCAGTGTGGTATAAGATGCCTGAGGTGAGAAGCATGAACCTCCGTTCCCAGGACTCTTCTCAGAGTGTGACCACCCCACCCCACCCCACCCAGCACCACTCTGGTTTGAACCACACCTATGATTTGTCAGGTACTTCCCTGAAGACATGCCAAACTGCTTTATCCAGCTCTCAACTTAGGGATCTGTTCCAAGCTTCTGGGAAGATAAATGCTTCAGACCTCTGGAGATCTATGTTGGACTCAACTAGAGTCTTATCAAGGGATGTCCAAGGGTCCTTTTCCCTAAAGGATTTTTTCATCATATGCTCATTTTAGACCCTAAATCTTGTAACACATGGACCATAACCTGCTTAAAACAGCAAAAGCAGAGATCTAGTAAGCTCAATCACACTGTCATTCCAGTGAAGGACTGAATGTCTCTTGTGGTATGAGGAACATAGAAAGAAAATACATGAGTTCTAACAAAAAATAAATGTAGAAAAAGAAGATGAAGTCAGAGGTCATGTAAGTGAAAAAATACAGACCATAAGATTCTATACATTTTGGGAAATGTGTCAGAAATTTTATTGTGAACTTTTTAGAGATGAGGAAAACAGCTGAATCAGTACCACCTCCATCCTCTTTGCATAACTTAGAGACAAAAGTCCAGTAGATTATGAAGCTGGTCGGTAACTCTATGCATGTCCATTTGAAACCCTTCAGCTTTTATGCTCTTAGTATCAGTTTTCTTCCAAAGTTGTTCATGCAAGTACCATGTCTTATTAGATTATAAAATCTAGTGAAATAATACATAAGCAAATCAAAGTGAAGAAGAGTGTTTTCCATAAAAACTAAGTTGAATCCTTCGGAAAGACCAGATAAGGGGAAGGGGACTGCCAAACATTGCTGCTATCGAGTTAGGCGTGAGGGAAGAACTATAAAAGCTTCACAACAAAGCTTTGTGCGTCCAGGCCAAGTCTGCACACAGGTGGCTGCCCAGGTGCTGAGCACGCTCTCCATATAAAGACTCCTGAGCTGGAAATGACAGATGATTCCTGAAGAGTGTAGTTTAGGCAAGAACTCTCTGAGCATCAGACTTCTGCTCAAGACCAGCCTCACTGGCTCTTAGAAATTGTCACTTGATGGGAAAAAAAAATTCTATCAAAAGATGTAGAAATTGAAATGCACATAGATGTGTTTTAAGTTAAAATATTTAAGTTACGTATGCATCACATTTTTTTATAGGATTATTTGCTTTAACTTGACCAATCTGCATTCCCTTAGGTAGGTAGGCTTCCAGTGCAGCTGGGAATGTGAATGTGCATGTATGTGCATGTCTGTATGTACATGCATGTGTGTATTCATGTATGTGTACACACATGCACTTGTGCGTTATGTGCGTACCTGTGGGTATATGTGGGCGTGCATGTGTGTGCATGCATCGTGTGCATGCATGTGTGTGCATATGCATGCATAATCACATGTAATTTAAACTTCCAACCCCCATCTGTCATGTACAGTTCTTACAGTCCTTCCTATTCAGTCACGGGGCAGTGCAGAACTGTGGGCTGACTCAGGCTCACGCCAAAGGCACATTTGTTTCTCACTCCCAGAGTGAGAGGGCTCTTGCCTGTAAGCTGCAGATGTGAGGTAGGTATGAGAGAGTATCACCACAGTGCCTGTGCTCACCAACCCCAGGAAGACCTGGCCCATGTGGACAAAGGTCTGCCCAGGAGAGGCACAGACTATCAGTTTTAGAGCTAACAGCTTGTAGCTCTGTAGATTTTTTTTTTTTTTAATAAAAACATCCCTTCTATTTACCTCCATCTTCCTCTAGGTACCCAGCGTATAACCTGCTCTGGCTTATAGCCAATTTTAAATTTAAAACAGGCATGTTCTTGGCTCAAACTTAATTTGCATTGTCTATTCCTGTTTACTTTTCCTCTATTTTTCTTCCCCAAATGATAATTTATGCCTTACCTTTGGAGAGCAGTAGAATTCTGATTCTGGCCCCTAATGTTATCAGGGGCTCACAGGAGACACTTATCGAAATGAATGTCAGGTCTGCATTTCTTGTAAGCAAACCCAAAACACCTTCTAACATGAGCAAGGAAGGTAAAACTAAGAGGGCCACTTGGATGTTTTAATATGAAAATATTTTTGATCTTTAAATTCTTATTCCTTGTAAGACATAAAAATGTGCTTTCATGGGCAGAACATGGCCTATGGACCAAACTTCTGAGACAAATTTTGTCACAGATTTTCAAAAATTATAAAGAAATGACTATCTGTGTGAGTCAGAGAACCAGCTAAGTAAGGGTTTGGCAGTAACAGCACACATCTTATCTTTGTACCCATGAATATAAGCTTAATGCCTATAGGTAATTTCCCCAGGCCAAGAGGGGAAAACTATCCTTGTTTATGAATACTTCATGGAAAAAGTAAACTGTAAGCAACACCAAGGCTGGTATTCGTCAAACCTGCCACAAACTGTATCGGTAACAGTAGTATCGACTGTTACTGTTGTGGTGGTGGTTGTACTGTTAAATACTTTACCAACTCTAAAATCTGCAATGTGCTTTCATGTCTCTCGTTCTCATGAACCCAAATTAAAAAAGAATCCACATTCTAGCAATTTAGAGACCAAGAATGTTCTTGTTAACAGCCAGCTTGTCACCTTTGAACCTAAAAACAAAAAAACAAACAAAAAAACAAAACCAAAAAAACCACTTCCTATTTATAGAGCTTCAGGCATAATCCAGCATTGGGCAACTCAGAATATTCTCTTTTGCTGACCACAGCAGAGCAACAGTCCTAATCCGACAGGATGGAATAGTCACAAGGGAAAGACAATATGCACAAACTAAATGTAAGCATTCGAATCTCGCGGAATCTCGCCTCTAAATGGAGCACACACGGAGGAAAGCAATTTGGCGGGGAATAAGATTGCTTTCCAGCTCTCAATTATCTTACTGCTGGTTTTCCTTCAAATTGTAAATCAAATTCTTTTCTCATGCCTCAGTGCATTTGTCCCTGCATCTTAAGTGGAGGAAGATCCTGACATTTCTATTTGGTTGCACAGGAACTTAATCGACACATTTCTGTAGGATTGCTGTCCTCCCCCCACCCCCGCCCCTACCTTAAACTATGTTTCAGCAGTGATTTAGCCATTTAAATAGAATTCTGTTGTAACACCCCTGCCACATAAAGCAGTATCTGGTATTTAAAAGTTGTTTAAACCCAAGGGAAAAAAAAGACAACTCTCTCCTTCTGGTCAAGCACAGTAATTTGACAGCAAATAACTGACCAGGTGTTACCACAGCCTTTTATTAAAATAAAATTGTCATGTCTGTAAAATGACAAAAGAAAACGTGTAACTTATTTAATATTAAGCAACATGTTTATTTCCCAATATACAGTGTTTCTTAAACTCTCTGTAAGGAAGTTCATTTTTTCCAGTCCATTACAGACATACATTTGTGAAATGCAATAAAAGTGAATTACTAAATAAAAATGAAATAAAAAAGACATAAAAACAAGGTCCTTTTGTCTAGCACAGGGAACTATACTTAATATCCTGTGATATAAACCATAATAGAATAGAATATGAAAAATAACATATATATATATATAACTGAGTCATTTTTATATAGCAGAAATTAATATAACATTGTAAATCAACTATACTCAATAAAATGAATTTTAAAATTTTTTAAAAGATAAAAAAAGTAAGAAGGTTTAAAAAAAAGACAAAAATACAAGCTAAATTAAGTTTTAAAAATCAATAGTAAAGTTACTATTACAATAGTCACAGCTATTACAATAGTTTCTGAACAGTTACTCTGGATTCCCATACTTTTTTTGTCTCAGACTGGTAACACCCAGCTCATGTATCTGCAGGGGGCTAGGCACCACATTTTGAGGACTGAAGCTCTGTTTTACTTCCCTCGGTTCCTTAGGGGTGTACATCATTTTAGTTATGAATCTTGGTGTTATTCTGCATACTTACTTCTGCATCCTGGCATACTCTCCATATCATTCTGAGACATGTTTCTGTTTTTCACTATGCCACTGGTGCCATAGCTTATCTAAATATGTCCCACTTGTTGAATCTTGGAGCTGCTCCAGTTTAAATGGCATTTCCGTGAAATGATGAACCTAATTGTGAAACCTCTAAATCAGTTCTTCAAAGTCTGGTTCAGAGATTATAAGAGTAAATGTCTCAAAAGCTTCTAGACTTCAGGATCTTTATACAACTTTTCCCATCATTTGCTATAGGAGTGAGTTAGTCACATTTTCACCTGGAAGACATGCGCTGCACAACACCCAGAGTGACTGAGAAGATACGCCCGTAATTAAAGGAAGTGATGCTTCCCAGCAAATGCAAGAGACGAAGACTACATGCATGTCTGCTGTGACTCTAAGACAGCAGCATCGTTCAGAGCTTCTAATAGATCTAGCGAGATCTGTGTGTGCTAAATTCTCCCCTGAATTGATGTTCTTCAGACTCAATTTTAGAGTTGTTTTTTCAACTTCATTTTAATTACATCTTCATTCGCTAATCTCCAAAGATTCTTTGAGGAGTAGGAGGCTAAACTCATAATAACTTGAACATCTTGTGGGTAGAGCATGGGGTGGAAAGGTGGACTAAAAAACCGGAGAATAAATTTTAAGAGTTATATTGTAATTGATACTTTTTCTGGGATTATCTTGTCTAAAAGAGAGCTAGTTGTATTGAATGCAGAAAATTATCTACATTTTGTTCTATGAAAGTCACTTGAAAGAGTTTTTTTATTTCTTTACATTAATATTTACATTAAATTTCACACATCTTTGGCCTCTTCTGTATTTCCCAGAACAGAGTTTATAGCCATACCAAAGCCACTCATTACAACACATGGTTAAGGAAATTAACACCAAGAAAACTTTATAGTGGGTGCTTATTCAGCTGCTATGCTGAATGTTAGCTGTTCTAGCTCTAGGGTGACAAGTTTTCTTTTTTTCTGTAAAATGCCAGACAGTAAATATTTGGGGCTTTGTAAAGTCACACAAGCTCTGTTGCAAGCACTCCACTCTGCCACTGTATCATGAAAGCAGCCCTGGACAATATATAAACAAATGAGTACGGCTATTCAGGGACTTGATTTAGGGGCAATTAAATTTAATATCATATGATTTTCAAATGTCATGAAATAGTAACTGCTTTTCATTATTTTTCAACTTCTTAAAAATATTAAGCCATTTGTAGCTCCTACATTGTACATAGAGATGATAAGCTAGATTTCATTTTGGACATAATTTACTAATTCCTTGGTCAAAATGGAAAAAATGTATTATGATATGTAAAATCTACCCCTTATAAAGAAAAAGTGAATGAAAATTAGGTTCACTGGGCTTCTTTCAGAAATTTTGAATTGAGCCAGGAAATGAAGAAGCTCTTCCTGGCCCTTTTTCTCCAGTAGAGCATGAACCCAGAGCCACAGATGGGTGGGCAGGGTGGCCACAGTTATTCTTGAACCATCATTAACAAGTAGCTTGCTTTATATTGTCTTCCCAAATAATCTGGGTTGTGAACTTGAGGGGAGTTCTTCTGAGTAGGACATTAACATTTAGCTCATGAAAAGAGCTGGTACAAAATGTCCACACTTGATACCTGCTACCTAACACAAAAATGTTTCTGAAACTTACAATAAGCTATATAACTCCTTTCCCCTTTAAGTTACTTTTTTGGTATAGTCTGGGGACATCCCAGATTTGTTGAGCCCAGATAGAGATGCAGTGCAGATCAAAGTCGGGGCCAGAATTCTAGTCCTGAGGAGAACCAGCATGACTAAACCATTCAGAGTGCTTGACTGGGCTTTCCAGGTGCCTTCCTTCTTCCAAGGTAAGCGCAGGCCAGCGCAGTGACAATCTAGGAGGCACACAGAGCCTTCCCAGTGCAGATAAGCTGAAGGCCAACCAATCATTTAGGAAAAGCTACCCTGAAGAGATTCAGGCAGTCCTGAATGCCCTGTTTTGCTGTTGATAGAAAATAAGCTGTGAGAAAAGGGGTAGCTCCTGAATTTGTGCATGAGTTTCTCTGGAATCTGTCTCCATAACTAAAGCATCATGATGGTCCTTGCATGAGCCAGTAAATGGAAGGTGATCAGAACACCTATAACTAAATTATAGTCTAAACACAGATTTGCATCTCATTTTCCTCTCAGCATCAATTAAAAAATGAGATGTACTCCTCAGTGGAAAAGTGCTCCATCAATTTTTGATCATGAAAGAGCCCAAACATATAAAAACTTTCTAAAACTTAAAGGAACATTTTTATCTTGATTTCTTCTGACTATACACAAGAACTGGCTTTTCCAAATTTTAAAATTTGTATGAAAACACAGAAGACTGCAAATAACCAAAGCTCTCCTGAGAAAGAAAAACATAGCTGGAGCTATCAGGCTCCCTGACTTCAGACTATACTACAGAGCTACAGTAATCAAAACAGTATGGAACTGGCTCTGAAATAGAAATATAGATCTTTAGAACAGAACAGAAAGCCCAGAAATCAACCCATGGATCTATGATCAATTAATTTATGACGAAGTAGGCAAGAATATATAATGGACAAAAAACAGTCTCTTTAAAAAGTGATGCTAGGAAAACTGGACAGCTATTGTAAAAGAAGGAAATTAGAACATTCTCTAACCATATACAAAAACAAATTGCAAATGGATCAAAGACCTAAATTTAAGGTTATTTACATATTATTTAATACATTTACACTATAAAGCTCAGAAAAAATATAAACAGAACACTCTGACATAAATTGCAGCTATATCTTTTTTAATCCACCTCCTACAGTAATGAAAATAAAAACAAAAATTAAAAAAAAAAAAGAATGAGAATGGATAACAGTATGGAGGTTACTTAACAAACTAAAAATACAATTACCATATGACCCAGCAATCCTACTCCTGGGCATATATCCTGAGAAAACCATAATTCAAACATATTAGGCACCCCTATGTTCACTGCCACACTATTTACAATGGCCAAGACATGGAAACAACTTAGATGTCCACCAACAGATGAATGGATAAAGAAGATGTGGTATATACACACAATGGAATACTGAAGTGAAGTGAAGTCGCCCAGTTGTGTCCGACTCTTTGCGACCCCATGGACTGTAGCCTACAAGTCTCCTCTGTCCATGGAATTTTCCAGGCAAGAGTACAGGAGTGGGTTGCCATTTCCTTCTCCAGGGGATCTTCCCGACCCAGGGACCCGGGTCTCTGGCATTGCAGGCAGACACTTTACCGTCTGAGCCACCAGGGAAGCCCCAAACTTAGTCCTGTCAGGCGAGTGTATGCTCCTCTGTTCTGTCTTGTCCACAACAAAGATTTGGAGCGACGGATATTAAAGCCCTTGGCGCGTCACAGCTCTCGGGTCTTGGACAAACCGTGTTATAGCTCTTAGACAAATCAGTGTTACGGCTCTGTTTTATTTAGAAGATAGCAGGAGAATCCATCCTCGAAGTGTGAGGGCATGCCAACCCAAAGATGCGAAGAGAAGAGAGTGGAGGAGCGTGCCAGCACACGGGAGAGAGACAGCGAGCACTTTGGCTCCTCTTTTTACGTTTCTTCCTCCCCCTGGGCCTGCCCTATGCAAATTGGGCTTAGCCAGAGTGCTGTTTGTTCTACTTGAGGTCTTCACCCCGGTCCTCGGACCTTCCTTTGTTCTATTTTCGCAGGCTTTTCCCTTCCTTGTCTTTTAGCCACCGCCATTTTGGACCCTTTTTCCATATTCTAACTACCTAACATAAGTTATGACCAACCTAGATAGCATATTTAAAAGCAGAGATATTACTTTGCCAACAAAGGTCCGTCTAGTCAAGGCTATGGTTTTTCCAGTAGTCATGTATGGATGTGTGAGTTGGACTGTGAAGAAAGCTGAGCGCTGAAGAATTGATGCTTTTGTACTGTGGTGTTGGAGAAGACTCAGCCATAAAAAACTGAAATGATGCCATTTGCAGCAGCATGGATGGACCTAGGGGTTATGATACTAAGGTAGACAGAGAAAGACAAGTATGATATCACTTCTATGCGGAATCTAAAAAAATAATACAAATGAACGTATTTACAAAACAGAAACAGATTTTAAAAACAAATTCATGGTTATCAAAAGGAAAAGGTCAGGGGGAGGCATAAATTAGGAGCTATACACACTACTATACACAAAACAGATAACCAACAAGGACCTACTGTGTACTACTGTGTACAGCACAGGGAACTCAATATTCTGTAATAGCCTATATGGGAAAGAACCTTAAAAAGAATATATATGTGTGTGTGTGTGTGTGTGTCTATGCATGTTTGTATAACTGAATGGTTTTGCTATCACCTGAAACTAACACAACATTGTAAATCACCTATACAGCAATAAAATTGAAAAAAAATTTATTTTCATGGGTTTAACATATTTCTGCTATTTGGATATATGTGAAATCTATATAAATGAACACTATTATAACAGTGAAACTTTCAATCAAAAAAAAAGAAAGAACTGGCTTTTCCTTTACACATGCAGTTCAAAAGATATTGAAATGGATTTTGAATTCAGCTAAATATACATTCTCCAGTTTGCAACCTCTATATTACATAGGGAAGTTGTTGCTAAATGAGCAGCTATTGAAAGAAAGCATTTCCTTACAATCTAAACATGTTACAGTCCAAAGGAGAAAGTGATTTTTTAGTCTTGTACAAAAAGTTCCTTGTGGCAATGGTTAGCTTTACATCTTTTAAATGGAGTAAAATGAATCTCTCACCCATTACTAAAGTAATAGTTGCTACCTCACAATACAGAAACTGTTCCATTGTATTTCCAAGCATGTTGGAGTAATTTGCCCCAAATGTGATATTCTATATAGCATAGGCATTTGCCCTTCTAACATAGTTTGCTTTTGTCTATAAAATTGTTCTGATCTCACAGCCCTAAACTGCAGAAATCTTGTTTATGGCTGATCACAAAGGCAGTTTCCACCTCCCTCCGACCCCCATCAAGGAAAAAACCACTATCTGCCAGAACATTAATGCACTTCCACATTTCTGAGAGCGTTTCTGACTCAAAGGTGGAAAACCATGATATTATAGTGATGGATACATGATCACTGGTCTACAAACTCTGTTCAAAGCTGGGTCTTCACTTTATTTTTCTTCATATCCCTCAAAAGCTAATGTAAATCCTTGCCAGGAAATAATGCTTTACACTTGTCAAAACAAAAGTTCACTTAAAAGGTGAACTTTACCTAAAGCTTGTAAATTTAGAAATGAATAAATAAATTAATTAAGAGAGAGCACACAGATATGTGAGATGAGGCAAATAACTTCAGTTCCTGGTGCTCCAGTCTCCTCACCTCTAGGAAGGAGATGATAATAATAGCACAGACCTTTTCTTAGGATTGATAAAATATGGAGTGTGATATTGTGGGTGAAGTGCTTAATGCTGTGAACAAGCAGTTTGCAACGGAGATTAATATTCTCACTCAAGAAGAGTCTAGAAATACAAATAAAACCCACAATGGGGGTACCATCTCACAAGGGTCAGAATGGCCATCATTACAACGTTTATAAACAATAAATGCTGGAGAGGGTGTGGAGAAAAGGGAACTCTCCTACACAGCTGGTGGGAATGTAAATTGGTACAGCCAATTGTGAAGAATAGTATGGAGGTTTCTTAAGAAACTAAAAGTAGAACTACCATATGATCCAGCAATCCTACTCTTGGGCATATATGCAGACAAAATTTTAATTCAAAATGATCCACACACTCCTATGTTCAGAGCAGAACTATTCACAATAGCCAAGACACGGAAACAACCTAAATGTCCATCAGCAGATGAATGGATAAGGATGTGGTGCGTACATACAATGGAATACCACTCAGTCATAAGAAGAAGGAAATAACGCCATTGCAGCAACATGGATGCAAGTAGAGATCATCACAGTAAGTGGAGTCAGAAAGGGAAAGACAAATACCACGCTATCACTTACATGTGGAACCTATAATATGGCACCAATGAACTTACTTATGAGACAGAAGCAGAATCATGGACATAGATAACAGACTTGTGGCTGCCAAGGGGAGGGCTTGGGGAAGGACGGAGCGGGAGGCTGAGGTTAGTAGATTTAAGTTTTTATATATAGAATGGATAGAAAACAAGGTCCTGCTGCATAGCACAGAGAACTATATTTAATATTCTGTGATAAACCATAATGGAAATGAATATAAAAAGAATATATATGTGTGTATATAATATATATAACTGAATCACTTTGCTGTACAGCAGAAATTAATAACACAGCATTGTAAATCAACTATACTTCAATAAAAAGATATTAAGACTGAAAAAAAAAAGGAGAGTCTAGAGAACAAAATCTAGAAAGGAAATGGAGCCTGAATCGGGATGTTTCTTTCTAGTTCTACCACTAGTTGCTAGTCCCAAGGCAACCACTTACGTTCTCTATAGGTCTGAAAAGTCACGCTGACCACTGTTACGTGCTGTAAAGGGCATTTTGCACATGGTGGCACTTGAAGCTTTCCTTCATGGTGGACAGGGGCGACTGTTGGAAACTGTGGAGGCTCTGCAGCACATCAGATCAAATGGACTGTGACCAGGAAGAGCAAACCTGGCTCTGCGTGAGACCTGTCCCTTTGCTTTACACTTTGTGCTCTGTTGCTGGTGCTCAGCCACAGTGACTGCACCTTTTGTTAGACGATGCTGCCTACAGCCTGAAACATACAGGAGAGCCCATTCTCAAGATTCTGAACTTTAAGAATCTGTTCATATACAGAACAGAGAATAACGTGTTTTCTTGGAGGTTTACAGGAGCATCGTGACCTGCCCTATGTGACAGCTGCAAGAATGAAGAATTCCAGAGGTCTGTAACAGCTAACCAGACCCATTCTCCCAAGTCTGCCTTAAAAAGTGCTTGCTGACACCCTCTGGGGAGTCTGGGGTTTCTGTGGGCACGAGCCATCTGTCACGTTCCATGTCCCTGAGATAAATCTTTTCTCTGCTCCAAACTCCAATGTTTTGGTTCGTTTAGCCTCACTGAATGCAGGCACACAGACTTTAGTAACAATACCGCTATACTGATTGGCTAGAATTCACATAAAATTATAGAGGATCTCAGCTGAGTTGTGACTGAGTTAACATAATCTTTCATTATGTTTGAATTTTCAGTTTTTCTTTTGTATGCTGGAGCCATCTGTAGAAGCTAGCAAGTATTTTTCAATGCCCTCATTCAATTTCTATGTCCCATCCCCACGCTTAAGTTGCCTGATGACTAAATAGACTGGCTTTATCCACATTACAGTGGCCAAACACCCAGTGTTCTCTACCTGTAATTATCAACAGCACCCCTTTTCACTTGTAAGAGCGTCTGAGTCTAGATGCCAAGTTGTATGGTTTAAACTCACCATAAACAGACCGAGAGGCTAGTTTATGGACCAGAGATTCAACTCCTGAAATTCCACATGACTCTGGACAAGCATTTAATTCCTCTCGGACTTTTCGTTTTCTCCTATGAAAATGATAATCCTTGTAGGACTGTTATGTGGACTAAATGAAATAATATACATAAAAAACCAAGCATAGAATTGGCATCTGCTAGGCACTCAGTATGAACTGGTATTATTAATTTCTTAAAACGAATTTGCTTTTAATTGATTTACAGTCACACCTGGCCTTTTACTACTCCATTTCATTATCTCTCAAGACACGATAATTTGAAAGTGTTGTGAAAACATAACTTGTAATTTATTCTTTCTCCCCAAAGCATCTAACCTGTATTAAATAATTCTGTGAGTTAGCAGTTTTAGAAATTAAATCATACACCTCATGCATGCTGCCTCTATATTAATCTTCTACTTATGTTCTAGGTTTTTTTCAAATCATACAGAAAATAACAAAGTAAGCTCTTTTTTTCCTTTAAAATGTAAAGCAGTTGTTGATTATCTTGGCAGTCTGGTAGTGGGGAGAGAAGTTTTCATTGAAACATTTTGTGAATGGGGATGGGTTCCCATTGTATGCTGGAAATTTTTATGTGTTATATAATTTTGCAAATTACAGAATCATTTTCGAAGTAAAGAAGTTACTTCCTTTTTGGACACATGAAAAGGTCATTCATACTCATGAGCTCTGTCCAAACTTTAGTGTCTTTGTGTTGTCCTGCCACATACATTTTCATCAAAGGATGATCAAAGAACCGTGTTAGGTGCTTCCCAAACGTGCCTGATGATACAGGGCACCTGGACCAGACCCCAGTCCAGAGCAGCTTAATTTGAATCTTGACGGGATAGGCTGGTGGTCAGTCTGTTTACTGACCAGGCACTCAAGTTCTTGCTATCGTGATGCAAGTCTGGGAACCTGGACCATGGCAGTCCTTTAACTAGAATGCTGGAGACATAGGGTGTGGTGAGGTACTGGACAGGAAAAACAATTTTGAGAAGGGAAGGATGTGAGATTGGGAGTGAATTGCTTATGTCAATTTCACAATACACAGGTGACCTTCAAAAGAAGTTGTGAGCCAACCTTCTGTTAACTACTAAACATGAAAAAGTGTTCAAAACATTTAATTATGGCCCAGGAAACAATGAAATTCTTGGCACTGACGCTTAAAAGATCAATTTGCCTCTCTCCATATATTTCCTGCCATTCCTTACCTCATCAATTCTCCTGCTCCTCTGCCTTCACTCATTTCCCCTGAAGCCCTGCCTGCTGCCATCATATAGAAGTGAGCGGCACTGGCGTGCCTCCCAAGCCTACATTACGGAAACTTGAGTGTCTAAAGGCCATGAAATCATTTACATCTAAGAGGTCATTCCAGCCTGGCAGACATGGAGGAACCGGCCACGCTCAGGGCATACCTTTTTACAAGCAGGGGTTTTTATTTTTACCCTTATGCTCCTCCAGAGTATATCTCAAAATCAGCACAACATTAAAAAGTGCTTCCACTTAAAAGCACTGCCCTGTCCATACGCCTCCAATGCAGATGAGCCGAGCCACAGAAGTGGAGAGCTCAGACCTCAAGGAAGAGTGAGGAGCACAGTTAGCTTCACATGTGGTGTTTACAACGCAGAAACGACCAGGACGGCATCTTCAATAAACTTAATGTCAGTCATATATTCAAGGCAGCCGAAATGAACGGTCATAAAAAGAAACCAAACTGAACCGAAAGCTTTAACTGAAGGATGGACACAATAAACGTTTTACATCCTCTATAAAGCAAAGCCTTAATGTTCAGCGGTGTCACAACTGGGCTCACAGCTCCTCGGTAACTGCCGCGGGCCACCCCCCAAACAGCAGTCCACAATGGGAGATCCCTACATTGTCCCTTAGAGTGGCAAGGTCTGCGGGAATGCCCAGCCAGGGCTGACACCACCTCTCGGGGGCAAATATTTGGAGAGGAGTGCAAGCATCCTGGGTCATTGCAATGATGTACTTGATGTCTGAGGTCAAGGGTGCCAAATGCTTCTTGAAGCTCAGACTCAGCTGGCCCAAGGAAGAAGCATGTGGCCCTGAATGCCTATGATGCTCTGCTGAGAAAGGCTGGTCAGGAGCCATGTGGGCTCCAGGAACACCTTCTATACTTGGTCATGACACCTCTTGGTCCTTTCAGATTCTCCTGAGAGTTACTGACCTTGCTTTGAGTCAGAACAGGTGACTAGATTGATGGGTCAGTCAAGTAAATGGAATCCTCGTGGCTGGTGTGGGGGGACCCAGTATTTTGTTGTTTGCCTAAGATTCTTTTTTAATGTTTCACTTTAATTTCATTTTTTCCAGCTTTATGAGGTCAATTTGAGAAATAAGAATGGTATGTATTTCTAAGTGTCTGACGTGATGTTTTGATATACACTTAAGTAACAAAATGCTTTAGGTTTGCACATTTTGAGCAAATTAACAAACGTGATTATACATTCTACCTTATGGAACTCACTCAACACTGCTGAAGCCAGTGCTTAAAATTAGAAGTTGCTTTTGAACCACATACAGGCCCCCTTGTCTTCTGAAGCAAAAGGCTGATTCAAGAATTAATGACTGGGGAATGAGAAGATGCAGAAACAAAGAATAGCTATTGGGCTGGGGAACTGGTAACGATTTAGACTATAAATCCACCACACAGCAGAATCACGAAGTTCCCTGAAAGATTTTTTTTTAAGACTTGACACATATTCCTAAGTTGTTTTTACAGGAAGCAGACTTCCACCAGATGAAAACTGCGGACCAAAAGCAGACAGACCCTAGACTGGTTGGAACCAGAAGGTTGATGATGCTGCCTCCCAATTACTTCACCACCAACCAATCAGGAAAATGTCTGCAAGCTGATAACCCCCTGCTCTTTGAACCATTCCTATAAAACTCCTTACTACTCCCTCCAGAGTGGGACACACAGGCCTGAGGGCATGAACCTGCTGTGTCCCCCTTTGCCTGGCAAAGCAATAAAGCTATTTCTTTCTACTTCACCCAAAACTCTGTCTCCAAGATTTAATTTGGCACTGGTGTACAGAGGCCAGATTCTGGCAACATTTTTTCCTTGAAGTCATGGTCCAGTTGTGTTCCAGGGGGCTGCAGGGTGCTGCCCTGGGGGAGAGGGGCTGCCACCAGCAGCCAGAAGGAGGCAAAGCAGACAGGGGCCTTTGTGGCCTCAACACTCCACTTCACCTGTCTCACTACATGTCTGGGTTCTATGTAAGAATTTGATAGAAAGAGATCTGCCGCTTTAAAAGACCAACTTTAAATCTGATTGGCAATGTGTTTATTATTGGGGAATCCCAGGTGGCTCAGTGGTAAAGAACTTGCTTGCCAAAGCCGGAGACATAGGAGACATGGGTTCTACCCCTGGGTCGGGAAGAGCCCCTGGAGGAAGAAATGGCAACCCACTCCAGTATTCTTGCCTGGGAAATGCCATGGACAGAGGAATCTGGTGGGCTACAGTCCATGTGATTGCAAGAGTCTGACATGACTGAGCATGCACGGACGTGTTTATTATTATTAAGATCTATCATTTTGGGATAGCTGCAAAATAGCCTTCAAGATGTTGGCCAAGGAATGGTCCCTAGATGCAATCTAAGGGCAGAGAGTGGAACCCAGGGTCTGATATTCTGAACTGGGTTGGGGAAGCTAAGAAAAGTCACAGAGAAACATGTCTCTTTGCTAAAACCGAATTTCTTTTGTTTAAGAGTTCAGAATAAGCCATACGTCATCAGATCACATTCAAGTTTAATACTGACAAGTAACCAATGGCCAGCTGACAAAGCTGAACTTCAAGCACATCCCACGCACAGCTGGGTAACAAAGCCGCATCAACCTCCCGTCGAGGGGCTCTGCTGCCTCCGCAGGTAATCACCATTCCATTCCTGGGCTCCTACTCCCCCACAAGTGCCCCAGGGTTCCAACTCAGCAGCTGGCTACTCGAATGTCCTTTTCAAAAATGCTCATTCATGTTCTTTGCCCATTTTGGGTGGTCATCTTTTTCTTTTTGATTTGGAAGAACTCTTTGTTGGTAGGAACAGTATCCAAGGGCTTTACATGTTGCAAGTGATTTATCTGCTTTTAATTTTGTTTTTATCTATTACAAGTACAGTTTTAATATTTATATCATCAGACCTGTCAACTATACATATATAGTTTTCTAATACTGCTGTTAGAAAGCCTGATCCACACTAAGATTTTTTTTTAAATGTGGGTTTTTTCCTGATTTGATTCTGACCCTTAAAACTTTGAATCCATCTGAACATTCCCTTTGCACCCTGTGTAAATTGCAGGTGCACTCCCCACACTCTCACATTTAACCAGTGATGTCAGTACCACTGATGGAATAAGCCCTCCTTTCCCCAGCACATACTGGGAACGTGCATGATTGCCATATTCCTACTTGGAAAACTTGGATTACTTCAGTCTGAGTTTTCAATTCTGTAAGATTGATATGTCTATTCTTAGAATAATCAAGTGCTTTTATTCACAGTCATCTATGAAGTATTAAACTGCTTGCAAAGGGACTCCTCTTGTAATATTCATCCTCAAAATGTTCTTATGTATTATTATCCATCAATTCCTTTAGATAATAGATATCTAGATAGAAACAAGTTTTAAAAGACCCTCTAACCCTCCTACACTGTTGGTCAGAATCTTAACTGGTGCAGCTACTATGGAGAACAGTACGGAGTTTCCCCTTAAAAAAAATAAAATCTCAAAATTATCATATGATCCAGCAGTCCCACTTCTGAGCCTATATCTAGAAAAGATGAAAACTCTAATTCAAAAAGATATATGCATGCAATATTCATAGCAGCAGTACTCACAACAGCCAAGACATGGAAGCAGCCTAAACGTCTATCAACAGATAAATGAAGTAGATATATTAAAAGTTCAAATTAAACCATATATAAGCCAGAATGACTTTCCCATATCTCAATATGTGAAAATTTCTTCCATTGTTTCCCCTTTTAATTGCAAATCTTTCCATAGAACACATTGATAATCAATATATTTTTCCATCATTGGCAGAGTAGCTCAGTTGCCTGCTCTGGGTCCATTCATGTCTCTTGATATTAGGCCTACATTTTGTTTATCTATCCGCCTAGTTATCCATGTTGGGGGAAAACTAATCAGACGTAACAAACAAGGACAGAGAGGTATGTTGATGGAGAAACATTTCTTGGGCCATACTTTTAGCACTTATACCACATTGTCACATAAGCATTGTCCATGTGCTTTAGGCAGTGAACTCAAAGCCAATGGTGACACACCATAAGCAAGAATATTCTGATAACGTTGCTAGACAATTTTTTCCATCCTAACATTAGGGTCAAAAATATGGTTTGAAGCAAAACAACATTTCCATTCGAATCCTTAAGATTTCTTACTAGTTTGGCAGTGTGATCTGCAAGTTATCAAATGTCTTCCATATAATTTAGTATACCAGATAATCCTAGTCACTTAAATATTTCCTTCAGAGATGCCCAGGAGCCTTTTGGAATTCTCAAAGTTAGCTAGAGAAAGAAACTTGCAATTTGTTATCCAAAGCAGCTCAGTATTAACAGGGAGAACATTACCTGGGGACCAGTAAAAGAAAGAAAATCAAATTCCAGTCTTGTACCAGCTTAGTACAACCGGTCAGAATTCTGAAAACAGTATTTTATCAAGCTAGCTTTCTCTAACTGCATATGCAAAAAGAACCAGTTTTGAAATTTCAAGAGTTTCATCTTCACCATTTTTTTCTGGAATCTAAAAAATACTGTTGTTGTATATTTGCTAAAAAATTATCTTTCTTTTTCTTTAATCATAATATCGTAGCTAAGGTTTTTCTAATGAAGTGAACCTGAATTTCCCATTTTACAAAGGCAACAAGAATACCAGTCACACAAATGGCACACACACACACACACACCAGAAGACAGAACTGTCACAAACCCTTCAACAAGGATGACCAATACAGAGTCCCAAACAAACACTTTCCAACACAAATGGGCCTTGACGTCAGATACACGTCAGAACCAGCTGGCAAAACATCCAAAAGACCTTCAGTGTTCACAAAGGGTCCTCAATGGCAGACACACATCAGAACCAATTGGCAAAACACCCAAATAGCTCTTTGCGCGCAAAAGAAAAGTTAGCTGGGTACACACCGCTGGACTGACTGGGTCTTGGAGCTCGTCGGCTTGTCCAGGGGCGTCTTTCTGTTCCATCAAGGAAAAGCATAGTTGGGAAACAGTGCCGAGCAGGGGAGAAACAGGGAGGATCCCTGAAACAAATGGTATAGGCAGCTGCTAGGAACTCCCCCCCAAATCCCTTTCAGAGGGGCCCGCGAGCCACGAGCAGCGGCTCCCTGAAGCCTTCCAGGTGCATCATCATGGCTGTGGCCTCGCTAGGGAAAAACCCTGGGGAGCCAGATATCGAGAGAGGGGAGTCAGATATCGCGAGAGAGCAGCCTCATGTGGGCGCCAATATCCATTAGAGAAAGTGGGTCCGGGTGCTCCCGGCTCCAAAGCCAATAAAGAAAAGGTTGGTGGAAAGGAAAGGTTGCTTTATTTAAAAGGCCAGCAACTTGGGCTGACGGAAGGACGTGGACTTCTGTCCAGAGGCCAATCCCCTCCTCCACCCACTGATCAGGGGGCAAGAATTTTTAAAGGAGAGGGCTACATGCAGAAAGAGCACTGTCAGCTCTGACGGTCATCTTGAAATTGGTCGTCAGTGGTCTGACCAACGTCCTCCTGATTGTTTTAAGTACATTTAGTCTTTAGTTCCAGGTTTGGTTTGTTACCATTTCCTTGAGGCCAGTTCTCGGAATTGCAGCATATAATGCCATGACGAAGTCAAGTGGGCCTTGAAAGCATCACTACGAACAAAGCTAGTGGAGGTGATGGAACTCCAGTGGAGCTATTTCAAATCCTGAAAGATGATGCTGTGAAAGTGCTGCACTCAATATGCCAGCAAATTTGGAAAACTCAGCAGTGGCCACAGCACTGGAAAAGGTCAGTTTTCATTCCAATCCCAAAGAAAGGCAATGCCAAAGAATGCTCAAACTGTCACACAATTGCACTCATCTCACAGGCTAGTAAAGTAATGCTCAAAATTCTCCAAGCCAGGCTTTAGCAATATGTGAACTGTGAACTTCCAGATGTTCAAGCTGGTTTTAGAAAAGGCAGAGGGACCAGAGATCAAATTGCCAACATCCGCTGGATCATGGAAAAAGCAAGAGAGTTCCAGAAAAACATCTATTTCTGCTTTATTGACTATGCCAAAGCCTTTGACTGTGTGGATCACAATAAACTGTGGAAAATTCTGAAAGAGATGGGAATACCAGACCACCTGACCTGACTCTTGAGAAACCTATATGCAGGTCAGAAACCAACAGTTAGAACTGGACATGGAACAACAGACTGGTTTCAAATAGGAAAAGGAGTACATCAATGCTGTATATTATCACCCTGCTTATTTAACTTATATGCAGAGTACATCATGAGAAACGCTGGACTGGAAGAAACACAAGCTGGAATCAAGGTTGCCGGGAGAAATATCAATAACCTCAGATATGCAGATGACACCACCCTTATGGCAGAAAGTGAAGAGGAACTCAAAAGCCTCTTGGTGAAAGTGAAAGTGGAGAGTGAAAAAGTTGGCTTAAAGCTCAACATTCAGAAAATGAAGATCATGGCATCCGGTCCCATCACTTCATGGGAAATAGATGGGGAAACAAGGGAAATAGATGGGGAAACAGTGGAAACAGTGTCAGACTTTATTTTTCTGGGCTCCAAAATCACTGCAGATGGTGCCTGCAGCCATGAAATTAAAAGACGCTTACTCCTTGGAAGGAAAGTTATGACCAACCTAGATAGCATATTCAAAAGCAGAGACATTACTTTGCCAACAAAAGTCGGTCTAGTCAAGGCTATGGTTTTTCCAGTGGTCATGTATGGATGTGAGATTTGGACTGTGAAGAAGGCTGAGCACCTAAGAATTGATGCTTTTGAACTGTGGTGTTGGAGAAGACTCTTGAGAGTCCCTTGGACTGCAAGGAGGTCCAACCAGTCCATTCTGAAGGAGATCAGCCCTGGGATTTCTTTGGAGGGAATGATGCTGAAGCTGAAACTCCAGTACTTTGGCCACCTCATGCGAAGAGTTGATTCATTGGAAAAGACTCTGATGCTGGGAGGGATTGGGGGCAGGAGGAGAAGGGGACAACAGAGGATGAGATGGCTGGATGGCATCACTGACTCATGGACGTGAGTCTGAGTGAACTCCAGGTGTTGGTGATGGACAGGGAGGCCTGGCATGCTGCGATTCATGGGGTCGCAAAGAGTCAGACACGACTGAGGGACTGAACTGAACTAATGCCATGACTATAGTCTGGTCATCATGTAGTTAACATCTTCCTCCTGGTGGGTGTCTTGGTCTCTATAAGAGACACAGGACATGGCTCAGAATATTATCTGTAGCCCTTGAGAAGGAGCTAAAGCCTTGACTTTGCTTACTGACTAAACTATTATTACTTAGTCTCGTTGGACTGTTTTCCTTTTATTCTGCATTTTCTCACTTCCCTGATTATATTTATTGTTTCGCTAAAGTTTTTACCCAGACAAAAGGCAGGCAGAAGACACGGGGTCAAGGACCCATAGGGTCCTGCTCCATTTCAGATGGACCTAGAGATAATCTTACTAAGAAAGACAAATACCATCTATCACTTATATGTGGAATCTAAAAAATTGATACAAATGATATTATTGAAAAAACAGAAGCAAATTCACAGACATAAAAATCAAACTTATGGTTACCAAAGGGGAAAGTGGAGGATGGATAAATAAGGAGTTTAGCAGTAACAGATATATACTACTATTTATAAAATCAACAACAAATACCTATTATATAGCATAGGGGACTATATTTAATATCTGCTGCTGCTAAGTCGTTTCAGTCGTGTCCAACTCTGTGCAACCCCATAGACAGCAGCCCACCAGGCTCCCCCGTCCCTGGGATTCTCCAGGCAAGAACACTGGAGTGGGTTGCCATTTCCTTCTCCAATGCATGAAAGTGAGAAGTGAAAGGGAAGTCGCTCAGTTGTGTCCGACTCCTATCGACCCCATGGACTGCAGCCTACCAAGCTCCTCCGTCCATGGGATTTTCCAGGCAAGAGTATTGGAGTGGGGTGCCATAAAATCTAGTAATAACCAAAATGGAAAACTGAAAAAAAAAATATGTATATAGCTAAACTACTTTGTTGTACTCCTGAAACTAATACAACACTATAAACTATATTTCAATTAAAAAAGAAGGGATACAAAGAGGATTAAAAAAAAACCCCTTCCATTGATATGATTAGAATTATATTAGGCCTATATATTAATTAGGGACAATTGATCTTCTAATCTAAAATTATGGTGTTTCCTAATGAGGTGATTTTTAAAATATGGCTGCAAATTCTTTGGCACTGTTCTCAGAGATTTCCTGAACTGGAGAGGATCTGTGGCAGGTTAGTGAACAGTAGAAAGTGGTGGATGCTGTGTGGCCTCGAGGTGAAGTCAGGAGAATGGGGCAGAGTCCAGCTGGTTCTCAGGCAGTTTCACCTTTTGAGGTCAGACTGTGCTGAATCCCAGCCCCCTGGGGAGGCCTCAAGCAGGTGCCCTGGTTGAAAGCCCTCGATGGGGTTCCCGCCCAGGGCCAACCATCAGACACAAGTGTGAGATGCTTCCAGAATATTCCAGATCCAGCCATTGCATCACCCTTGGTCTTGTGATCCCATTTGCTTTGTGCTGTCCAAATTCCTACCCACAAAATCTGGGAGCATAATAAAAAGGCTGTTTAAAGCTGCTACACTTGAAATAATTTAAAAAACAGAAATTGTTCCAAGAACATTAAGGGTATGTTTTTGGTCCTCCAAGTTTTATAGAGTTTTCTTCTGAAGGTACTGTACTTCATTTAACTCTTATTCATTTTTCAAGTATTTTTTGCTATTGTGGTGATGAAATTATTTTGACTAAAAATATGCCTTGTGATAAAAGTTTCAATTTTCAAGCTCCTAATTTCTTACTCTGTGTGTAAGGAAACTGTTTCTAGGTATTCAACTTTGATCTACTGTGAAAATTTTCTAAAGGTTTTTTCCTTTGCTGCCCTTGGATCTTACAGGTTTATAGTTATACAATCTAAAATAAATGTATTTGGATCATCTCCTTTTAAGTATTTTAAAACCCATGCCTTCTTCTGACCATTAAACTGGTAGTGCTCATTAAACAACATTAATGCACAGCAACATTGGCAGATGCACAGATGTACCTCATTTGTTCCTCAGTTTAATGGGAAAACTTTTGTGTTTAATACATATTAATCTAATACATCATATAAGCAAACAAAATGATATAACCATGAGATAACCTCTAAACCTTATTTTTTGTTTTTTTTTTTTAATTGAAGTATAGTTAATTTACAATGTTGTATTAGTTCAAAGTTGTGTTGCTGTGTTTGTACAGCAGTGCTTGAGTTAATACACATGCATATACATATAAATATTTTTCAGATTTTTTCCATTTTGGTTATTAGAAGATATTGAGTATAGCTCCCTGTGCTATACAGTAGGTCCTTCTCATTTATTTTATGTATAGTTAGTGTGTATCTGTTAATCCCAAAGTCCTAACATTAATTTTGAAGGTCGGTCAACATGTGTATTTCATTTTTCAATTGCTAAGGATTTGTCAGCATTTTAAGTGGGAGAAATACTTTTGGACTACTTTTTTTTTTTTGGGACTACTTTCTTGATTTACTTGTTCAGCGATAGGTATAAAATGATGAAATTGCTTTTTCAAACCTGCTTTGGCTTAGCTTTGGAAATAATGGAGTAAGGCGGAGAGGAGCACAGAAAATGGACCGTCCGCCACGTGGCTGACTAATCCATCTCCTTGGACCATTCCGGGGAGGCCAGAAACACTGTATATATTAAGTTGGTCAACTTGTGTGAGTGGGTTATTGTGCGGCTTCCTGAAATCAGCCGCTCATCTTTTACTGCAGTTCTGACCTAGTTTGGGGAAGGATCTTTAATATCTTCTTCTGCTTCCCCGACCTTGAGGCAGACTAGCCAGAAATACCTGCATTTAACTGGCAACTTTCATCTTCAGGCTCACAAAGCGGTCAGCTTTCTTAAAACTTATACCCCAAGGTGTCTTCCTAGGCGATCTGACTTTCTCTGCCGTGACCCTGACAGACAGAAAGCAGAGACCTGAAATGACTGAAGTGCTCAGAGTGGCGCCCACCCACTGTTGGAAGTGAGTCAGGAGCAGCCGACGGGACCTGCTCAACCTCACCACTGATAGTCGAGTCACAGGCGCTCACCCCAGAAAGGAAAACAGGAACATGCGGTGTGGAAGGTGAGGTAAGGCTGGGGGGTTAGAACAGGACACAGGCAATAACCCACCCTGAAGAAGAGGGGGACTCCGACCTGCTTACGGGAAGCATAGCTCTGAGATTTCACAACACACCCTGCGTATCTACAGGACGCTTAGGAGGTGAGGGGTCCTCGAGTGGTGGATGGGGATGGATCCTCTTGGCCTGCGGGAGATTCTATTATTGTCCTCAGTTATCCACTGGCCCTTTTCGCTGTGCGTCCCTGCCCTTGCCTGCTAGCCTTAGGGGCCTCTCTGCAGCAGGAATGTGTAACATCCTCCCATTGGCACACAGCCAAGCGCTCGCTGAACCTTTAAGAGCCCTTGTGTGTTTCTGTCAGCTCTTTCCTTTCCCTTTGCTGGGAGGATGGCATATCCCAGACGGGGCCCTCCTTCAGTCGGGCTGCGAGGATGAGGGCCCTGTAGCAGAGCAGAGCATCGACCAACCCTCAGCAGAGCGTGAAATGCGATCAAGAAATAGACGTGCGATTGGGGTAGGGGAGCTCCTTTGCTCTGTATCACTACATGAAATCTAATGGACGTGATTCAAACTAAGGTGGAGAAGCTGAGATCCAGGACTCACAAAATCAAGCGAGTCCCACTTTATTTTAACTTTATTTTTTAAACATTTATTTACTTAGTTGGCTGTGTGGAGTCTTAGTTGCTCCAGGGCTTGTGGGATCTAAGTTCCCAAACCGCTGATGAACCCATGTCCCCTGCATTGCAAGGTGGATGCTTAACCACTGGGCCACCAGGGAAGTCCCTGAGTACCCTTTTAGAAGAATCCAGGTAATTCCTCTTTGTCTGGAAGTTTGTGCATGCGTGTGTGCATGCTCAGCCATATCTGACTCTTCGTGACCCCGTGGGCTGTCACCCACAAGGCTCCTCTGTCCAGAATACTGGAACAAGTTGCCATTTCCTTCTCCAGGGGGTCTGCCCAACCCAGGAATCAAACCTGCCTCTCCTGCAGCTCTTGCACTGGCAGGTAGATTCTTTACCACTGAGCCACCTGCGTGTCCAGTATGGAAGTTTGGCTGTAACAAATTCTCCTCGCGTTAGGCAGGGGAGACTAAAGCCCTCAGGCTCTCAGGACACCACACACTTAGATTTCCACAGGCAGAATCAAGACCACAGTCTGAACATTCAAAACTATTATTCGGGGCTTCCCTGGCGGCTCAGGGGTAAAGAACCCGCCTCCCAACGCAAGAAATGTGGGTTTGATCCCTAGGTCTGGAAGATGCCCTGGAGAAGGGAATGGCAACCCACTCCAGTATTCTTGCCTGGAAAATTCCACAGACAGAGCAGCCTGGCAGGCTACAGTCCATGAAGTCTCAAAGAGTCAGACACGACTTAATGACTAAACAAGAACAACAAGATTCATTGAGGACCTGTATTAGGGTTATCTAGGTTAAGATGCAATAGAAACATATATAAAAAAAAAGACCCTAAACTATTACTTGATGAGTATCTGCCATCCTGAAAGTAGTTCAGTCATACAGAAACATCTTTGACCTGTAGCGCAAGGGTTGGTTAGGTTTTTCTGTAAAGGATCAGACAGTAAATACCTTAGGCTTTGAAGGCCATATAACTTCTGCTACAACTACTCAGGTTGTAAGTGAAAGCAACTGTACATAATAAAGAACACAAGACTGTGGTTGTGTTCCAATAAAACTGAATTTATAGAATAAACTATGGGCTGGATTTGGTCTGTGGGCTGACACTGCTATAGCATAAGAAAACAAAAAACACACGACCAAGAAGCCTCAAGTTTTACAACCACATTTATAGTGTTTTAACATTAAAAGCTAGCCAGTGGTCATGGAAAGACATGGGTAATTCCTCAGTTTGCCATAGAAATAATAAAAGCCACTTCATAAGGCTTTTGGAGGAATTAATTAAGATAAATATAAAGTGTCAATGAGTAAGCACTCAATGAATTTCACTCTCTGCATCCATCTTTGTCCTGCTCTGCAGACTCAGGGTGGATTCTCAGTGAAGATCTATTTAACACATGTGAGTTAACACATGAGGTCAAACAGTAACGTGATGAAGCAGAGAATCCTTTAGGTCAACATTTGCTAAACAATTGGTTTGATAAGACAAACAGGGTAACTGAGAATAAATATTAATATCTGTCATGATTTACATGCCCATTAATTAGATTCTTAATTATACTGCCCAGACATGGAAGTGCTTTATTTTCAATTCAGGGGTGTATATTGAGCAACAGATTATAATTCTGTGTTCTACAGCAAAGTTAAGAAATTCCTGAAGCCTTGCATTAGAGCTTGTCCTGCATGGACAAGGGATAGAAAACAAGACCTCAGTGTCATCTGCTCAGGTACACAGAAGTCAGTTTTGTGACTTATTGAACTCAGACTGGGAAGTCAAGCTTTCTTTTAAAAGACAGTGAATCTCAATACTATGTTGCTGTATGTCCTGTTGCTTCTGTTTTCTAACATCAACCATGAGCATCACATGTGCTTAGGACCTCCCCACCTATATCCACCATCTTTGTCACACCGGCCACAGAGACAATTATGGAGATAACTGAACCAACTTTTTTTTCTCCCTGTAAATGTAAATGCCACCAGAGAAAAATATATTTAGTTTTCTGATACATTCTTTGGCCTGATTTAGCATTTTAAATTTATCTCCCAGGACTTCTTCTGGATTCACTGCATCCCTGAATTAAAGAATCCCCTCCCCTCCATCCTTCTCACATCTTCTTCTGCCAAACTCATGACCAACATCATTAGCAACCACACAGTGTCTTTTCTGTCTCAGAAACGGATGATCTGACTCGCACCTTATCTGTCACTGTTCCCTCAGAAGACACAAGGCAGGTCTGAATGCCTGCCTCTTGGCACAGTGTACAGAGGGAGGGAGAAATATTCTCCTGTAAATTCTGCAGATATACTTAAGGAAGCTTCTACTTATTCACAGGGTAGGGGAGATTTTTAAAGTAAGTGAAATTGCTCTGAGGTGATGGTATGGTTGTGTGTTTTAAAAAACATGTGGAGAAGGGAGTAAAGAACAGGAAAGTGACTTAATATTTGTTTAATCCTGACATCAACATACTTCAAGCGTAGTGGTGGGTGAAGACCGCAGCATTTACACGAGGCCCCGAAGCACCCTGTCTAGTATTTCTGGAATTTACATACCATGCCTCTGAATGGTCCGGAGATGCTTGATAAAAATACGGACATTGGGGTACCACCCACTGCAGACCTCCTGAACCTTCATTCTGTAAGAAATTGAGCCTGGAAATCTGATTTTTACCATAACTGCCCTGTGATTCTGAGTTGAAGTCAAGGATGGGAACCTCCTTATTAAAGGCACATGAAGATCAGGAGAGAGACAAAGAGGCATCTCCATCAGCGTTTTCACGGCAATGTGAAGATTGTCCTGGGGTCCGTCCTGTTGGGCAGCAGGGTGACAGGTGGGCTAACATTTCTGTGAGAACCATCGTTCTCTTCCTCCTTGGTACTGTTCTCTAGGCCATTGGGCATCTCACACTCAGGAACATCAACAAATAAAAATGAAATATAATTTGGGGATGCAAGAAAAAAATTGTTAAAATAACTGTCAGTTAAAATTGCCATTTGAATGCTTGAAAAAATGAACCAGATGGATCACATGCACAAAAATAATATTCTATGGATTCAGTGTTGTCTTTGAGCATTTCGGCTGGCTATGAAGGAGAGTAGAGATGAGCCCGTGTGAGTTTGAGCATTACAGAGCAGAGGACCACTGAAAGATCCCTTCATGAATGAATACAGTCGAGACCAGGAACTCCCATCCTTTATCCTCCCAGGCCCTCTTGGTCCCTTGGGAAACCAAAGCAGTTGTATACCATGGCACGCTTCTCTTTGTTGCTCAGATAATTTTCATCGCCATTGGCCCAGACTAAGCCTTGCAGACGAAGCACATCCTCAGGACAGTCCAACAGAATTGGGCTCTGCTCTGTCTACGGTGACAGCAGAGTCATCTCAAGTGGAACCGGGCCATTGTTCCCTCCCAGGGATTTCAGACCCAACCCGCTGGGTTGTCTAAAAGTTTTTTTTTTTTTTTTTCATGAAGCTGCCTCCAAACTCAAATGTGTCATGAAAAAATTCAGTCTCCCTGGCTACTGACAATAATCAATCAACTGCATATACAGCTGTCAAAGTGATGGTATGTTCACCTATCTGAATAATCGAGCGGCCAGGGCAGGAAGGAGTGAGGAACTGTGGAGCCAAGCAGGACAAGTTCATATCTATTCATACATCTCATTGGACTGTTGTTTTCAGAGCATCCTAAAATACAGTTTGTTTTTGAAAGATGGTCTCCAACATCTTTTGTGAATCAAGTGAATTTTTCAGTATTTAAGGAAAACAACAGTAACTCATCACTTCCTTTGAAATAAAGACCCTAGACACAGTGCTAAGAAACACGGATCCAAGATTTACATATGTGGGCACAATGTGTATACTTCTGGGGCCTATCAGCTTCTGTAAATATTTCTATTCATTACTCATCTGTCTACCTCAGCCACCACCCTGGGTTTCAGTTCCTGCCGTGACAGGGGCCTGTTGTTTGAACTGGCCGTCTTCAGCCGGGGAGTTAGGATGAGTCTGTGAGTTCCAGCACCAGCAAGAGTCAAGGGACAGCCGCTGATGGGTCTAACAAAGCTTCCTGCCAATCACACAGAAACGCCTCCTGTCAGAACCCCACTCCCCGCACAGATACTGAAGCGCATGGCCTGTGAGACAGCTCAACAGTACACACCCCTGCACACCTCCTCACTGGCTAGCGGGGGAAGGTCCAGCCATTCCTGAAGCCAGAGCGAGGGACCGCGGTCGGTCCCAGAGGGATGGCTGTGTGTTTCCCCCATTTCCTGGACCAAAGCAACCACGTAGAGACTGTGGATTGACATGGAACACCATCTAGTGAAGGATCCGAGGAAGTGCAGGAACAGAGAGAAAATCCCAAGCCCAATTCTGATTCCATTCTTTTGGACTCTCAGGTGCGTCTGAAATGATGATGGTGTGATTTTTAAAGTGAGGGCCAAAGCCAAACAGGACGACCTGCGTGTACTCCAGCCAAGGCCAGCTGCGGCTAGTTACCCGCCCGCCTCCTGGGACGGACAGAGAGGCTCCCTCAGCACCTTCCCCTGGATCATGGTAGGAACGGAAGGAGCACCTCAGGAGTCACTCCAACCAACAGCCCGACCTACCAGAGGTCACAGCTGGGAACGACATTGAAGAGCCAGGAAGAATGAGGCTAGGGCGCCAGATTTTCAAACACGCATCTATTGAATAGGACATGTCAGAGGCCTTAGCTACCAAAACGTTTAAAAAATTTCTAAAACTCAATTGCTTTTATTGGCAAAAATGAGTACCAACAGCGTCTTTTCCACAGTGGGCTGCACACAGAAAGTGCCCGATAAATGTAAGGTTGTTCAATAACAAGAGGTGGGTGTGAGAATTTTTAACTGCAGAGGAACGCTGAATATAATTCAACTATTACATTTTGAATTCTCCTATATAAAGCTGTGTTCTTTATTTACTTCTTCATTAGTTCAATTACCTATAACTTCTCAGCTCTGCATTTCAAAGTCACACCCCTCATGCATTGCATCTACATGCTCTTGGCATTCAATAAATGTCATGTGACTCCTCTGAACTTCAAGAGGAAGAAATGAAGCAAACCAAAAGCTGCACACCCCACCCTGTGGTGTGTGCACATGTGCGTGCAAAGTCACTTCAGATGTGTCTGACTCTTTGTGACCCCATGGACTGTAGCCCACCAGACTCCTCTGTCCATACGATTTTCCAGGCATGAATACTGTTGTGGGTTGCCGTGCCCTTCTTCAGGGGATCTTCCCAGCCCAGGGATTGAACATTCATCTCCTGCATTGACAGGTGGGTTCTTTACCACTAGCAACACCGGGGAAACTCAGTATTACTTTGACTATGATTAACTATCAGTAGTTTCTAACAAGTCTTCATTCATCTTATTCTGACTTCCTGACTTCACTTTCTGGATCGGAAGCTTGCTTTGTCATTTCTACCTGTTGCTCAGAAGTCACACTCTCCATTTGCCATCTGGGGCATCACCATTTCTAGGATAACTAGTTCTAGCTATTCTAAATGGAAATAAATGCTGTATTTGTGTTTCTCGTGTTGCTGAGTTTTCCAGTTCAGGTGAAGAAAAAAGCCTCCATCAGGTCTCCCAGCCTGGATCAGTGCTCCCTGGGGAGACAGTGACGTTCCGTCTTACCCTTGGTCTGGTCTCTAATCAGAAGAGAAGAGAAGCAGCCAGAATGCTGGGTGGCTGTCTTGCTTCCTCCTTGAACTCTCCTATTGTGTGACAAATGGCATATTTGTGTGTGTGTACTCAGTCACTCAGTCATACCAGACTCTTTGTGACTTCATGGACTGTAGCCTGCTAGGCTTCTCTGTCCATGGGATTTCCCAGGCAAGAAAACTGGACTGAGTTGCCATTTCCTTCTCCAGGGATATTCCTGACCCAGGGATTAAAGCCATGTCTCTTTCATCTCCTGAACTGGTAGACAGATTCTTTACCACTGCGCCACCTGGGAAGCCCCAAATGGTATATTACCCATCATTATCGTAATCTAGCCCGGCTTATTTTTTAGCAACAAGTGATTCTTGGGAAATTTCTTCAAGAAGCCAATATATATATATGTTATTAGCTCACTCATGTCCTACTCTTTGTGACTCCATGGACTGTAGCCCACCAGGCTCGTCTGTCCATGGAATTCTCCAGGCAACAATACTGGAGTGGGTTGCCGTTTCCTTCTCCAAGGGATCTTGTCAACCCAGGGACTGAACCCAGGTCTCCCACACTGCAGGCAGATTCTTTACCATCTGAGCCACTGGGGAACTCCTCAAGAGGACAATACTTTAAACCAACTGGACTTACTTTGAACTTAAGAGAATACAGCCATTTTCAAACATTTCAGCTATGCTTTCCGTGTATTTATTGGTGGTCCTATAACTAAGAAAGAGGGAAGGTCTTTCCCTGGCAGCACATCCTCAGTCTGCTGGACGCCGTGAAGAGCGCCTGGAGGCAGGCAGAGGAGTGGAAGGCTGCTTCTGAGTGGCTTGAGTCCCTCTGCCCATGTCATCTGCCCTAGCTCAGCATCTCACATAAACGGCCGCTGAGGGCGCTAGCAGGGAATGAGCAGGAAAAGCACATCACTTCTCACAGAAGGGTGAGAAAGCATGAAAATGACAGGAAATGAAGCTGGTTACGTATCAGAACTGAAGAACCAAATGTGATGGAGATTTAAGACTTGGTGGCCTATAGGCAGAGATCAGGGGTGGTGGCAAAGGATGCTTTGGGTAGGAGAGTTTGTACTTTAGAGAAGGTTCCAGAGATACTGCTGGCACTCAACAGGTGTGTGGTGTGTGGGCAACTTATTATAAATTGAGTTATAGTAGAGGAATTTGCCAGTAATACCTCCTCTTCCTCCTCTTTCTTAAAAGCATTTCAGATTATTCCCCCTATAACATCTCCCTCACTCCTCTGACATGCTTTTGTGAAAGACAGAGAAGGAGTTAAAATTACAATCAAAAGAATGTAAACCAGAGCATTCACCTCTGTTACTTCTAACGTTAAAAATGTAGAGGGGAGGGACAAAGTAGCTTGGGACTAACATATACACACTGCTATATATAAAATAGATAACCAACAAGGACCTACTGTATAGCATAGGGAACTCTACTAAATAATTATAATAATATATGTAATATAATAATATTATAAAATATTATATTTTTTATATTATTATTATAGAATAATATTATTCTATAATAATATATCATTATATTACAGAGTTATTAAGAGTTATTATTATTACAGCACAGGGAACTCTATTCTGTAATAACCAATATGGGAAAAGAATTTGAAAAAGAATATATATATATGTGTGTGTGTAACAGAATTACTCTGCTGTATGCCTGAAAGTAACACAGCATTGTAAATCAACTATGTGCTAAGTCACTTCAGTCGTGTCTGACTGTGTGCGACCCTACGGACTGTAGCCTGCCAGTTTCCTCTGTCCTTGGGATTCTCCAGGCAAGAACACTGGAGTGGGTTGCCATGCCCTCCTCCAGGGGATCTTCCTGATCCAGGGATTGAACCTGGGTCTCCCCAGTCTCCTGCATTGGCAAACGAGTTCTTTACTAATAGTGCCACCTGGGAAGCCAACTGCACTCCAGTATAAAACAAAAACTAAATTTAAACACGTAGAAACCAAATGTTAACAGTGAAAGACTGAGTTGTGTAAAATGATGGTACATGTGTTCTCTTGTGTGTATAGACATTAAAATGATGCAGACCCACACTGGACACCATGGAAAGATGCCTGAGTGTTTACTGAAGGCAAGCAGATTTGTAGAACATTATATATCACTTGATCCCATTTGTGTAAGAGTACATTTGTGTTTCTGTGCATGTATGGGAAATAGATGGGGAAACAGTGGAAACAGTGTCAGACTTTATTTTTTGGGGCTCCAAAATCACTGCAGATGGTTCCTGCAGCCATGGAATTAAAAGACGCTTACTCCTTGGAAGGAAAGTTATGACCAACCTAGATAGCATATTGAAAAGCAGAGACATTACTTTGCCAACAAAGGTCAATCTAGTCAAGGCTATGGTTTTTCCAGTGGTCATGTATGAATGTGAGAGTTGGACTGTGAGGAAAGCTGAGCGCCAAAGAATTGATGCTTTTGAACTGTGGTGTTGGAGAAGACTCTTGAGAGTCCCTTGGACTGCAAGGAGATCCAACCAGTCCATTCTGAAGGAGATCAGCCCTGGGATTTCTTTGGAAGGAATGATGCTAAAGCTGAAACTCCAGTACTTTAGCCACCTCATGCGAAGAGTTGACTCATTGGAAAAGACTCTGATGCTGGGAGGGATTGGGGGCAGGAGGAGAAGGGGACGACAGAGGATAAGATGGCTGGATGGCATCACCGACTCGATGGATGTGAGTCTGAGTGAACTCTGGGAGTTGGTGATGGACAGGGAGGCCTGGCATGCTGCGATTCATGGGGTTGCAAAGAGTCGGACACGACTGAGCGACTGAAATGATACGCATACTTAGAGAAGACCAGAAGGATGTTCACCAAACCGTGAACAGTAGTTACCTCTGGGTTCTGGCACTGCAACGGACTTTTACTTGTCTTGCACTTTCTGTATTGTTGGGTTTTTCAAGTTGCTTTCACAATATTTTCACAATGTAGTGTATCTCACTACAAAGGTCTCTTTTTCTAAGAGGATTCTGGGTTAATCAAACGCATATATCAAAACAGAATTAAAATATGCTTTCTGTTTTTGGAACTCGTCAGAGGAATAATCATGATCAAGACAACAAAAGGGCATAAACCAGGAATGCTGGTTTGCTCCAAGCTGTGTGTTTCTGGTATGATTATTAACACCATCCACTTTACTTTCAGAAGTGTCTTGAGTTGAGCATACATTCTGGGTCACCAGACCCACTCTGACAGTCTGCCTTGTGGACTCTGCCTAAGTGTATGGAGTTGCCCACATGGGCAGGAGGCATTAACAGTGCCTACTGGCCCCGGGAGCCTGCTGGTTTCCCCTCTGCTAAGGTTTCTGAAATGCTGGGTCTCCCAAGATATCCAAACAACATTCCAAATGGTGAAGCTGTAAGAAGCATCATAGTGGCCATTGAGAGGGCACCACTGTATGGTTTCAAATGTTGGAGAGTATACAGCAAGTACAGATTTACATCTCTCCCTTCCTTCCCCTATGCCAATCTTTTGCCATAAGGGCTAACTAATTGCCAGTATTAGCAACACATACACACACACACACACAAACAGAAGCGCACATGCGTATATGTAGTTTGTTCTGTGGTTTCATGTTGCTTGATTTAAATTAGTATCTATGTCAAATTATTTTATTTTCAGCTGGACTCCAAATAAGTGCTAATTCATGAGCTTGACTTGGCTCATTTTTTATTCACAATGAACATCAGGCCCTGATAAAGCAACTAAGAAATAGAACATGATATATTCTACATAGTTGGGAAGACACAGGACTTCATCTGTATCCCAAGGTCAACTTTTGCAGCAAAGCTAAAAGAGTATCTTTGGTAAAGAAAGACATAAACAGTCATTTCTTAGGCAAACTGGATATAAACAACCAGAGCGGAAAAAAGCCCTCCAGGTTCTGAATGGTGGCATCTGTGGAATACAGGCTAATATATAAATCCAAAGATAAGTGATTGGAGGGGTGGTCTCACCTCCCCCAGTCTAGGTGCGCCACAGCTGTGGCCCAGAGACGATGGACAATTAGATTTCTGCTGCACTGGCACCCCCCACTGGTCTCACCACCTCACTGCTCTGCTCACAGTTTCAGAGGAAAGCCCTTTGGAAGTTTTTCACAGGTTTTTGTCACAGTCTGCAGCAGGATTTAAACAGCAAAGTTAATCCAGCTTTCCTCTTCACCCCTAGCCAATTTCCTTCCTCTCTCTTTCCAACAAGTGAACGGCAAAGGGTAATGAGGCCAAAAATGAACAGGACCAAAAAAAAAGAGATGTGCTGATGGATGGATAGCTGTCTGAATAAAGCAGGCTGAGGTTCTGAAATTAAACCCAGCAGGCTGAATCTTCCAAAGACTGCCTGACCTGCCGGCTGAAGCCTTTCATCCAGGTTCCAAGTGCTGCTGTGGGTTCTCAGTCCACACGCACAGAGGGACCTTCACTGACATACCTGAGCTGTGGCCTGCTTCCTGGGTTTCCTCGGGTAATTTCAGGGCCATTACCAAGGCAGGCAGATTCACAAACTGAGCGCTAGTGCAGGCTGCCAAGAGACAAAGCCTACTGTCCTCTTGTTTCAGACCCCGTGGGGCTTGCGCCTCCGATCTGACACTTACAGGCACAGTTTAAGCATAAATCCATGTAAGTGGTGTGCTGTGCACGGAGGTGAAGAAATCCATGGTACAGGATGATGGGAATGGCAGAGGAGTCTGCACCACGCCAACCTCAGCTTCAGCTAATGCCTTGCATTTCATGGTTACCATAGTTACCGTGCGTTTATGGTGCATCTCCATAGCCCTGGAGATAAGGGTGACATGGAACTCTATTTGCTTCTTTGAATCACCAGAACCACTCTGAGACCCCTGTCTCAAGGAGCTTCAAGTGACTCTTCCCTTGTTTTTTGTCTCCTCACCTCTCCCCCTTAACCAGCTGAGGACTGCCGGGAAACTGTGGTTAGAGCTCACCCCACAGCAGATGGCAGGAGCCGGAGGGCAGCATGGACTGTTCTAGAAGCAATTTCCCCATCTCCTAGTTCACCTGTGGATTTCTAGAAAGTGCTAGAGTCCAAGGATTTGTTTGTTAGCGTCTGAGAGAGGGTAATCACCTATTAAAACAACCCAATTGTTGGGAGATTGGTGTCTGTTTTATTTAAATTAACAGGATAACTATTTCTTTAAGTCTCAAAAATAAATGCTAAAAAAAGGTGGATGGAAGTCAAGCCAGTATAAGTGGATGACAGCAAACAGGTAAGACCTTTGAAGTCAGCTGAGAAGGCAGACTCTTCATCCTCACCAACTTTCATCGGCGTAGGGCACTCTACCATCTGTATCAATGAAGCCGGTCTTTTTTTTTTTAATTGTGTTATTGAAGCACAGCGGTTTTACAGTGTTGTCTTAATTTCTGCTGTGCAGCAAAGTGATTCAGTTATATACGCACACATTCTTTTCCATTATGGTTTATCATAGAGCACTGACTCCAGTTCCCGGTGCCACACAGGAGGACCTTGTTGTTTATCCACCCAGTATAGTTTGCATCTGCCAATCCCAGACTCCCACTCCATCCCTCCCTGGATGTAATCTTAAATTACACTTCAAGTATATTCAGATTCGTAGAGAAGAGTCATAAGAGGCATCTTCATAAACCAACTTCTCTTTAAAACAAAACAGCCACTGCCAGTAGACACATGCAATGCTTTCCCTCACTAATGAGACAGCGATTTATGGCCTCTGTGATCTCAATCTGCTAAGGAGGCTTGTGAAATACTAACCATACTCTAGAAACCCCCACCCACAACTGCAGACATGCAGGGGACCTGCCTTCAGACTGCGTGTGTGGGGACAGTGCCAACGGACAGTACGCTGTGTGTGCATAACAGCATTTTTTCCTCCGACAGTCATTCCTTCGATTCAGAAGGCTTTCCTCAAAAGCAGCTTCCATAGATCCAAATACATCTTTAAGGACACCAGGGACAGGTTTGCATACAATATGCACTTTGCTTATTTATTTTGTTTAATTGGGGTTCCTGCTTATTGTCTATTTTTATATTTTCTTAATTTTAACATTTAGGGAAAACAGAATATAATACTCTAAGTAGTCATTTTTTTTTCAATTTAAAAAGAACCCAAACTGCAAAAATTGAACATAACACTGTAAATCAATTATATGTCAACAAAAATTTTTTAAAAAGGAAACAAACTACTTCTGTTAAGAGTGATTTCTTGTTGTTGTTCAGTCATTAAGTTGTGTCCAACTCATTGTGACCCCGTGAACTGCAACCCCAGGCTCCCCTGTCCTCCACTAACTCCGAAAGTTTGCTCAAACTCACGTTCATTGAGTCAGTGATGTTATCTACCCATCTCATCTTCTGTCACCCGCTTTCCTTTTGGCTTCGATTATTCCCAGCATCGGGGTTTTTCCCAATAAGTTGGCTCTTCACATTCAGTTCAGTTCAGTTCAGTTCAGTCGCTCAGTCTTGTCCGACTCTTTGCGACCCCATGAATCGCAGCACACCAGGCCTCCCTGTCCATCACCAACTCCCGGAGTTCACTCAGACTCACATCCAACGAGTCAGTGATGCCATCCAGCCATCTCATCCTCTGTCGTCCCCTTCTCCTCCTGCCCCCAATCCCTCCCAGCATCAGAGTCTTTTCCAATGAGTCAGCTCTTCACATGAGGTGGCCAAAGTACTGGAGTTTCAGCTTTAGCATCATTCCTTCCAAAGAAATCCCAGGGCTGATCTCCTTTAGAATGGACTGGTTGGATCTCCTTGCAGTCCAATGGACTCTCAAGAGTCTTCTCCAACACCACAGTTCAAAAGCATCAATTCTTTGGCACTCAGCCTTCTTCACAGTCCAACTCTCACATCCATACATGACCACAGGAAAAACCATAGCCTTGACTAGACGGACCTTTGTTGGCAAAGTAGTGTCTCTGCTTTTCAATATGCTATCTAGGTTGGTCATAACTTTCCTTCCAAGGAGTAGTGTCTTTTCATTTCATGGCTGCAGTCACCATCTGCAGTGATTTTGGAGCCCCCAAAAATAAAGTCTGACATTGTTTCCACTGTTTCCCCATCTATTTCCCATGAAGTGATGGGACCAGATGCCATGATCTTCGTTTTCTGAATGTTGAGCTTTAAGCCAACTTTTTCACTCTCCTCTTTCACTTTCATCAAGAGGCTTTTGAGTTCCTCTTCACTTTCTGCCATAAGGGTGGTGTCATCTGCATATCTGAGGTTATTGATATTTCTCCCGGCAATCTTGATTCCAGTTTGTGCTTCTTCCAGCCCAGCGTTTCTCATGATGTACTCTGCATAAATTAAATAAGTAGGGTGTCAATATACAGCCTTGATGTACTCCTTTTCCTATTTGGAACCAGTCTGTTGTTCCATGTCCAGTTCTAAATGTTGCTTCCTGACCTGCATATAGGTTTCTCAAGAGGCAGGTCAGGTGGTCTGGTATTCCCATCTCTTTCAGAATTTTCCACAGTTTATTGTGATCCACACACTCAAAGGCTTTGGCATAGTCAATAAAGCAGAAATAGATGTTTTTCTGGAACTCTCTTGCTTTTTCAATGATCCAGTGGATTTTGGCAATTTGATCTCTGGTCCCTCTGCCTTTTCTAAAACCAGCTTGAACATCTGAAAGTTAACGGTTCACGTATTGCTGAAGCCTGGCTTGGAGAATTTTGAGTATTACTTTACTATCGTGTGAGGTAAATACAATTGTGCAGTAGTTTGAGCATTCTTTGGCATTGCCTTTCTTTGGGATTGGAAAAAAAAACTGACCTTTTCCATTCCTGTGGCCATTGCTGAGTTTTCCAAATTTGCTGGCATATTGAGTGCAGCACTTTCACAGCATCATCTTTCAGGATTTGAAATAGCTCAACTGGAATTCCATCACCTCCACTAGCTTTGTTCATAGTGATGCTTTGTAAGGCCCACTTGACTTCACATTCCAGGATGTCTGGCTCTAGGTAAGTGATCACACCATCGTGATTGTCTTGGTCGTGAAGCTCTTTTTTGTACAGTTTTTCTGTGTATTCTTGCCACCTCTTCTTAATATCTTCTGCTTCTGTTAGGTCCATACCATTTCTGCCCTTTATTGAGCCCATCTTTACATGAAATCTTCACATTAGGTGGCCAAGATATTGGAGCTTCAGCAATTGTCCTTCCAATGAATATTCAGGGTTGATTTCCTTTAGGATTGACTGGGTTGATTTCCTTGCTGCCCAAGGGACTCTCAGAAGTCTTCTCCAGCACCACATTTCAAAATCAGTTTTTCTGTGTTCAGCTCTCTTTATGGTTCACCTCTCATATCCATAGATAACACTGAAAAAACTATATGGACCTTTGTCAGCAAAGTGATATCTCTACTTCTTAATATGGCGTTTAGGTTTGTCACAGCTTTCCTTCCAAGAAGCAAGTATCTTTTGATTTCATGGCTGCAGTTTACCGTCTGCAGTGATTTTGGAGACCAAGAAAATAAAATCTGTCACTGCTTCCACTTTTACCCCTTCTATTTGCCATAAAGTGATGGGACCAGATGGCCATGATCTTAGTTTTTTGAATGTTAAGTTTTAAGCCAGCTTTTTCACTCTCCTCTTTCACCTTCAACAAAAGGTTCCTCTTCACTTTTTACCCTTAGAGTGGTATCATCTGTATATCTGAGGTTGTTAGTATTTTTTTCTGGCAATCTCGATTCCAGCTTGTGATACAACCAGCCCAGCATGTCACAAGATGTACTCTATATATAAGTTAAATAACCAGGGTGACAATATACATCCTTGTCATATTCCTTTCTCAATTTGGAACCATTCTGTTGTTCCATGTCCAGTTTAACTGTTGCTTCTTGATCCGCATACAGGTTTGTCAGGAGTCAGGTAAGGTGGTCTGGTATTTCTATCTCTTTAAGAATTTTCCAGTTTTTTTATGATCCACACAGTCAAAGGCTTTAGCATAGTCAATGAAGCAGAAGTAAATGTTTTTCTGGAATTCCTTTGCTTTCTCCATGATCCAATAAATGTTGGCAATTTGATATCTGATTCCTCTGCCTCTTTGAAACCCAGCTTGTCCAACTGGAAGTTCTTGGTTCATGTGCTGCTGTAGCCTAGCTTGAAGGATTTTGAGTGTAACCTTACTAGCAAGTGAAATGAGCACAATTGAGCAGTAGTTTGAACATTCTTTGGCATAGCTCTTCTTTAGGATTGGATGACCTTTTCCAATCCTGAGGCTACTGCTAAGTTTTCCAAATTTGCTGACATACTGAGTGCAGCACTTTCACAGCATCATCTTTCAGGATTTTAAATAGCTCAGCTGGAATTCCATCACTCCACTAGCTTTGTTCATAGTGATGCTTCCTAAGGCCCACTTGACTTCACACTCCAGGATGTCTGCCTCTTAGGTGAACGATCACACCATTATGGTTACCCAGTTCATTAAGACCTTTTTTTTTTTTGTATGGTTCTTCTGTGTATTCTTGCCATGTCTTATTTATCTCTTCTGCTTCTGTTATGTCCTTACCATTTCTGTCCTTTATCATGCCCATCCTTGAATGAGATGTTCCCTTGATATCTCCATTGAAGGTAATTAACGAGAAATTCTTTCCCCACACACTAACACTGAGGTCATCCAACAAAACCAAAGACCACAGATGTTACAGGATAACTGGTTAGTCCCCCTCCTGATCAGTATTTAAATCCACCCTCCTAACCTCACGTTCACCTGAAGGACGGGGCCTCCAGTCGGCCTCACTGACGTGTGTAATCATATGAGGAAACCGATGTGAATCTAGTAGCTCAAATATGAACTACCACAAAAACATTGACAATCTCATTTGAATCAACTATTAAACTTGGAAGGCATGGATTTCTAGGTAAACTTTAGCTAATTATCATAAACTGCAAGAAAACAGGTGAGTCTACTTGATCCCTTAACTCACTTATGAGCTGACTCAGTACTTTAGTTTTAGCAGCCTCTGCAAAACTAGGTAACAAGAAACTCGACTAAAGGGCATCATCTGTTGGCTAGAAGCACACTAACAGTCATGGCCATGCACAAGATTTTCCTGAGGGTGCTTAGGGCCACTTGCATCACAAATTTTATCCTATGTCTTCAACCTTCAAGTGATAAACTCAACTAGTGACACAGCCTCCTGTAAAGAAAAGTGTACCTGATAGATATGTGGTCTCTAGATGATTAAAAGCTCTTTTAATAAGAAGTGAAATGGAAATGTATTAGTTTGCCTTTGACATGTGATTCCATCCTTTTAACTTCCTCCATGAGTCACGAGTCCAGTGTGTGTGTGTGGGGTGGGGGGGCAGCAAGCCCACAATTTAGTTTCATTTTTTTAAAATTTACTTATTTGGCTGTGCCAGGTCTTACTTGCAGCATGTGGGATTAGTTTCCTGACTAGGGATCATATTCGGGCCCTTTGCATTGGGAGCTTGGAGTCTGAGCCACTGCACCACCAGAGAAGTCCCTGTTGTTCCGAGATATATAAAAACAGGGCTATACACAAGCGTGCAAACTATTATCTTAAACAACAAATGAAATGAAAGCCATCAAGTAATATCACCATGGGCTTTCCGGGTGGTGCTAATGGTAAAGAACATGCCTGCCAATGCAGGAGATGTAAGAGACATGGGTTCGATCCCTGGGTGGGGAAGATCCCTTGGAGGAGGGCATGGCAACCCACTGCAGTATTCTTGCCTGGGGAATCCATGGACAGTGGGGCCTGGTGGGCTATGGTCCATGGGGTCGCAAAGAGTCAGACACGACTGAAGTGACTTAGCATGCAGCAGTATCACCTTATGGATTCCTGCAGAAAAGAAATGTGGAGTCTGTTGTGATTGCCTTTTGAAGGTCACGATGCAGTGGTGATGATAAACATTATGAAACCTAAATCCTAAAGGGATCCAGAAAGAGGGAGCATCACAGGATGCTGCTGACCAACTTCTGAAGCCACAGGAGCCTGGGAGCATCAGGAGTGTGGAGTCCAGCTTCTCCAGCTAAGCTGGCAGATGGTAAAGCGTATATTACCTCAATGGCTAAAGATTTAAGCTTCATGGAGTGGAAGATATTTGACTGTAAAGGAGCCAAGAATACAAAATTAGAAGGAAAAAACTGCCTGCGAAATTATACTGCAGATATAAATCCTCAACTGCCCCAGAGCCCCCGTTTTTAAAAAGCCGTGGTTGACAGAACCAATTAAGTAGTGAGATGTTTACCACGGCTAACAGAGATAAACCGGGGTGTGTGAAAGATGTAATTACCCGGCATGTTTTCCTAAAGATGAATCGTAACTTGGGCCATGGGAGCACTGGTTTATTTTCTTCATTTTCTTCCTTTCTGAAAAATCAGCTCAGGTGCTTGGGAAAACTTTTAAAATTTTTCTTTAGAAACTAAAAAGATGGTCAAATACTGAAAAAAAACTGAGCCTTTCCCTGAGAAAGCATGACAGCCTCTCTGAAAAGGATTTCCTAAGTGAAGACTATTATTTGGGCTAGCAAGAAATCCAGAGGACTCCCATTACTACCAAGTTCCCTTCCTGTAAATTATATCGCAACTAGTTATGTCTTGTATGTAACAGGAGTAATTATTTATTGACTGGGAGGTAAAAACACAGAAATGTTTATATTATGAAACCTATATTAACAAACCTGATTTATTAAAGAAATTGGGTTTTTTTTTTTGTATTATTAAATAGCAACATTAAAATAGGACAGTTCCAATCTAGTTCTTGAAAAAAGAGAACCACTGTAATAAAGTTTTCTATATGGTGAAATGCTTAAAAAGTCAAATTTTCTCTAAGCCAATACTGGAGTAAATAGAAAGATGATTAGTCACACATTAAAACATATATTAAACTAAACCCTTTGTGAAGATTCTTCCTCTCTGTAGGGCCTTTCGTGAGCCTCTCCTAGAAGGGTTACCTTCTTTGCAATACTGTTAAGCCAGAAAATTCTCAGGGTCTTTGTTAGGGTGTGCCTTTGGAGAAAATATATATTTGCTGAATGATGATAAAATTATAGTTACTTATATGTCTGTCTGTATATTTAAGAAAGTGAAAGTCTCTCAGTCGTGTTTGACTCTTTGTGACCCCATGGACTATACAGTCCATGGAATTCTCCAAGCCAAAATACTGGAGTGGATAGCTGTTCCCTTCTCCAGGGGATCTTCCCAACCCAGGGATCAAACCCAGGTCTCCCGCATTGCAGGTTGATTCTTTACCAGCTGAGCCACCAGGGAAGCCTCTGTATATTTATATGTATTAATATATATGTTTTATACATATGCACATATACATGTATATATAGTATATACTTATATACTAGCTGGAGAAGGCAATGGCACCCCACTCCAGTGCTCTTGCCTGGAAAATCCCATGGATGGAGGAGCCTGGTAGGCTGCAGTCCATGGGGTCACTAAGACTCAGACACGACTGAGCGACTTCCCTTTCACTTCTCACTTTCATGCATTGGAGAAGGAAATGGCAACCCACTCCAGTGTTCTTGTCTGGAGAATCCCAGGGACGGGGGAGCCTGGTGGGCTGCCGTCTATGGGGTCGCACAGAGTCGGACACGACTGAAGCGACTTAACAATGTTAGTTATTTCTTCATCTGTATGTTATACTCATATAGTATATACACATATGTATACACATACATACACATGTATAAACACATGTAAACATATATGTATATATTGTTTATTTTTATAGTAAATTTATATTATAGTATATTAATATATATAGTATATTTATGTGTTGTCTGTATCTCCCATTAGACCTTAAGCTGAGAACAGTGCCCAACATATGGGAAATGTTCACTAAGCATTTATTAAATGAGTGAATAAAATAAAAGCTGAATGTCCAGAAACATATGTTATGATAGAAGATGATTTAAACATGTACAAAAGTACCCTCTCTTTCCCTCCTAAAGAAAGTGTGAGGTGCTCATCTGCACACCCAACCTTCATCCCAGCAACCCCAAGTCAGCCTTACGGGGCGGTGCCCCAGGACACCCAGCACCACCGCCTGGGTAGGGTGAAGACCCAGCAGCAGACCCGCGCCGTGCAGGGGGCGCTCACCGAGCCTGAGGAGCTGCACAGGATGCCTGGGCGGCGTGGAGCCAGCAGAAGCAGCAACAAAATCACTCACGCTCTCTGGACACACACGATCTAGCCACATCAAGAGCACTGCTTGCCCCCTAATCATCTTCTCACGTGCCAGGAACGCAACATGAGCATGGTTACAGTTAAGAACCAAATGTAGGTCCCGGCTCCACCTCAGCTCCACTGAGTTATCTACCTCATGAGCCAATCTGGACTTCAGTTTCTTCAAATGGAAGATGGGGAATGATCATCAGAATTAAACTGACTTTACAGGATTCTTAGGCAAGTCGGGTGAGACTGTGGATGTGGAAACACTTGCCAAGCCACAGAACATACTCCACTGTACACGGTTATAAAGAAAATGGTCTGTGTGGCAGAATGCTAATTTTTATCCCTCCGCCATGCTTTGCAGTGTGACTTTTAAGTCCTCATCAGCAGTGGTGGCATCTATTCCTCCACTACACTGCCTTTGTAATCTGGCTGGCTTTGCAGTTTGCTCTGGTCTATAAAAAACCAGCAGAGGATGGTGTGCCAGTACTGATGCCAAGAAGTCCTGCAAACTTTCATCTGTGCTCTTAGAACCCTACCGCCCCCAGGACAACGTGCCCAGAACAGCCTGGTGAGGATTAGCATTGTTGGGAGGTGAGCTCAGTTGTCCCCACCAAGGCCATTCCTGGTCAAGCAAACAAAGCCATGGTGAGCAGGACCACACAGACCATCTGACAATTCATCAGGACTGAGAAGTGCTTCCTGTTTGACACCACTGGGTTTGGGGGTAGTCTGCTATGTGGCCATCACTAACTGACCCAGCATCACAGCTTCCTACTAGAGCCCTTGGGAGCATGTCCAGAGCAGAGGGCTCATGTGGTCAGAAACTGGGTGAGTCAGTGGCAACTGTATGGACAGCTTTCCCCTTCAGCTCCCGTCAGCATTTCCCGGGTGGCTTCGACCACAGTTTCTGGCTGACCTCAGGACTAAGGCTGAGAGCGTCTGACCTCAGCAGAAAGCCTGCCCTGAGTTCACAAGACACCATGAGAGCAGCTGTGGTTTTGCTTCCAAGATGCGATCTAAAAGCAAAGTAAGAAATGGCCTCCTGGATCTCAGCCCTCTTGAAGTATGCTGTCTCAGTGAAGAGCCAAAGATGCAGGCGGGTCTCTTTTTAAATATAGCTTCTGAAATCAACCTGCTCAGACTGACATTTAAAAATCAGCTGATATAGGAAGGCAGGAAGGGCCTAGTTGACAAAAAATGGAGAAGGGAGAAGACCAGAGGCTAGAACATCAGAAGCCTGTAAAAACCATAAATGCTCAGGACAATCTGCACTGGGGAATGGAAAGGTACTTAAGAAATAAGGGAAGGGTAAAAGCCATTTAGTCTTCTTGATGAGCAGCTGTGTCTTCACTCACAGACGTCTGGCCCCCATAGCCACAGATAACATGATGCCCTTTGTGAACATTCTGAGGATAATCACAGACCCAGGGATTAACGTTTCTCTGTATTTCTATCTTACTGTTAGTGTTTTGTTTATTTCCCAGGACTTAACTCTCTCACAGAGTGTATATAAGCCTGGGACGAGGGCCCAGGACTCCAGTCATCCAAATATGTCTCAGGATTAATAGAAAAAAAGCTATGAGGACTTGAAGGAATTCTACAATGCCTACAAATATCTCCCCACCCTGGCTTGAAGGGTTTTCTTTTTATATTGTAACTTCTGGATACCCAGGCTTGCCTCTTTCTTATTTATTATCAAAATATACCAGCAGCAAAGCTATTCAAACTACCAGTAAGTCAGCAAAAACAGAAAAAGCCACTGAGCTTAAAATGAGAAGGCCAGGGACCTATCACCAATGACTGCAGGTAACATTTACCAAGTCCTTTATGAGGTACTGAGGAAGCCCAGGTGGCTCAGCAGTAAAGAATCCACCTGCAATGCAGGAGACATGGGTTTAATCCTTAAGGATTCCCTGGAGTAGGAAATAGCAACCCACTCCAGTATTCTTGCTGGGAAAAGCCCATGGACAGAGGAACCTGGTGGGTTATAGTCCATGGGGTCACAGAGAGTCAGACGCAACTGAACACCAGCACATATGAGGTGCTGAGGACCACCTGTTCATCCATTATCTCAAAATTGTCTTCTCAACAATTCCATGAGTTGGCATTATTAAGCCCACTTTACAGATGAGACTTGGCAAGATGCAGTGGCTTGTCCCAAAGTCTCATAGCTCATTACTAGCTGAACCAAGAGCAAAGCTGAGTCTGAAGATGACACCAAAGCACTTCCCTCCCAACAACCACTTGAACCTCAAGCTTTGACTCCAGCCAAAATTCTTTGCATTTTAAAGTAATGCTTATTTGACATGTTAGAAACTGTCAAGCGTTGTCAGCTGCCTGCACCAAACGTTTCATCTTCCCTAGTGCAGCCCTTTCCTTGGCCGAACTTGGTCCAGCTGCCTGCAGAGTCCCTCCTGGCTGATGATTTTCCTTGGGGACCCCTCTCTGCAGCCTCTTCCAGATCTGCCTTTTGCCCGAGCTTCACTACCTACACTTTGCCCGTTGTTCGTTTTGCTTCCTTCCTTTTTCTGAGAGCCATGGTGCCTGGACTTAAGAACTTTAGGGTTAGACTAGCTCTGTTGCTAACTAAGAGACTAATCAATATGTGATGTCCCACATGTAACTTACCTTCTCTGAGGGTAACAATAGAATCTACTTCATAGAAAAGACTAAAATAAATAGGGCCCCAAACAACTCTCAACAAATTTAAGAGGACAGAAATTATTTCAAGCATGTGTTCTGGTCACAACTGCATGAGACTAGAAATTCATCACAGAAAGAAAAAGGAGAAGGAAGCAATTACATGAAGACGGAGCAGCACATCACTAAAAAACTGTGGGTCAACAAGGAAATCCAATTAGAAATTTACAAATACTTTGAGACAAATGACAATGAAAACACAACCATACATAGTAAAAACAAGCCAAGAGGGAAGTTTATGGTGATTCAGGCCTTCCTTAAGAAACAAGTCTCAAATAAACAACCTAACCTACCACCTAAAAGGGTTAGAAAAAGAACAAAAAAAACCCCTAAAGTCAGCAGAAGGAAGGAAATAATAAAGGTCAGAGCTCAGGTTTTATTGATTTTTTTCTATAGTTTTTTAATTTGTATTTTATTTATTTCCTCTCTGATCTTTCTTATTAAAGATAAAAAAGTGTAAAAGCTCAAAAAACATTATGGAAAAAGAAATACAGGACTTCTATGAACATGTAGATTTGGCGGGAGAAGTCAAACCTAGATCTAGATTCTCATTTCTAAGAAAAAGGTCTCCATGGTGACCCCATTCGAGAGGACTCCATTGGAAGTCCATAAAGCAAGCCTTCTTTATATTTGTGTGCTGCTTTACAATTTATAAAGTACTTCAATAAACAGAATGCTACGTTATCCTTGCTATAGGCAGCACTTTCTAAGACCTGGTGCCAATGTCACCCTCTCAGTGACATCTTCCTTGAACTTCCTGTAGAAGACATTCAGGATTCATTCAGCATCACCCAACCTCCTCGATAAAGTCCACTCCTATACTGAAGATGCTTGTACGTTTCCAAGACTTCCTTGCAGCCAGGGTGTCTGGTGTGACTGCCAATCAGAGGCACGTGTATAAGCCATCATTTCAGAACTGACTGGGGGAAGAGGCATAATGGTAGGGATCCACTTTTGCTGGGAAGCTCACGGTAGGACAACTGGTTCTGGTGTTGGCATCTCTCACGGCAGACTCACAATGAAACAGGCCACTCCAGGCTCAGGCAGGAGCAGCAGTACCCTGCGTGGCCCAGTTCTGGGGCAGCACTTTGAAACGTGTCTTTTCAGCCCTTCGATGATTATGTAAGTCTTTAATTTCCTAGAAGTCCCTTTCTTCTTAAATTAGCCCCAGCGTGCTCTATTTTCGATACTTGGTCTCTAAGCGATCACTTGGAAGAGGAATTCTTCCTGACTGCCTTTTCATACACACTGCACTTTGTTCCTGCCCATAATTCTTGTGACATTTGACTTTTCGTTACAGTAACTTTTTAAAATAGATAACTGTCTCTCCTTCCAGTTGAAGGCTGCTTGATAGAAGACATCATGTTCATTTTTTATTTTCCCCACAATGTTCAGAACAATGCATGTGCTGAATGGAATGCAGACAGGTTTCCACAGCAGCACGGTGACTGGCAAAGGACTGATTTTGAATTATCGCTAGGTTTTATTATTCCATGTCTGGGCTCGTTATTAAATCATGCCTAAACGCAAGACTTCAAAGTGGCCATCTTTATTTGTGGTCGGTTAGGTAACTCTTCAGAAATATTTCTTCTGACTGCCTCTCTTGTAAGGAAGTCATATATTGATTTTGGCCATATGGCTTGATTTGCCCTCACGCTGGGGCGGGACATCTCTCCACATCTTTTCCTGTTGGGTTCACTTATGTGATTTTCTTTGGCCAATCATCTGTTAGCAGACAAGCTATGATGGAGACTCTTGAAAAGCTCTTATGTAGCAGGTTTGTGCCCGTGGGTCTCTGCCATTGTCCTAACAGCATGCCCAGAGAGTCCACTGGCTGGAGGAGGAGGATAAGGGACCCGTGGAGCAGAAAGCTCCCCACAAGAGTCCAGTCTAAATCGTTCCCCCTTCCTCTCCCCCGCTCATCTGTTTACTGTTCACTGAGGTTTGTGACTGGTGGTTACACAGTGCTGTTGTAACAATAATTACATTCCTGGAGAGGCGAAGAGGGAAACTCTCTCTTTCAAAGAAGACTGGGTGTGTTAGAAAGAGAAGGTGCCTCCTGAAGTTTAATACCTTCCTCAAACACCTTTCCTTCTTCCACCCCTCGCCTTCGCTGAGCTCCTTCGTCTCCACGCAGCACGCACTGCTGTGTGTGTTGGGGCTGCTCTCTGCCCTGCCTGCCTCCGTCTCCCGAGCTTCTCAGTAGATTGTGCATTCTCTTCACTGAGTCCCCTTCTTTCCTCTGTCTATCATTTCCCAGGACTTGTATCACTCTCTGTGGAGAATGCCCAGATGCTAATCCCTGTCCCTGAGTTGTCTTTAAGTCACACCCACTGAGTTCCAGGTGCCCAGAGCCTCTCTGCCGCTGGCATTATCCCAGACCATGCCCAGCAACTTCTTCTAACTCATTCTTCTGTCTCCTCTTGCTTTGACTGACCATCTTCCAGGTCGCCCAACTGCAAAAACCTCAGGATTCAACAGTTCTCTTCCTTTCACCAGGCACCTGCCAAATACCTTGCAGGTGAACTGATGTGGCTTTCAGAAGCATGCAGAGGGAGTTACTTAGGTTCATGGAGAACACTCTTTAGAAGCGGAGTGACTGTGGCAATGTGACTTTGCCATGAATGTGTTCCCTAATTTCAGGATTTTTACTGTACACACTTTCCTTGAACTGGGGGCAGGTGGTGAAGGAAAAAAGAGAGCCTCACCTGTAAAAAGACTGCAGGAACCAGTGAGGGTTTTGGTGGGAGAGAAAGGGTATAGGAAGACCATGGCCGTGTGCACGTTGATTTTCAAAAGGCTGATATCCTGTACTGTCTTATTCAAAAATCAATGACTGGAACTTTCTTGGTGGTCTAGTGGTTGAGAATCTGCCTGGCCAATGCTGGGGACGCAGGTTCAATCCCTGGTCCAGGAAAATCTCACATGTCACGGAGCAATTAAGCCCATTGCTACAACTACTGAAGCCCATGCTCAGAGATGCCACCACAATGAGAGAAGCTCAGAGAAGCTTCTCTTCCGAGAGAAGCCTGTACATCACAACACGGAGCAGCCCCCACTGGCCACAACTAGCGAGAATCCACACGCAGCAGTGAAGACCCAGCACATTCAAAAATAGCAAAGTAAACAAGTAAATAAAACTTTAAAAATAACTATAAAAATCAATGGCTAATAAAAATGTACACAATATTAACTCAGGCTGACAAAATAGGGATTAAAATTTACCATGTGGAACACAGCCCATAAAAATTTTGCAACTACATTTTTTTATTTTGCCATTCTAAAAGGCAATTCTAAAAGGCATTCTAAAAACACTCTCAGTTTTTAGATAGGCGTTTAACAAACGACCTCTGAACAGACCCTGGGCATAAACCTCATACTGGATGCTTTATCTACCTTGTCTTATATAATCCCAGCTTTTCTTCCAGTCTGGCTGGCTTTCCATCACACTGTTGCTGAGCGATGTCTGTCACTGGGGAAAGGACTGTAGAGAAAGTGCTGAGAATTCTGGGCACAGCCTCCAGGGGGGAGGCCATGAGAGCCTATGACAGCTCCTTACCAACTGCTGAGTTAAAATTGACTCAGAGAATATTTATTTGGTGAATTCTAGGAATGAATAACAACTGTTTACTGAGTATGTGTGGGGCTTATGAACAAGTGGCTAAGGCTTCCCCCAGGCACCCAGTGTCTGCAGCAAACACATTTTCACATCCTATCAACTGCAGAACCTGAGGTTGTATATGTTTATTTTTATTTCATGGTATATTTTAGCTCCTGTGCTGGCCAAGATGTTTTGTACAGATGGAAATTGGGTAAACCTCCTTCCCTGACTATCTAGCTGATCCTTGTTCTTCACCTGAAAAAAGCCTCTGAGTCTGGACTAAACTTTATCCAAACTGAAAATATCAGTATTTAGCAGACTGCAGTGATCACAAAGCGGGCTGGGATGAGATTTTCAGAGGAAAGAAACGAGAGAAAATGAATTTAGTGGACCAGCATTAAGTAAAAAAATCACATTGGAATTCTAATTCTACCATACGTAAAATCAAGCACCCAAACACACACCAACTGGGGCCAAACCTAAGGGTGAGTATCTTAAGACAGTGCCGAAATAGTATATCACATCAATGTGTTGTCTTTGGCCTTATATATAAGAAACGTATATATGTGTACACACAGGTACGTGTATGTGGTATTTCAGGAAGATGGGGCCACGGGTACAGTGAGATTCTAGGGAAAGGGGCCACCAGAACTGAGGTACAGAAAGGAGAGCAGAGGCCTTGATCTCGGAGCTCTGGGATCCGTAAGGAACTCATGTGGCTTGGACAGGTGAGAGATACGGATGCATAAGGAGGTGAAGCCATGTCTCCAAACACCCCAACTGCCCTGCTCAGGCACCTGCATTTTCTAGAGAAGATGGTGGGAAAGCCTTTAGTTGGATGGAACACAATGATTTGATGTCCACTGAAACATGGCCCGCAACAGTCTAAGGACAGAGGCTCGGAGAAGAGCTGGTGTTGGAAGCAGAGGGTAGCTGGAGACTTTGGGGCAACAATCTATGCAGGAAAAGAGGAGTGAGGAAATAGGTCTAAAACAGCTTCTGGTTCACCCAGCACCTCAATACAATACCCCTTTGGAAGGCTACAGTCAAAGTTTCCATGTGATTTTTCTGAATTGCCGTTACTTGAAAAAATACACAACGTATGGATCTGAGTTCTCTAGTGCAACAAGCTTACCTCCAAAATCAGAGATTAGAAATTTAACAAAACTATTTTTATAAACGGTCTTTTAAACAAGCTTCTATTAAAAATCTGAGTGTGCATATATAAATAAATGTATATACACACATTAAAATTATATATAAATATATGTTATACACATATATCTGTGTCTGTATATGTATATTCATATGGGTGTTTATGTGTATGCGTGCGTGCTAAGTTGCTCAGTAGTGCCCAACTCTTTACAACTCTATGGACTGTAGCCTGTTAGGCTCCTCTGTCCATGGGACTCTCCAGGCAAGAATACTGGAGTGAGTTGCCATGCCCTCCTCCAGGGATCTTCCTGGTCCAGGGATAGAACCCACATCTCCTGCATTGCAGGCGGATTCTTTATCACTGAGCTACTGGGGAAGCTTCCTTTATATGTACTGCTGCTGCTGCTGCTAAATCACTTCAGTCGTGTCCAACTCTGTTCGACCCCACAGATGGCAGCCCACCAGGCTTCCCCATCCCTGGGATTCTCCAGGCAAGAACACTGGAGTGGGTTGCCATTTCCTTCTCCAATGCATGAAAGTGAAAAGTCAAAGTGAAGTCGCTCAGTCATGTCCGACTCTTAGCGACCCCATGGACTGCAGCCCACCAGGCTCCTCCGTCCATGGGATTTTCCAGGCAAGAGTACTGGAGTGGGGTGCCATTGCCTTCTCCGCTTTATATGTATATATACATATAAAGTCTTTAGTCAGCTTTTGACCAGAAATTTAAAAATTACGTAACAAAGTTGATATATCTACTAAGTGAAAAAATGTACAAGTATCAGAAAATATCTTTTTTTGAAATGATGTAGAATATGGCAATATAAATTGCCATACAAAAGAAATACAAAAGAATACAAAAGAAACTACCTTTCCATTGATTTTTTTTCTTTGTAACAAAAAGAACCAAAATATCGTAAGGTGTTCTCATTATCTAACTTTAAATATCTGAATGGGGCTCTCGGGCCATAAAATGTTTTATTTAATATGAATTTTATGATAATAGCATAGAAAAGTGTAATAACAGTATTTTACAGAGATGTAAGTTTGCATTTTACATAGTGAAGCTATTTTATATTTAAACTTCATACCAAAGCATAAATAAACTGCTTTAAGAGATTTTCAAAATTTAGTTCTCTTAAGTAATAACTGAAGATATGAAAGAGGAGAAAATCTCAATAGAATTATAGTATAAGATTTTAGATTCAAGTTATTTTCTTTGTTCAGACTATAAGAAGATACACGGTATTCATCTTGGAAAACAGTTTCCAAAACACGAGCTGATAGATTCTGGTGTTCAGAGTATAATAGAAATCATAACTCAGCTTTGCAAAATTTATGTTAGGTTATGCTTACAATGTAATGTATGCCTGTCAGAACAACAGAACTGCAGGACCACTGCCTTATAAACTAATAACCAAGCTAAACCTTTATTTGTAAAAACTGAGGGGTGATTCAGTTTTAATTTGTAAAATCTTTCCTGTTATCCTTCATGAAAACTCAGCCTCTAGTTATAATGATCAACACTGTATTAGAGAAATTACTCAACAACAGAGATGCACTCCAAGCACCTAGAAGAGAATCTGCCACGTGCTAGGTGCTTGATACACTTTTTGAATGAATGGGCAGATTCCAAAGCAAATTCTGACTCCCTGATTGTCTTTTTACACTGCAGCATTGTTAATGTACATGAAAGATATGAGGAAGACCCAATTCACTACCTACAAGATTCTGTCCACTGTAGTACCACCTGGAAAAGCAGCTCCCCCAGGTTGTCGGCTGAAAGCCTCCATTCTGAGTCAGACAGGAGGCATTGCGGTCAACTGAAGCAAGCCCTGCTGCTGCATTTCTAGCATTTGAATTACCCCTGCCCCTCCCCCAAACAGTGGGGTGCAATGATTTCTAAGACCTTCTAGATAAGGGGATATTTCCATAGGAAGCAGAGCATGATTCAAAGAGAGATAGTAGGAAAAGTCTGAACTAAAATTAAGAGGGCCATCTGAAGTCACACTTTAAACATTATGACTCCCAAAAAATGTGTTTTTTTTTTTGTATTCTGAACTAATGATGATTTGGCCAACAGAACAGAACTAGACAATCACACCACCAGCCTGCTAGATTCACATGGAGACAGATGTGGCCTCCTCCGATTCCTAAAATGTCTTCCTTATCAAGCTGCCCTTGTCCTGAAACTCCCCCCCACAGATCATTCATGAGATGTGATGGTTCCCAGACCTTCCTGCATATCAGAAGCCAGATAGAACAGATGATCCCAGAGCTTCACTCTGGACCAACCAAATCAGTTGAGAAGGAGCAGTCACAGATTTTAAAATGTCTATGGGTGAGCTGATGGGCAAGAAAGATAAAAACAACTAATGTCTCTAGGAAACCACTATAAGCATGTCCACCAGTCACCCACAGGGCAACCTATTAGGCCATGTCTCTACTCACCGACTCATTCATTTATTGAGCATTGGTGCATGTTAGCAGCATTGTGAGAAAACACAAAGTAGTCACTCTAGCAACTGCCCTCTTATTGAAGACACCATACGAGTGGAGGCGATCACTAGGACGGGTTCACAAGTGTGCAACATGCAGCTGCAAAGGACCCAGGATGTGGAAGAACCTCGTGCTTGGTTTAACACTCTGCTGTCACTATCTTGAAATTCCTGAAAATTTTGGAACAAAGGGCTCTGTATTTTTGCTTTGGGTTGGGCTCTATATTAGCCTGGCATAAGATATGAAAGCTCGAATATGGCTAACCCCAGTGGGACATTCTGCCACTTTCTTCATCTCCCTTTCCATCAACAGTGTCCTCAATACAAATAAGTGAATCTTTGCTGATCACAGGGATTATCAATGCATCTTCCTTCCTTGTGCTAAAATCCATCAGCTATTCCCTCCAACAGGTGACTCCTGATTGCCTGCGCTCCTCTTCCCTGGCTTGTTGCCATCTTTTCCACTCCCTGCCCCAAATGTTGCTATCTTACAGTAACTGCCAGCACAGGGTAGCAAAGACATCACAGAAGTGTATGGAAAGGGTGGTAGTGGTGAGTTAGCCACTAAATCATGTCCGACGAGTGCAACCCCATGGACTGTCACCAGCCAAGTATACTGGAGTGGGTTGCCATTCCCTTCTCCAGGGGATCTTCTTCACCCAGGGATCAAAGCTGCGTCTCCTCTTTACCGACTGAGCCACCAAGGAAGCCCCATATGGAAAGGGTACTCATGCTCAACTAAAGTGCCTGAGCACACTCAGGAAGTGCTCTGAGGGCAAGTTGGGGTTTGACAGCTTAATTGGAGGTTGACTCAGACCCCCAAATTCCCTATGTACTAGGTTGAAAGCTACATTGAGGCTTGGAGAAGACTAGGTCACAGCCGTGTTCCTTCAGTGAGGGAAACAGGTACGGTATCTCTGGAGCCTCCAGGAGGAGATCGCACGTGAAGATGGTAAGCAGGAGGCTGAATTAAATCAGATCTCCGCAGGTCCTGAATGATTGTGGACTCTCTCCTCTGGGACGAAGGGAAATCTAAGCAGTGACATGATCAGGGTTGTATTTTAGAAAGTTCACTGTTATAATGGTATTGAAGGTAATCTGGAGGGGGACAAGAAAAAAGACAGGAAGAAAGCGTTTAAGGCTCATATAGCCCTTCAAACATGGGGAAACAGGATTAATAATAATGAAAGGTAGTATTTAATGAACACTGACTCTGAGCCAGACCCTGAACCTGAGTTATGCCAACCCTATCAAAACCCCTTATGGTATGTGCTTTTTATTATCCCCATGCTATTGAAAGAACAGAGGAGGTAAAGGGACTCTAAGTAGCTTGTCTCTGGTTATACAGCCAGCGGGCAACAAGGGCGTTATTTATTTCACTCCAGATCTGGTGATTTTAAACGCCAATAAAAATCTTAACATGATACTTTTGTAACTAAAGAAAAAAAGTTCTACAAGAGGCACACAAAGTTTTAAATATTATATTAAAGACTGCTCTTTTAAAAACATCCAGAAGGGTAGCATTTTAGCAGCCTTGAGAACTCATTATAAAGCAACACCATTTAAAACCTTTTGTTCCTGGAACAAAAACAGAAACACAGATCAATAGAACAGATTGGAAGATCCAGAAATAGAAAAATTGTTTTTTAAAAATGTGACACATGATAACACAAGCTTCCCATAACAAAAAGTGCTAGAAAGAATTATTTAATAAATCAAATTGAAATACCTAGATAATAATTTGAGGAACTGATCAGGTTAGATACATACTTTATACTGTACACAAAAATAGCCTCTGCATGGATTAAGGAGTTAAATACAAATAAAAAAAAGTTGAATGACAGAAAAACCAGCAGGAGATGGAATAGAATATTTATCAGATTTGGGAAAGAACAGTAACTTCAGCTTTGAAGCAGTGGAATAAATCATGAAGGGAAGGACTGACAGATTTGAATACATAAAAAATTTAAAACTTCTGTACAATGAGAAAACAGCAAGACTTAAATAAAAAGGACATTATACTGAGGCATTATTTGCATTCCATCTGACAAAAAGGGCTTTTAAACTCAAACTCTATATGCCCTCATTCAAATTTATAAGGAAAACATCAGATCTCCAAATATAAATATGTAATATAAGGAAAAAATAATGGATACACAGAGAAGCACCATAGGTAAAGAAAAAATAGAAAATGGCTCAGTCCACCAACGATTAATACAATAAAAGGAAAACAAACTTAAGATGGGAGCTTTTACCTTCCTAAGTAACATTCCCTGCCAGCAGACAGCACGCAAGGTTGCTTCTCTCGGCTGGAAGGCTGAGCAACTGGGTGCTTACTGATGGCTGCGACCTTCTTAAAACTCAGCATCACAACACACAGCTGTGTCAGGCTCCAAACCACAGTGATTTCCACAATCAGCAATTACATACTGAGCCCTTTTATCTTTCGGAAATAATAAAAGCAAAAGTGGCCTGAGCCTGGAGATGGTCATTCGTTACCGCTCACAAGGGGGAAATGCTGTGAACCACCTGAACATCACAGTTTTGGGGAATGGTTTTATAAACTATGACACACGCTATTAAACAAGGGGAGACGCTCTAAGCTTTTCAGAATTTTAGTCCAAAAGGATGGAGAGAGACAGGTAGCTATCCTGAGAGGGGAACAGTATGAAGAGCAAATCATAAAATGATTGCCTTTAAGGTTATTAGAGCCTGGATGAGCTTATCATTGGAGGGGAGCAATATATTCGAGAAAAAAGAAGGAGCATGTGAGAAAGAGAGAAAGAAGAAAGGAGAGGAAGGATGGGAGCAGAGGAGAGGAGAGTGTGTGTTGAGAGTGCAGGGAGGGGCTGAAGTGCAGACAGCAGACGTCTGCCAAGGTAAGCACAGACGGGAAGACGCAGAGCTACCGGCACATGCTTGAAGCGAAGGCTCACGGGCCAACTTTATCGTTCGAGAATTCCTCACCTAGGTAAGCTGTTCTTGATTTGGGGACCCTGTGCCCTTGATATCAGCGGTGCTATAATTCTGTAACCTTTTATAACAGTCAGGTTTTAGTGTCACTTCCCAGCTAGGAGAAGGCAATGGCACCCCACACCAGTACTCTTGCCTGGAAAACCCCATGGACAGAGGAGCCTGGTGGGCTGCAGTCCATGGGGTCGTGAAGAGTCAGACATGACTGAGCGACTTCACTTTCACTTTTCATTTTCATGCATTGAAGAAGGAAATGGCAACACACTCCAGTGTTCTTGCCTGGAGGATCCCAGGGACGGGGGAGCCTGGGGGGCTGCCGTCTCTGGGGTCGCACAGAGTCGGACACGACTGAAGAGACTTAGCAGCAGGCCAGCTAGGAAAGGAAAAATGCACAGAAGTGCCACCAGGGGGCAAGTTTGGTACTGGCAAAGGGACTTCAAACAGAACATGCAAAAAATATATATATCTATTTTTCTTTCAGCATGGGGTCCATTCGTTGTTTTGCAACAATGCATCAAGTCCAGAGCAATTTCCTTAATGGGTGTGTAGTGGGTATGAATTTCGCTCAGGTGTACAAGAAATGTCACAGTGCTTTACATCCTTTAAATAAAATGAAATCCAACCTCAAGCCGTCATCCTGCTAGTTCAGGTTAAAAGTCAATTCAGTCATCAACATGGCTCCCGCAGCCTCACAGGGTCCAGCAGAGATTCTTGGGGGAGTCTCATTCAGGGCTAACATTTGGCCTTTGGTTCAGTATGTGAAAGGCTTATGGTTTGAACCAACATGATCCCTTGATAGGCTGTGACTTTTTAGGAATGGGCAGACAGCCACCTGAAACACACACACACACACACACACACACACACACACACCTCCTTAGAGCACTCAGGGGAGGGAAGCTGGGGATCAAGGCATCCTTCTTTGCAGAGCCCTTATCTCCAGCATGCCATGCCCCTCTCTGCTCCTCTTCACTGTGCCTGCCACTCTGCTTCCACACTCTTCACCTTCCTCTGGGGGTTTTGTCTCTGGCCAGCTGAGGCTTGCAGAAAATCTAGGAAGACAGACCTCTTCAAAACTACAGAAGCCTCAGGAGAAGCGTGGAGTCCAGAGGCCAGGTCTAGTCCGAAGGTTGAAAACACAACAGCAGCAAAGACAAAAGCGTGCTGCCACAACTGCCCACAAGACCACAGTTCTTAAACACCCCGCTCACAAGTCCGACAGCATGGGACAGTGAGTTTTCTTTTTCTGGCAGATGACACAGAACTCAGATATCCCTCAGAGCTGATGGCAGGCCGGGACTGCCCTGGGGGAACAAAGACAAGGGCAGAGCACATCCTCGTGTCAAGGAGCTTCTGGTGACACACACGCGGAAACGTGGGATCGGGTACTAGTGGATTTAGGGAAGAGTTGCAAGCTAAGTGAAGTGAAGTCGCTCAGTTGTGCCCGACTTTTCACTTTCTTTCACTTTGCAAGCTAAAAGCCTGAAGGCCAGATCCCGCTGGCCTTAACACATTTTCCGTTTGCCAACATTTACAACATTTAAAAGCAAAGGCCAGTTTACATAAGTTTCTATAAATCTAGAATCTCTTTAAAAAATAAGGAGGCCTGGAAAGCCAGGTCTGCGTGCCCACATGGCAGCCATCCCTAGGGACTGAGCGGAGGCTGCTCTGGGTGCCTGGAACCAGCGCTCCCTGCCATGTGGCCACAGCCCCGCCACTCCCTGCAGGGCCATGCCCCGTCTGCTTCCCTCCTGTGTGCTGCTGGCTCACCGCTACAGGTATTAGGTTTGCAACTCCTGACTGAGTGGACTAAATGAAATTATACTCAGGACACAGTGGTAAGCGCACCATGAAACTAACAGCTTCTTCAGTTCTTCAGGGCTCAGTGTGATGCATCTGGAGATTCAGAATTATTTCAGACAAGCCTAAAGATCTGAGCAGAGACTAAAGAAACTGCCATGTTTAAGTGATCGACTTGTTTCATCTGCAAATGTTACAGACCAGGCCAGTCATCCTCCCACCATCACACAGAGTATATGTATGACTGTGTGCTTAAGACCAAACCCGAGGCACGAACAGGGATTCGGGAAATGTGGCCGCGGCTGTGTGCTCTGGTCTCATTTCTCGTTACTGCTATCCTGAGTACCCCATGGATCAGCCAGTCACAAGTGGACAAGTGTGTGCTGGAGTGAGTGAGCTGCCAGAGGCCACGCCCACGGACATTCTTCTCTCAGACACAGTCCTGTCCTGACCTCGGGCCCATGGACTCAGCCCCAGCCTTTAGAGACACCGGCTTCATTTTTCTGAACTTAAATTTTCAAAAGATAATTAAAAACTCAGAACTTCTTGCATAGTCAGTTAGAAAAGTCTAACAAAAACATAAGAAACTGTTAAACGTGGGGAGAAAAATAAAGGAAAGAAAAAAATAATTTTTTTTATTGAGAATATCTAGACTTGTTTGGCTTTCTTGGGGGAGGGGTGTGGTTCAAGTAACAATCTGGGGAAACTCTTCCCTATATGTCTGAAAATAATGCTTAAAGACCAGAAAGCAATGTATGAAATAAATTAACAACACCATTTTGACAAATGTATTTTACATGTTGTAAAGTGCTGCTGAATACAAAGGACAACTCATGTGAACCTCCCCTTTATACACACATCCCCAACATGCAGCTGTGTGAACCTTTAACTGCTTGAAACTGTATTGACCTGACAAAGGAGAGCTACTTAGAAAGACCATAAGGAGACAACAGGGAAGAGAGATAGGCATCAAAGCTGCACGACAAAGCACCCACCTCCTCCAGCAGAAGCGGCAGCCAGCCTCCTGGGCTGACTCTGAAGAGGCTGCATGCAAGGGACTAAGAGGCTCCTTGACCCCTGATGACCCAGAAGAAACTGCTTATAACTAACAGAGTATCTGACAGATTGTACAAAATAACATCTTTCCCTGAGAGAATACCTAAGAGAAGAGCATTTTATCCCTGGTCTTCATAGTTTGGGGAAAGAGGATATAGTATCTGTCCCTGATGGCTCAGCATGTAAACCCACCTACCAATGCAGGAGGCACGGGAGACGTAAATTCAATCCCTGGATCAGGAAAATCCCCTGGAGGAGGAAATGGCATCCTGCTCCAGTGTTCTTGCCTGGAAAATTCCATGGACAGAGGAGCCTGGTGGTCTATAGTCCAAAGGGTCCCAAATACTCAGACATGACTGAATAACTAAGCAGGCATGCAGGCAAGCATAATAGAGTATTATCATCAGAAGGACACCATCTCAAGTTACACTTAGAAATATTTTGGGCTTCCCTCATGGCTCAGTTGGTAAAGAATCCACCTGCAATGCAGGAAACCCTGGTTCAATTCCTGGGTTGGAAAGATCTGCTGGAGAAGGGATAGGCTGCCCACTCCAGTATTCTTGGGCTTCCCTGGAGGCTTAGCTGGTAAAGAATCCACCTGCAATTCGGGAGACCTGGGTTCGATCCCTGGATTAGGAAGATCCCCTGGAGAAGGGAAAGGCTACCCACTCCAGTATTCTGGCCTGGAGAATTCCATGGACTGTATAGTCCATGGGATTGCAAAGAGTCGGACATGACTTTCACTTTCTTTTCAAGACACTTCTATATTAGCTGCTGCTGCTAAGTCGCTTCAGTCGTGTCCAACTCTGTGTGACCCCATAGACGGCAGCCCACCAGGCTCCTCTGTCTCTGAGATTCTCTAGGCAAGAATACTGGAGTGGGTTGCCATTTCCTTCTCCCTTCTATATTAGAATTTTCTTAAATATGATTTTTAAAGTTTGGCTTTAAAATGAAGGATATCCACTAGTAAACAGGATTTTTGAAAATATTGTAATTTCTATATCACAGGGTTCTCATGTTTGAAAAAAAACAAACACTGTCATGCTTTTAAAGAAACAGGGGTTTTTAGTTCACAGTCAAAAAATGAGTGATTGATAAGCCAATGTCACAGATGATGAAGAAAAGAAAATCAAAATCAAGTCCTCAAAATACACAGAAGACTTCAAAATGTGTCCGGACTCATATGCACTCATGTGAATGTACATACACAGAGGAAACAAGTGAAGCACAGCCAGTATACCGAGGCCCTCCCTGCCACAGACCGGGGACTGGGTGTCCTTCGAAGCACACGACTCTCCCCAGTGTTCGTTGTCTCAAATGCTATTCATCGGAAACCCACCAGGGAGAACAGGAGATTCCCTCCAAACCCAGAGTGCCGTATCAAGTTACACCACCAAATAAGCAATAAAACAACAAAGCCATCAAGCAGGTTCTAAACGATTTAGTCCTCAACCAGAAATCAATTTGCCAACATCTGCTGGATCATTGAAAAAGCAAGAGAGTTCCAGAAAAACATCTACTTCTGCTTTATTGACTATGCCAAAGCCTTTGACTGTGTGGATCACAATAAATTGTGGAAAATTCTGAAAGAGATGGGAATACCAGACCACCTGACCTGCCTCTTGAAAAATCTGTATGCAGGTCAGGAAGCAACAGTTAGAACTCAACATGGAACAACAGACTGGTTCCAAATAGGAAAAGGAGTATGTCAAGGCTGTATATTGTCACCCTGCTTATTTAACTTATATGCAGAGTACATCATGAGAAACGCTGGGCTGGATGAAGCACAAGCTGGAATCAAGATTGCCAGGAAAAATATCAATAACCTCAGATATGCAGATGACACCACCCCTATGGCAGAAAGTGAAGAGGAACTAAAAAGTCTCTTGATGAAAGTGAAAGAGGAGAGTGGAAAAAGTTGGCTTAAAGCTCAACATTCAGAAAACTAAGATCATGGCATCTGGTCCCATCACTTCATGGCAAATAGATGGGGAAACAGTGGAAACAGTGGCTGACTTTATTTTTCTGGGCTCCAAAATCACTGCAGATGGTGATTGCAGCCATGAAATGAAAAGATGCTTACTCCTTGGAAGGAAAGTTATGACCAACCTAGATAGCATATTCAAAAGCAGAGACATTACTTTGTCAACAAAGGTCTGTCTAGTCAAGGCTATGGTTTTTCTAGTAGTCATGTATGGATGTGAGAGTTGGACTACAAAGAAAGCTGAGTGCCGAAGAATTGATGCTTTTAAACTGTGGTGTTGGAGAAGACTCTTGAGAGTCCCTTGGACTGCAAGGAGATCCAACCAGTCCATTATGAAGGAGATCAGCCCTGGGTGTTCATTGGAAGGACTGATGTTGAAGGTGAAACTCAATACTTTGGCCACCTGATGCGAAGAGCTGACTCAGTTGAAAAGATCCTGATGCTGGGAAAGATTGAGGGCAGGAGAAGGGGACGACAGAGGATGAGATAGTTGGATGGCATCACCGACTCAATGAACATGAGTTTGAGTGAACTCCGGGGGTTGGTGATGGACAGGAAGGCCTGGTGAGCTGCGGTTCATGGTGTCGCAAAGAGTCCGACACAACTGAGCAACTGAACTGACTGACTGTTGAGGAGAAAGGAGCCTGTTATAAATGTCCAACATTAGTCACAAATCTGCAGGTCTGTGAGTGAAAAAAAATGTTGAAATGACCATGCCTGATTACAAAAAACACTTTATTAATTACTTTTAAGAATGTAAATTATGTTGGTGGAATGCAGAGCTGTTGAAGAAACGGTGACAGAAGAGGAAATCTGCATCAGAGCACTGAGTAATGATGAAATAAAACAAACTGACAAAGTTTCAATTACATTCCCTGGGTCTTATGGTTTCAGCTTCATCTCTGTTCCCTCTCCCCAGCTCCCCTTCCCCTCCTACCCAGTCACTGAGTGAGAAGAAAGCAAGTTGCCTTAGGGAGTGACGTGTTCTTGCCCACAGAGCAGGCAGCCTTTAGAAGCCCTGGGAGCCCTGCTAAAGCTCTCACTCTGGACCCAGGGGCACTGTCTCTGAACCTGAAATCAGTGCAGATAATGTGTGTTTCAGCAAGGAGATGAGAGGAAAAAAAGAGAAGTGGGAAGGGAACTCAAATGTTTGCAAACGAATTGATTGACTATGGGATAGTCATGGTCTCCAAACAAGACAATCCCTTTGGTATAAGAAGACAAGATTAGAGCATCTCTGAGTAATTAAACATTTTAAATCCATTCCTAAAAACACTTGTTTGTTCTCTGACAATTGTGAAAGTCGCTCAGTTGTGTCCGACTCTTTGCGGCCCCACAGACTATACAGTCCATGGAATTCTCTAGGCCAGAATACTGGAGTGGGTAGCCTTTCCCTTCTCCAGGGGATCTTCCCAACCCAGGGATCGAACCCTGGTCTCCCACATTGCAGGTGGATTCTTTACCAGCTAAGCCACAAGGGAAGTCCAATACTTATTTTGTGTATTGGTTAAATGTACATACTATTTTTTAAATGAATACATGTAGGGGACTTTCCTGGTGGCCCGCCTTGCAATGCAGGGGATGTGGGTTTGATCCCTGGTCAGGAACTAAGATACCACATGCCGCAGACCAATTAAGCCTACATTCCACTACTAGAGAGTCCACGTGCCAGAAGATTGTGAGTGCCGCAATGAAGACCTCATGTGGACAAATAAATAAAAGGAAATTTAAAAAATTAATACATGTAGATAATTTAAAAACAACTAATACATATTGGGGTAAATAATTAAAAAGTTTTTTCCCGTTACAAGATTATGGCCAAAACTTGGATAGCCTTTGTCTGGATAAACACTCAAGAAACTCTATGCCTTCAGTGGGTCTATACTTTGGTTTACTATTATTGTTGCTGTCATTACTATTACTTTCACAAAAGCAATATATACTGATTATAGAAATTAAGATATTACAGAGGAATAGAAAAGAAAGAGGAAGATCAGCTGTAACTATGTCTAAAATAGTTTGGTGTGTATTGTCGGTCACTTTCCTAACCACATAAACAATATTTCATGTGTACACGAGTATCTATGTACATACAAACTATGGGTTTTCCAGGTGGCACTAGTGGTAAAGAATCCACCTGCCAAAGCAGGAGACGCAAGTTTGATTCCTGGGTCAGGAAGATCCCCTGGAGGAAGAAATGCCAACCCATTCAAGTATTCTCTCCTGGACAACATGGATTGAGGAGGCTGGCGGGCTACAATCCATAGGGGTTGCAAAGAGCCAGACACGACTGAGTGATTGAGCACACACACACAAACAGTAATTTTTCAAAATTTGCATCATGCTGCTGTTCTGCTGCTGCTAAGTTGCTTCAGTCGTGTCTGACTCTGTGCGACCCCATAGACGGCAGCCCACCAGGCTCTGCTGTCCCTGGGATTCTCCAGGCAAGAATACTGGAGTGGGTTGCCATTTCCTTCTCCAACGCATGAAAGTGAAAAGTGAAAGCGAAGTTGCTCAGTCATGTCTGACTCTTAGCGACCCCATGGACTGCAGCCTACCAGGCTCCTCCATCCATGGGGTTTTCCAGGCAAGAGTACTGGAGTGGGGTGCCATTGCCTTCTCCCGCATCATACTATAGTGACTGTTCTATAACTTATCTTTCCAGTTAATAACAAATTATGAATATGTTATTCTGGAACAAAATTTTAATTGTCTATACACTACAAATTTTCATATAAATTGTATTCTATATTTGAACTAATTCCCTATAGCTGAATATTGAAGTTTTTAAAAATGTCTTGCTATTTTAATGCCTAAGGATCAGACATGGAGGCCTTTGGATGCCAAGCAGAATGAACTAGATTGTATCCTGTGGATCAGTCATTCTCAGGGGAATGGTACTACACCTCCAGGGAATATTCTGGGAATTCAGGCAGATGCTTTTGGTTTTCTTGATTTTTGGGGGTTGCTACTGGTGTTCAGTCACTTGGGCACCCAGATGCCAGCTGCCCTGCCATGTGCAGAGTGGTCCTGAGCCAGACAGAGCTGCCCCACATCCTGCAGGACTTTCAAATGTCCTGCTGGAAATGCAGGAGCCCAAGATTATGGTTACCAGAACCCTGTTTCACAAGCAAATGCAAACTATTCTATGCCCGTTTTAAAAAAACACCAAGTTTTCTACTATCATGTAAATCAAGGGAAAACGTTTTCTTCAATGCTTTACCAAGAATTGTGTGTCTTGTTTTGAAAATTATGGGGCCTTCCTGGTGGCCCGGTGGTTGAGACTGTAGTTCCAGTGTCGCGGGCATGGTTCAATCCCTGATCAGGAAACTAAGATCCCACATGCCGCACAGCACAGCCAAAAATAAAAATTAAAAAAAGAAAAAAGAAAATTATGTCTCCAATATCATCACCCCATTCCTATTATTTGCATCAGCAATAACTTTTAAGAGTCATATTCATAGTGATTCTAAGAGGATATGTAAGGATCTTATCACTGCCTCACGTCTTCTAATATTGTTGTGCCAAATGTTTATGTAATAAAATACATATCTTTAAAGATTATTATTCCTTCATATGACCAGTAACACCTTCTGCTACCTTTTACAAAATTCCGTGTAGGTAGGCCTTATTTTCTATTGGTTTCATCTTCAGAGAATAAAGAGAACATCAACAGAATTTATTATAAACAGTGGTTGGTGGTCAATCGGGTGGAAAGCTCTGACTAGAAGAACAAGGAAAGCATTCAGAGGCCTTCAGGAGGAAAATAAGGAGATAAAACAGGGCAGCAGGTATGACTGTGTGGAGAGAAGAAAAAATAAACAGGAGACAGACACCAGAAAAGATGCAAGAACAATCTGCTTGGGGAACTAATGAAGACCTAGAAGGCCGCAATGCCTGAAAAAACAAAGCAAAAAGAAGAGCTCTAATGGAGGACAACTTCAAAAGGAGTCTGAACTCAGCGGATGCGCAGGGTCAGAGAGGGGCTGTCACAGCAGCAGGAGAGTGCGTTCTCAACAACCGTCTCACACGTGCACGTGAGCGCACACACACACACACGCTTACACACTGACACACTCACACTCCAGATTCATTACCAAATAAGCTTCCTCCCCTCCTCCTGCCACAGGGAAGACTTCTCACACCATTGATGCTGAACTCTGACAGCTCCGTCTGACACGAGTCTGATGCGGGCGGGCAAAGCCTTATTTGGTTTATTTATTTGTTTGTGATTCTCCAACCAAGATAAACCCCGAAACAAATTTCAAGTGTGCTTTAAGTACACTCCAGGTTATAAATCACACGCTTGCATTCTCATACTACAGTAAGCACGAAATCGCATAGATCATCAATAGATATATATGCCTCCCTGCCTTGCCGAATTCACTCACACACATCCACGACAAGAGAGAGGCTAAAAGGAAACTTAGACGAGCACCCATGATGATTCATCTGCAACATACGTGTTTATGAATCAGAAGAAACCAGAACAATTAGAATCGGATGATACTAGACTGGGCAAGGGCCCCAAGGTTCTAACCGGCAGAAAAGCCTTTCCAAAACGAAAGGATGGCGATTCATGGATGTTAACCACGAGAGCACAAATGCTGGCAAAAACTGCAGGGAGAAGAGACGACCCGATTCATATTCAATTTCCAATTAAGATTAAAACTGTATTATGTGCTGATTTATCGGATTTTAGCTTATATACCCACCTTGATTTCAAATTTTCTGAGATTAGGTCATGTAAATATTTCTGTAAACAAAGGAAGAGTGAGGCCATGGTGTCCCCAAACATGAAAGGGACTATTTAGTTGTCCTGATCCGTGTCCGTGCAGTGGTCCATAAAAGATGAACATCACCTTCTCGTGTGCTTATCTTAACAATCAGAAAGAGAGAAGAATGGCCACCATATTTTTCTCAGCTGTTAGCAAGTATCCCCCACATCACCAAACAATGCCTGATGCATTCCATCAAAGCAAACATCACGATTAAATTCTCACACCTTTAAGCTCTTGTTTCTTTTTGAGTCACTTACCGTCTGAAATGTAGTCTTTAGTACTTTCTCATTTGCACCGTGTGATGTATGAAAGGCAAGCCAGATCCTGCCTGAAGTGGCCCATGGAAGGCTTGTCTAGGCAAAGGCACAGGTAACTCTGTCCATCTCTCCCTATCTCTGCTACCTGATCGCAGGTTCAAGGAGAGGTAGAGTATTTATATATTGGGTATTTACTGTGCTACCTTGCAGGAGACGAAATGAGCCACGAATAAACAGAAAGTGACCAGAGGCAGAAGAAGATGCGGCAGGTAAGGATCCAGGTGGCCATGGCTTAAAGGTCATGATCGTCCCACCCCCACCTGACTAGGCACAAATCCCAAGCACCTCGCTGTGGGAGGTGGGCCTCCATCTGCGCATGCCACTCACCCGCTGCTCTCATCCTGCCCTCCGCCTGCCCCTCACCCCACTCTGTTGGTTTTCCACAACGCCCTCCTCTCTCGAGCCTCTGGGCCATCATGCTGTGATTCTTCCTGGAACCCACCTGACCGGCAGCTACTTACTATTCAAGATTCGGATCTTCTGTCACACACACTAGGGTGATATCCTTTCTCTCTGCCTTTATAGGGTTTCTCTCCATCTAGGCACCTATGAGTTCCCTTGTGACGATGTCTTTACTCGTCTGTCTCCTAGAATACGAGATTCCCAGGACGGGGACCAAGTCCCTTACGTGTGTATCTCCTGGGCCAGGCATAGTGAGCACCTGATTGGAAAGTTTTCCCTTTTCTTCTAGAGGGCAAGGAGAAGGGGTACCATCTATCGAAGGTATTAAAACTATCATTGATTTCCCCACTGAGGGCAGAGAGGGGTTTGCAAATAGGAGCTGTTACAGTCAGGCACATATAGCTAGCTCACTGTGCTGGAGAGGGAGCAGGCAGGGGATACAGGGATACAGGGCTCCTGACGTGACGGGACCCAAGAACTTGCCCTTTACATGACGGGCACAGAGTGCTCAGGGGATGCTCATTCAATTCAATCTGCACTCCATCCATGCAGCGGGAAGGTGGGGTCATGGGAGGTCGACTTGGGAGACTTCAGAATTCTTGGAAACGTGGGTCAGGAGGAGGATGCTCCTTGGCGGGGCCATGCTGGGGAGGTGCAGGAGGGACACAAGAAGCCCCCAGCGCCCGAGGCCTCTCCTCACTCTGGACGGCCAGCCCTCCCCAGCTGTGTGTGAAGGCTCCCTGCAGCATATTCAGTTCAGTGGTGAGCTGACGTTCATTGCCAGCATCTCTTTCTTTTTTATCACGTTAGTCCCTTGGGCAAAAGATGCAGGGTCTTTGTTGACAGAAAGAACAGAAAGTCTCACATTCATGAAGGGGAGCAGATTTAGACTTTAAGGTTGCCTTCTAGGGAGGTGATGCGCAGTCACAGACAAATACCAGTGGGGATGAAGAAAGAAGCCACGCGTCTTACGACATCAGCCACTGCCAGATCACATGCTTGGAAACGCACTGAGAATTAGAACTTTGCATACGTTCTACAACCATTTTGCAAACAGCACAATTATTTTGAATTTGTGTGTGTGTGTCAAGTGTGTTGGCTGGTCAAACGTAAATAATGCTTACAACTGTTGGCATGTGCTTAGCTTTTAATGCACTAAGAACCACCTCTCTAGAACTTCAAGAAGATCTTGCCAGTCTGGAATTATTTACAGGCTCAACAGACAACAGGCATTGGATCTACTTCTTCGGAAGGAAAGATGTGATGTGCTTATTACTCACCAAATGAAGTTTTGCCCAGAACTCAGGTCCTTCCTCCATCTGTCTGAGGCTCGGTGGAATGTACCAAAAGCAAATATTGGCATATTCAGGCTGAAGAGGAAGAAAGTTTGAAAGCTGTTAATTAATCTTAGAATGCAGTTCAACTCTCAGCTAGTTTCACTGAGTCATCATATGTGTCTTACATTGGTAACACCAGAATCTGACAGATTAGACATCCATCCTGCCTTACTTTCAGTACAGCTTATTGGGAAATTTTCTTCTCCGTTAGTGTACCCAGAGAGTGCTATTTCCTCTGGATTCGGGATGAGCACAAGATCAAGAATAAACACAATTAAGTTGGAAGTTGATCCAATGCAGATCTAACTAAGCATTAGTTATAGTGCCTGACACGCAAACACCCAGAGGTGCCCTCGTTTGTCCCTCTGGTGTGGTCACTGACCTGGAGCCAGACATCCTGGAATGCGAAGTCAAGTGGGCCTTAGGAAGCATCACTAAGAACAAAGCTAGTGGAGGTGATGGAATTCCAGTGGAGCTATTCCAAATCCTAAAAGATGATGTTGTGAAAGTGCTGCACTCAATATGCCAGCAAATTTGGAAAACTCAGCAGTGGCCACAGCACTGGAAAAGGTCAGTTTTCATTCCAATCCCAAAGAAAGGCAATGCCAAAGAATGCTCAAACTACCACACAATTGCACTCATTTCACATGCTAGTAAAGTAATGCTCAAAATTCTCCAAGCCAGGCTTCAGTAATACGTAAACCATGAACTTCCAGATGTTCAAGCTGGTTTTAGAAAAGGCAGAGGGACCAGAGATCAAATTGCCAACATCCACTGGATCATCAAAAAAGCAAGAGAGTTCCAGAAAAACATCTATTTCTGCTTTATTGACTATGCCAAAGCCTTTGAGTGTGTGGATCACAATAAACTGTGGAAAATTCTGAAAGAGATGGGAATACCAGACCACCTGACCTGCCTCCTGAGAAACCTGTATGCAGGTCAGGAAGCAACAGTTAGAACTCGACATAGAACAACAGACTGGTTCCAAATAAGAAAAGGAGTACATCAAGGCTGTATATTGACACCCTGTTTATTTAACTTATATGCAGAGTACATCATGAGAAACGCTGGGCTGGAAGAAGCACAAACTGGAATCAAGATTGCCGGGAGAAATATCAATCACCTCGGATATGCAGATGACACCACCCTTATGGCAGAAAGTGAAGAGGAACTAAAAACCTCTTGATGAAAGTAAAAGAGCAAAGTGAAAAAGTTGGCTTAAAGCTCAACATTCAGAAAACTAAGATCATGGCATCCGGTCCCATCACTTCATGGGAAATAGGTGGGGAAACAACGGAAACAGTTTCAGACTTTATTTTTTGGGGCTCCAAAATCACTGCAGATGGTGATTGTAGCCGTGAAATGAAAAGACACTACTCCTTGGAAGGAAAGTTATGACCAACCTAGACAGCATATTAAAAAGCAGAGACATTACTTTGTCAACAAAGGTCTGTCTAGTCAAGGCTATGGTTTTTCCAGTGGTCATGTATGGATGTGAGAGTTGAACTGTGAAGAAAGCTGAGCGCTGAAGAATTGATGCTTTTGTTTTTTTTTTTTTTTTTTAGAATTGATGCTTTTGAACTGTGGTGTTGGAGAAGACTCTTGAGAGTCCCTTGGACTGCAAGGAGATCCAACCAGTCCATCCTAAAGGAGATCAGTCCTGGGTGTTCATTGGAAGGACTGATGTTAAAGCTGAAACTCCAATCCTTTGGCCACCTGATGTGAAGAGCTGACTCATTGGAAAAGACCCTGAGGCTGGGAAAGATTGAGGGCAGGAGGAGAAGGGACCGACAGGGGATGAGATGGCTGGATGGCATCACTGACTCAATGGACATGAGTTTGGGTGAACTCCAGGAACTGGTGATGGACAGGGAGGCGTGCTGCGGTTCATGGGGTCACAGAGTCAGACACGACTGAGCGACTGAACTGAACTGAAAATTGATTATTATCTCCCACATCTCCTTCCAACAACTCCTTCTCTATTTAAGGTAGCCAAAGTTGTCTTCTATTTCCTGCTATACTTGACGAATGCAAAATCACCGATTACCTGTGAGTTGATAACATATGACATACTTGGGCTTTACTTAACCAGCCTTGCTGTGACCCTGATCAATACAGCATCAAAAGAAGGAAAAAAAAAAGAGCATCACCTTGACTCCTGACTCTCGGGTATCAGTATGGGGAGGGGTGTAAGTCCACTAGAGACCCTGCTCACAGTGCACACTTAGCCCCTGGGCTCAGCACCCCCAGAGTGCAATTCAGTCCAACACAGAAATGGCTGAAGAACTGGCATTTTCAGAAGCATTCCCTGGTGGTTCCGTGGAAAAGAATCCACTTTCCAGTGCAGGGAACATGGGTTCAATCCATGGTCGGAGAGATCCTACATGCCTTAGAGCAGCTAAGCCCGAGCGCTGCAACTACTGGGCCCACGCACCACAGCGAAATGAGCCCACGTGCCTCCACTGAGACCTGATGCAGCCAAAGAAATAAATTAGTTAGTAAGTTAACTTTTAAGGAGAAGCATTTCAGGTGACCTCAAGTGAGCTGCACATCATCTGTGTTTGAGAACTTCTGGTCTAAAGTGGCCCAGTTATTTTCCCCAGTAATCTGGTTTTCCATTAGAAATACTTTGGTTAAATGCGGAATAAGGTCTCACAATGGGCTTCAGGCAGCTGTTTTCACAGAGACATAAATGCAGGGCCTGCTAAGGGCAATCACAGACTTGTACTCAATGACCAGGTGATAACAGACATTACCTTGGGGCTGACAACTCAGACACCCCAAGCTGTGCTCAGAAAAGACCATGGGTCGTGCCCTCCCACCTGGCACCTTCCTCAGAATCGCATTCTTCGTGCAGATAGTTTCGGAAATGACTTCCATTTTCCCACCACAAACACAGTTTGTAGGTAATAACCAGTGTCAGCATAAAGTTTCAAAGTATTTCAGAGAGAGAGGAAACGGCTATCATCTCATCTCCTAAAATCAAAACTGGTACTATAGAGAGTTTGGATTTTAGTGGATTTTAAATTACAAGTGATAACCCAGAAACATTCCTAGCTCAACAAGATAAGCTCTTGATCTGATCATCCTTTCACCTTTGAAGTCAGTAACAGGTTTATTGAGTTTGACCAAAAAAAAGTCAAAAGATTTAAAAAAAAGAAAAAGAAAAGGAGCTACAAGTCTTCAAAACAGAGAGTAATTCAAAATGCAGTACTTTGTAATTCTAGTCAATTTCCACAAACATTTACCATGAGACTATAACAGTCTTTACAAATCTACACAATTTATACTTGGTTTTCTAATTTATGATTAATTTGGTTTTTCTAGACTAGAATGTCCTGGCCTTCAAATTGTTTAATCATCTAATGTGAACAAATCTGTTATTGAATAAATAAAGTCACTATGGTTGATTAGAAAGTAGAAAAAAATGGAGTTATTATCTGTCACTAGATTCTAGGAATTTGTGTCTTTATGTAAACGAAGGATTTTGTTCCAGATACCACTTATGTCAGTTATCAATTTATCGCCTCTCAGCTCCAAATCCACCCTCTCTGTATGTCCTGCCATAATGGAGGTGGACACTATAAATATTTCTCCTTGCCATCTGGTCCTATCAGAGACTTTATCAGCAGAGGGTGCTGGAGGGACACGGAGGAGGAGCGGCCTCCTCCTTGTCTCCTGGCTCATCTCACGGGGCTTCTTCAGTGGGTGGGGCTCTCGCCAGCAGTTTTGGTGACCAGCACCAAGTGGCCCCAACAGCGTCCCCCAGCACCGCACCCTGAGGTGGCTTCACCATGGCCTGGCCACGGGTGGGCATCCATAATGGTTTTCCCCTTGCCCACTCTCCTCCAGGGATCTCATCGGGAAGGCCGCCAGCTAGGTGAACTTGCCTTGGACAGCTTGAGTGAGTCCAAGATTCAGCAGTGCCCTGAAATCAGCGTCCTGCTCTCCAGCACTGCAGCTGGTGGATTCTTAGAGACCCAACCGCCCTGACACCTTGGGGGATGTGCCTGCCATCCTGTGAGTCACACACACTCTTTCCAACCAACTCTGGATCTCAGGTCTGGGCAGAGGCGGGCTCTTCTCTGATGCTCTGTCTCAGTTCTAGAAGTGATGGCTGTTCTCTACATCATCTGCTATTTCTATACTTTTAAAGCTCTTTTTCTCTCTTATGAGGCATCTCCCATGACTCCAATCCCCTGTTAATAATTCTTTTTTTATGGAACTCTTCACAAATCTACATATCATCCTTGTACTGGGACCATGCTAATCTTTTCTGTATCACTCCAGTTTTAATATATGTGCTGTTAAAGCAAGCATGATAATTCTTTTTTTTTTTTTAATTTATTTACTTAGCTACACTGGGTCTTAGTTATGGCATGTGGGTTCTGATGGAGTTCTAAGAGCAGGGATCTAACCCAGGCCCCCTGCATTGGGACTGCAGAGTTTCAGCCATTGGATCACCAGGGAAGTCCCAAGCACTATAATTCTTTACATTTCATGTTCCCACTTCAAATTATTGTGCAGTTTTTGTTTTCTTATTAGACACTAATATATCATTAAATTAGCCATTCTCTTTCATTTGCAGGGCAACATTATGAATCATTTGGCAGTAGCTTCTATCTGATTCCCTGGTGGCTTAGATGGTAAAGAATCTGCCTGGAATGCAGGAGACTTGGGCTCAATCCCTGGGTCAGGAAGATCCCCTGGAGAAGGGAATGGCAACCCACTCTAGTATTCTTGCCTGGAGAGTTCCATGGAAAGAGGAGCCTGGTGGATTACAAATCCATGGGGTCGTAGACACGACTGAGTGACTAACACATCATTAAATTCACCATTCTCTTTTATTTGCATGGCAATATTGTGAATCATTTTGCAATCGTTTCTATCTGCTATCACATCTGCTCAATATTTTATAATTTGGGACTTATGCCTTTTGAATCACGTTTTAAGCTTTCTTCCTTCAGTCAGTTTCAGTTTAGATATTTCAGAAGTGACAAATCTGGGATCTCTTTGCCCAGCTTCTTTGAGAATGGTGTGGCTTCAGTGCTATGACATTTGAAAACTGGTGAAGCCTTTTTGACATTTCATGTCACTGGAGGAAATTTGACGTGCCATTTGGTGGAATACCTTTATGATAAATCATTCCTCAAATTATTAAAATTTGAAAAAAAAACAAGTTAAAAAAAACCACAATAAACCTTGAATATTCACAAAGAGTGTTCATATTGAGTTTTCCTGTCTCTGCCTATGTAGCTTTTATTTTATATAGACTTTCTTCAAGTGCCTTCAAAGCACTAACCTGTATTTTCAGAATAGAATTATTCACATGCCACTTAATTGCATACATATATGAAAGCCTGACCTCTTAGGTGTCTTAGGACCACATTTAGCCCATATTGTCTAACACTGTAACACTGAGAAGGCATAAGAAGGAATCCAAGTGTCCAGACCAGGCAGGTGATAGAATGGCACAAAAAGTCTGTAGCAGTGAAAGTGTCGTCATCATTTTTTTAAATTCATTAAGACGTAAAGAGGAGAAGGCGGTGGCACCCACTCCAGTACTCTTGCCTGGAAAATCCCATGGACGGAGGAGCCTGGTAGGCTGCAGTCCATGGGGTCGCTAAGAGTCGGACACGACTGAGCGACTTCACTTTTGCTTTTCACTTTCATGCATTGGAGAAGGAAATGGCAACCCACTCCAGTGTTCTTGCCTGGAGAATCCCAGGGACGGGGGAGCCTGGTGGGCTGCCGTCTATGGGGTCGCACAGAGTCGGACACGACTGAAGCGACTTAGCAGCAGCAGCAAGACGTAAAGAAGTGTCACAAAAGAAAAGATGGCTTCATTCTACCCTGATTTTCTCAGAGAAAGAAAGGAGATATATTCCAAGAAATAAAGCCAGTGCTTTGATGTCAATTTCAGCAAGGATTATCGAGCAAATAATATGTGACTCTTGGGGAAAAAAGGTCAATGGTCACCAAGCTGTAGTGGCTCACATTCTCTAAAACTGAGTTTTGTCAAAAGAAACTCTTCTCCCTTTCTGCAATATCATTAGGTCACCACCACCACCACCACAATAAAAGCCAGCACTATGCTTTTTAGTAAGTATAACTGTAGAATCTAGCACATAGACCGAAATGATTTGTCATGCAAATATAGAATGGACAAGGGGGTCATGATGGATTTTATTTGACTTCAAGCTCACAAATTTTAAGTAACCAATTACACTACTGAAAAATTCCAAACACAGCACTTGGTAGCACAAAGAGCCTGGGTTTTGGAGTCACATGGATACTGTCTGAATCCCAGCTTCACCAGGTCTTTGCTTGGACAGGTACCTGTCCAAGCTCTCTAAGCTTCCGCTTCCTAATCTATAAGATGGAGATTGCTCTGTCTATCCTACGGAGTTGGCTTGATGAGTAAAGGGATTATTTCCAATATTTACCATCGCATATGGCACACAGAAGGCACTCTCCTATGTAGCAACTATTAGCTGGAACTATACTGGTAGGAAAATACGTCCTCTACAAGTGGATAAATAGCACCATTAAAATCTCTACTATGTGAGACACATCATTGTGGTAATTTCTGTCTATATATTAGAAGGGGACCATGAAAAAATCATAGCATGTCAGAAGGGCAACTTACATGTTCAATTTAATAAGAAACAGAATAGAATTCAAAATTTTTCTATATTCTAGATATAAAATGTGGGAAAAAGTGACTTAGTGTTTATCTCCAGGAACTCAGACAATAGTAATAAAGCTATTAAAGATACAGGTGGTCAAACTGCAATGGGATGAGTATTTTAAAAGAAGAACTTTCTCATAACCCACGAAACATTCCTGACAAAGCAAACAAGCTCACGTGTAGAAGCCAGTGTACCCAGGGTGATGATAAGTGCTTGGAATGAGCAGACGTCAGCGTGTGCTGAGGGAGGGCGATGCTGGAAACAGAGACAGGCGTCCCTCGTGAAGGGCTTCCTCGTCAGCCATGCTGGGCAGAGGGGCTTCATCCCAGAAGCAACCGGAGAGTTTCAGTCCAGGGCTCAGATTTCATTTTATTAGAGAGCCCTCGTGGTGGCTGCAGCATGGAGATGGGCTAAAAGGTCTGACTGGAAGCCGGGGATGAGTCGGGAGACAGTGCTGACCTGGGGGAGCCTGAGCTAAGTGGTGGCTGGAGGAGTGGGGAAGGGAAACAGTGAAGGCAGTCCCTAGACTTTTTAAAGATGGATTAGAGTTCTAATAAAAGAGAAACTGGCTCATAGCTCTACTGGCAAAGAATTCCAAAAATTCATCTGGAAAATGAATTTATCAAACTGTTGATAAAGAAAATGGCTACACCTCAGCTTTAGAAATGATGAATTTGAGGCTCCTGAGAGAGCCTAATTGAAAATTTCAAGACATACAAAGGACTAGAGTTCAGGAGACAAATCAAGGATGGAGACATAATTGAGATGATTGATGACAAAGCTCTAGATACGGATACAACATTTCAGGTAGAGTATGTAGACACAAGAAAGTACCAAGACAGAAGATTGCAGAACACTGAAGTGGTACCCAGACGGAGAAAACTGGGTTTTCTTATAGAGCCAGAAAAGAAAAAGTCATATGGAAAGGAGAAAAATAGGAGAGAAACCTAAAGAAGCCAAAACAGGAGCGAATTTCAAGAGGGATAAAGTGGATAATGGTGCAAAATGCTGCAGAAATCCAACAAGGAGATTAAAGAACATGCATTGGATTTAGCATTTATAAGATTGTTGTGATCTAATATAACTACATAAAAACTATGTTTAAAAAACTGTAAGTTGCAATATGCTTGATACATATTGAATCCTAAGAGTAGGATTCTATAAGCATTAGAATACAAGTAATTAGAGCTCCCTGGAAGAGGAATAAACTGAATTCTCTTACATAGGAAGTGTTCAGGCAGAAGCTGACTTCCTGTTACAAGAACTATCAAGAGAGGTTTCCTGCATGAGCAGGACTAGATGTCCTTGGAGATGCTTTGTAACTCGCAAAATCGATGAAACCTAAATAACTCTTTCTAAGGCAGAACTCAGGCAGAGAAAAACAAAACGTTGAATAATTAGGACTCTCCCAAGAGATCAAAATAAAATATGTGAATGATAGTATATACCTCTAGGAAACCATCTATTAGATCTTAGGTGCAACATAGAAAAACAGAATTTTCAGGGGCCTATGAATAATGCAGAATTCATTTGAAATGATAAGTTTCAATCATCTTCAAGAACATATACGTTATTTTTATTCTTTTTAGGAAAAGATATTCAAGTACTGGATATGCTGTTTGGTGGTGTTCATTTACAGTTTTTAATGTTCCACTTAACACTCTCACTGCCATCTGTGAAAAATATATAAGCCATGACAGACTTTGGTTTTTCGTAAATTGACAATCTTGCAGTTTTACAGACCTGGGTTCCCATCGAACCTGTGTTATCTCTTAAGTATGCATTCGACTTATATTTAATCGACCTAAGGAAGGCTTTTTTTTTTTTTTAACAAAAAGAGGCTAATCAACTTGACTCTTATATATGACAGTCAAGGTCTAAATTTACTTTATTTCTCTAAATGGATACAGAGAAAAGAGGTACATGCAGATCACATACAGAATCCCTTGTAAGTAGGAACTCTGGAGGACCACTGAAGAAACCATCTTTCCTGCTTTGGGGCCATCTGGCTCCCAGAGATAAAATAGCCAGGGCAGGAGGCTGCCTGATGATTACAATCCACCGTAACTTTCATTACAAGGATGTGAATGCTTGCATTTCCCTAAAGCTGATGGCAAGAGGTTCGTCCCTCAAATTTTAAGCCTTTAGGAAGAATATATAAACAACTTTTAAATCAGTTCATAATTTTCTTCATCACTTTTCCTCTCAGCTCTATCAAAAGTCCATGCAATTCCGAGGTGTACAGCACTTTTCGTAAGCCTTTTAGCTCCCACCACCAGAGAAATAAAGAAAGCACTTCAAACTTGAGAAAAGAAAGAAGTAATTCAATCTCAATAAAATGCAAGATGGTAACTCAAAGTCAAGAAAATAAAAAAGGTGGATCAGACTCAGACTCAAGCCAATCATGCATCTCTAGAAAATACAGACATTTTCTTCCTTAGATACAATGCCATCATCATGTCTAACAAAATTACTGATAATTCCTACCAGTTCATATGAGAAATTCCCCAACTGTTTCAAAATTTACTGTTTATAATTGACTCCTTTAAACTAGGATTCCAGTGTCTACCCGTTGCCTTTGGTTGTCCTGTCTCTTAGGTGTCTTTGACCCTGAAAATGATGATCATTACTCTCTCCTTTATTTTCCTTCATGCCACTGACCTGCTGAAACCAAGTCAGCTGTCCTGTGGAATGTTCCACATTCTAAATGTCTTCTGGCTTCTTTCTAGTGTTATTAGAAAGTCATTTAAATATGGATTCTTCTGCTATTTTTCGCAAGTCCCTTCCTATCTCTAGTTTTCAAGGGGTTTGAATTCTTAGAACCTTCTGACCTGACGTCCCCTTGGCAGACAGTGAGGAAATCCACGGCCAGGAGCCTCCACAGGAGTGTCTCCCAAAGCTGTCTGAGGGCCCTCCTCACACCCACTGGAGTTACTTGCACTGGTCTCCCAACTTGTCTCGCTTACCCTTTTCTTGTCCTCCCCTCTCCAGCACCCACCTCTTTTTCGTGACATCCAGCACCGTCTTTCAAATGGAAATCAGACTCCCTTCTGCTTAAAATTTCTTCAAGGATAATTACACTTCAAGGGGGTATTACGAAAGCCAGAGGCCTTTACCAGCACCTACATGGCGCCAGCAGACTCAGTCTCTGCCAACCTCTCCACACCAGCTCCTGCTATACCCTAGCCTTGCTTGATGCACCTTCCTTTGGCTCCTCAAGGGGGCAGAACTTTTTCAGTTTCATGCCTTGCGGTTGTCTGTGGATTCCACCTGTAACGCCTTTCCCTTGAACCTCTGCCTGGCAAGCTTCTCACCAACGCACAGCAGGTCTCAGCACCAAGAAAGCCCCCGGGGCCCTCCCTGCACCCAAACCAAACAGGCCCCCCCACCCCCGCCGCCATCTCGGCATGTTTGTTTATTTACCACTCTATTTATTCCCACATCTGGAACTGTCCAATTAGCTATTCATAATTATTTATTATCTCTCATGTATCTCTTTTATTGTTTCCTTAGTATCTGTTTTACTGTTTCCTTAAGACTTCCCCGACCCTGATGTTCCCCATGTAAACAATCTGCTTGCTTAATTGCCTGTTACTTTCCCTTTGAATGTAAGCACCATAAGAGCAGGGAGCTTCCCTGTCTTGCATCTCCACTGCACAGCAATTGCTCAATAAATCTTGCTGAATGAATAAATACCAAAATATAGCCAGATTGCTTATTCACAGGATAGATTCCTAGGCTACAGCCTCTAGGTGATTTTTACATTATCTTAAAAGTTGCTACAAAGTATATACTATAAGAAGGTCTAACTGAACCTCACATTTCATAGTTCTTAAAATCAGATTTCAATAATATTTTATCACTTTAGCCATACATTAATATTTTAGAAAAAAACAATATTCTCTTTGTAACCACTTTGTTTCTTATTTATAACAAACAATCCAACAACAAAATGATTTATTTCCCATTGTTCCAAAGCTAATAAGCTCTCATTATTCTATAAAAAGAGAAAACTGTCCGTACATTCACTTTAATTGATTTTTCACCTACAGGCCCCACTATAACACAGTTCAGTATTTTCACTACAATCATTATGCAACTTAATATATCAAGATAGAGGTCATAATTTATTCCATATTATCCTTGGTAATTATTATCGAGCACTTTAATTTTCAATACTCAAAGGCAAGTGTTCTCTGTGAGTCCAACAAAGGAAAAATACTCACTAATAGAATAAATTAACATAATGGACTCTATGAATTAAGCTAATGACTTGCTTTTAAATCTGCAACACAAAAACCAATGAAATATAACAGATTAGAAAATTACCACCTTCATCACTGGTGACTGACAAAATCACAAGTACAATTCTGTAATCACTTACTTCCATCAGTAACTTGAATCCTTCTCTTTTCTTGATTTCTTCTACTAGGTACCTAAAAAAAGTCACAATAATATTTATAAATTGCAATCTAAACATTCCCTGAAGCTGACTGACATACAATGAAACTATTGTATAATTTCCAATGTAGAGACAAGGCTTGGAAATAAGTAAGGGTCCATACACAGATACAGGATTGGATTTAGACAGATGCTGCTGCTGCTGCGAAGTCGCTTCAGTCGTGTCCGACTCTGTGTGACCCCATAGACGGCAGCCCACCAGGCTCCCCTGTCCCTGGGATTCTCAAGGCAAGAACACTGGAGTGGGTTGCCATTTCCTTCTCCAATGCATAAGAGTGAAAAGTGAAAGTGAAGTTGCTCAGTCGTGTCCGACTCTCAGCGACCCCATGGACTGTAGCCCACCAGGCTCCTCCATCCATGGGATTTTCCAGGCAAGAGTACTGGAGTGGGGTGCCATTGCCTTCTCTGATTTAGACAGATACATCTATCTAAATGTAGATAGCTTATTGTAATCCACTGGGCCTGAGGAAAAAGGTACATCTTTTTCATGAGATGATGTCTATCTCACCTGTTAGCATCAGACTTTGTGTGAAAGCCACTCAGAGTAGACTGGATACATATCTCTGACCATGTGGGATTTCACATTTATATTCTAGATGGGGATTTAGCATAGGTACTTAAATTCTCTAGCTGGCATAGTGGAAAGGGTTTTCAGTGTGTAGTTTTGCTTGTGTGTTCTTTTTTCAATCAAGGAAGTGTAACACCCTCTTTCCCAAGGCCAGGCCACAGGGAGCAAAGACTGATCACTGATATCATGCTAAAAGTAAGTGCATTGTAGACATTAATAGAATGCCTATGAAATTATCACAAATATCAAGGAAAAGAGAATTATCATGCCATAAGCAAAGGCTGCAGCTACATGAAGTATGCAATATTATGAAGAAAAGACTAAAATGACATTGAAAATGTAGAGTAAATTAACATTGACTCTGCCCTCCTGGGCTTTGTTATTGTCTGTATGAAAAGATAAATCTTTTGAACAACTAGTCTTGAAAGCTAGTGATTTGATCATGAGCTTTGAAAAGTTCAGAACATTTGACACAGAATTTCAAATTTGGAGGTCAAATGTAAGGAAACAATCAGAGGTGATGACAAAAATGTACTTGCCAAGGAATTTTTTATATATAATAGCCAAAAAGGAAGGAAGGATGGAAAGAAGGGATAGAGGGAGGAGTAGTTTTGAAAATCCTGTCCATATCATATGGAATTACGATACCATGACATGGAACTGCAATATCATGACATGGAACGTGATCATGTAACTGAATTACATACATTCAATTAACATTTAAAGACAACAAAGAAATGCTTCCCTTTGGACCTCGATTCCCTTACCTGTAAAACTGGAATAAACTATGCTGATTTTCCAATCGCAAATGGATGTTGTAAAAAAGTTAAATAAGTATTACTCAGCCATTATAAAGAATACATTTGAATCAGTTCTAATGAGGTGGATGAAACTGGAGCCTATTATACAGAGTGAAGTAAGCCAGAAAGAAAAACACCAATATAGTATACTAACGCATATATATGGAATTTAGAAAGATGGTAACAATAGCCCTGTATAATAGCACAGCAAAAGAGACATTGATGTATAGAACAGTCTTTTGGACTCTGTGGGAGAGGGAGAGGGTGGGATGATCTGGGAGAATGGCATTGAAACATGTATAATATCATATATGAAACGAGTTGCCAGTCCAGGTTCGATGCACGATACTGGATGCTTGGGGTTGGTGCACTGGGATGACCCAGAGGGATGGTATGGGGAGGAGGAGGATTCAGGATGGGGAGCACATGTATACCTGTGGTGGATTCATTTTGATATATGGCAAAACCAATACAATATTGTAAAGTTAAAAAATAAAATACATAAATAAATAAATAAAATCATATATAAAAATTATATAGAATATAAACTGTGAAAATGGAGGATTATTATTATTATGTTTATTTACTAAAGGACATCCCAGAATGTGGGTATTGAATATATCAGTTAATGGGATGCAGTTCTTTTTCCAAAACATTTTTTTAGTTTTTTTGCATAAGGTTAAACACTGGTATTTAACATAAAGATTATAAAAATAATCTTTAATTTATAAAAAGTATAGATTAAATTTAATTTTAAATTATAAAAATCTTATAAAAATCCTATCAGTATTAAATGGATAAAAATGAGTATTTTATATTGAGCAATAATTTTGTGATATCACACACACACAGACTCACAAAGTATCTGATGTTCTTTCCACATTTTCCACATACTCCTTTCCCTGAATAATTTTTCAGGAGATGTTACATAGTTGTAAACTTTTTACACCCTTAGCACACTGCCTAACTTTCAATAAAAGCAATTCTGATGGTCAATAAACATCAGAAAAATGCTTAAGATCATTAGTAATCAGAGAAGTGCAAATTGAAATAACAATACTAAACCATATTGCCCACAGGACACTGGAAACAAATTTAAATAGCGACAACATTCGGTGCTAGTGAATGTGCCAGAGAGCTGCTACAAACCTTTCAAAATTAATAATACTCATATATTCTGATACAGCAAACCACTTATGAGATGATGGTCTACCAGGAAAATCTCATCAACACTAAGGTAGGTAGATAGATGGCTTATTGCATGGATGGATGGATAATAGGTTGGTAGGTAGATGGATTGTTGGATGGATGGATGGATGGATAGGTAGGTAGGTAAGTAGATAGACTGTTGAATGGATGGATGGATGGATGGATGGATGAATTGATGGTTAGGTAAACAGGTAGATAGGTAGGGAGATGGGTGGATTGTTGGGTGGATAGATGGATAGGTAGGTAGGTAGATAGACAAACAGAGATAGAAATATAGATAGAGACAGAAATAGAGACAGATAGATGATAGATGCATACACATATGTTACTGCATCTACATTACCTGTGTATGTGTATCTGTATTCCATACAGAATAATTAGAAACAAAATTAATATCCAGAAATTGACAAAGGTAAAATAAAATGTTTTATAGCAACACATGTTCTATGATGCAGCTATTAAAGAGGATGGATTATATCCACTTCAATTAAACCACAGAGATGCTCATGATGCATTATACATGAAAGCAGGGGACTGAGAGATATAGATAATGTGATTCCACTTTTTAAGAAGCTCTAAAAAGGAAAGCATAAGTGCTCCCTCTCCACATGTATACATGAGCATGGAATAAGGCATGGATGACCAATCATAAATCCTTGATGTATCCGAGGAAGGGAAAAACCGGATGCTATGGGGAGAAAAGGACTATTCACACTCTGCAAAGTTTCATAGGTGTGGTTACTTACAATTTTTGAAAAGGAGACTAATAAGAGAAAAAATATAAATTACAAAGCAAAATAAAACACACATACAATCTTTATCTATACGAGGACCGGCTTTGTGAATCCTATTTTTTCCTTCCCTTCTCAGGCACAAATGTAAAGGCAACCTGCAAACTCAATGCCAGGATTCCATCCTGAGGGGGCCTGCACTAACCCTGAAAACCCCCCAGACTACAGAATCTGGGGAATGACTCTAGAAGATTCTAGATGTGTAACTGATTGACTCTGTGACTCTAGGCAAACTCCTCAACCTCCCTGAGCTTGCCTCAGCTTCCTCATGCATGAAATGGAGAAGGAACTAGGTTGGTAAAACTCTTCGCAGTAGATTATGACTACATGACACGCTGCCTATAGTCCTGATTTAAAATATCTGTCAAACTGGTGAAGACTGCTCCCGGGAAAAAGGCATGCTAGAGCACATCTGAATCATTTCCGTTAAAACTCTGTTCTGCGCTAACCATGAGGCTCTGGGTTTTGCGTCAAGGTCAATGTCCCCATTCAGTTACTCTCAGAATCTATAAAACCTGGTTTAACAGTCCAAATGAACTGAGGGTAGAGGAGATCTGCATAAAGAATGATGACCATAATAAAAGGTTTACACCAGAGTTCCCAAACTATTTTTCCATGATATACTGTGCTAATGGGTTTCCCACTTATCCATGAAAATAAATTTGAGCAATGTTAGGCCTATCAATCTCAATGGACGTGAGTCTGAGTGAACTCCGGGAGTTGGTGATGGACAGGGAGGCCTGGCGTGCTGAGATTCATGGGGTCACAAAGAGTCGGACACGACTGAGCGACTGAACTGAACTGAACTGAACTGAGGCTTATCAGTTAGATCATTTTTGTCTGAAACTAGGTGTATACTTGGCTTAATTCATAAGAACATCTATTGAACTGTTTGGAAGGTTCAGTAATGTCACCAAGAACCAGGCTTTTTCAATTGTTTCAGCCTGCCATGTTTGCAGTGTTAATGAATTCTCTCCTGTTTCTCTCTCCTGTTACAAGACGGCAGCCACAGCTCCGCCCATCACATCCACATATGACCGTGTCCCAGGAAGGAGGGGAAGAGGTTAGAAAGTATTTTCTCTTAGCTTCACTCTGTTTAGGTAAGAATATTTTCCCCAGAAGCATTCACAGAATTCGTCCTGCATCTTACTGACTGAATCTGAGTCATACATCCATCCCTGAAGTGATGATTGGCAAGGAGGATAGGCTTGGACCAACGTTCCCAGTTGGAATACTGCTATCTGTACAAAATGGAGGCTCTGTTGACAGGGAAGAAGGAAGGATGGTATTTGGATGAACAGTCAGCAATGTCTGCCTACTGGCTAAAGTGAAGTTAAAATTGTACCTGTATTACAAGCCTTTCAGAGACTTCAATGTGCTAACAAACACTTTGAACCTCCAAGAGAGGACTAATGTATTGGTTAGCCTTTCTCAAACATACTTGACTATGGAGACATTTTTTGGAACAACATCTATTAAGATCTTCTGAAAGCCTATGACCCCACATAGTGTAGGCTCAAAAATGCTAGTTTCTAAACTAGCGCCTCTTCTACAGGGTATGTACCCTCTTATTAAATAAATGCTTAAATACATTGAATTTTGGGGAGGAAATAAATTCTGCCTATGTTCATAGGTGACTTATTCCTCACAACTTTTCAGTATATAAAAACAGTCTAAAGATAAAATATGAGAAAAAAAAACTCTATTCTTATCTGATGCAAGCCATAAAAAAAGAAAAGATGTACATTGAGGTTTTGGATAAAACTCGGGAACCACAAACCACTACTACCAAAAGGCATCCAGGTATTGTTCAGAAAGCAACAATGACTTCATAAAATTCACTGTCCTTTCCACTAAGCTTAGCAAAAGGGAGAAATACTATACATTAGTAAGAGTTTTCACCAATCCTACTGGGTAAAAAAACTCATTCCATTACGATTCTGGCTTAGTTTTGAAGTGTACAAAAATGAAATCTTGCTCTGAAACATTTCCTGTGTCCATCTAATACTTCCACGTGTCCATCTAATACTTGTGTGTTTCACTTGCCCTTTTGGAAGGGCATGCATTCCTTTCCGGAGATAGCTTTTCCAGTCCCTTTCTCAATTCACCAGCCTCCTGGAGTCTCCCTGGAGCACTCTGGACCAAGTGCTTCTTCTGGTCTCAACTCCTCATGGGAAATTTCTTCTGAGGCAATGGAGCCTCCCTGACTTTCTGAGATTTTTTTCCATCTGGTTTGTGCATGCTCTGCATACATGAGAACACATTGCATGGCCTGTGTGACTCATTACAGACATCTGCATGTTCCATTCCACTGCACTGTGATGTTTTTAAAAAGTACAAATATAAGAAAAATTGCAAACGTTGGCCCTTCTAGAGTCTTCTGCACTCTCTCCCTCTTCTCACCTAGAGAAATACACTAGCACAAAGGTGCCATTGTATAACCGCTTACCTTTTCCATACTGGTATCAATAAATCTCTTAGTATTCATGCAAGTCAATGAAATGAATTCCATCTGAGAGATTACAGAGATTGTGTGTCATGGGAGCAGATAAATGATACACGGGAGACCTAGCAAAGCAGCAGAATGGGAGTTCCTGAGTTGTTTGTTGTTGTTGAAAAGACTTACGCACATGACTTTTCTGGATTTGCTTTAAAAATTGCCCCTCAGTGAATATCCATTTAACTAGAGTGTCGTAACAACAGCCTACAAGGTGCCCTCAGCAACCAGAAGCCCTGAGGATTGTAACACATTTTCAACTTTCCTAAGCAGATATCAGAGATCACAATTGCCTGCCTTCTGCAAGAAATGGTGATTTTAAACCCCAGCCTTCTCAGTTTCAATTATGCTTAATAATCACATGCTGCTTTAAGTTCACAATGTCACTGGTTTTCAAACAACCGAAGAAAAAGGCAAGGTTTTAGTCATTAATATTTCTTGAAAGCAATGTTCTCTCATTCAGTGAAACGACAAGGGTCAAATGGAAATTAGGGAATGCCTTGGAGATCTTCTAGGAACTAAGTAGCTCCTTCTTTCTGGATTTGACAACTCATAAAACAGGAATTGCTGTCCTCTTGAGAGGGTCTGCTCTTGCTTCCCCGAGGGAAGAGGGAGCATCTGGCCAGGGTGATGCTGTCCACTGGTCCATCAAAACCTGGTCCTTACATCTTAAGGTCAATATACAAATTTTAAAAATATTTACTTATTTTTATTTATTTATTTAGGCCATGCTAGATCTTAGTTGCAGCACACGGGGTCTTTCATCTTTATAGTGGTGGGTGGGACAGTGTGTCTCGGTGTGCAAACTCTTAGTTGTGGTACGTGGGATCTAGTTCTCAGACCAGGGATTGAACCTGGGTCCCCTGAACTGGGGGGCTTCCAAGGTGGTGCTAGTGGTAAAGAACCTGCCTGCCAATGCAGGAGACGCAGGAGACAAAGGTTTGATCCCTGGGTCGGGAAGGTCCCAAGAAGTAGGAAATGGCAACCCACTTCAGTATTCTTGCCTGGGAAATCTCATGGACAGAGGGACGTGGCGGGCTACAGTCCATGGGGTTGCAAAGAGTCGGAGACAACTTAGTGACTGAAAAACAACAACAACCACATCATTAGGAGCTCGGGGTTCTGGCTGGTGGACCACCAGGGAAGCCCCCAGTATACAATTTTCAAACTAAGCTCCATTCTGGTTCAGGGGCATGGAAGCATTGCGTCCATGGAGTCAGTGTGACCCTCACTGCAGTGGGTCAGGGGCAAAGACTTGCACAGCCTTCCCCGTGTTTGAGAGCCCTGACTTAGCAGGCCTGTGGGAACGGATACCTTATCTACCTCAGCTACTGATGACAGATGTACATCCCAAACAGCAACAGAACTGTCATCTGCTACTTTCCTTGGCTAAAGTTATCTACTGAAGAAAGTCACACTTCTTGGAAACAAAATGATGCTGCTGTGACCTAGCAATTAGCCAAATACAGACTTCTGACCATGCATGAGAATTTTTATTAGGTAAACTCTAAAACAAGTGGCTGAAGGTCAGTAGGCGGGATGAGAAATGGTGTTTTAACTCCTACCAGCCAGTGGTTTGAACGGATTATATTGGCTCATATAATCAATGGTGCTCTAGAGCTGGTTTGTACTGGTTAGTGAGATCCAACTGTTAAATATAAGAGCATTTACAAGCCGTGGCTGTTGGCAGCTTGAAATTTTCCACAGTGGGAGTACTTATACCATGGAAATTGGCTGACATTACAAATTGTGGCTTTTCTTCCTCCTGAGATCCAGTTTACTAGTACCCAACTGCACATGGGCACAAGCAAGTAGAGTAAACTTCAGAATTCAGAAAACGTTTTCCTCTATCCTGAAGAGCAGACCACACTTCATTTGAAAAAAAAAAATAAATCATGAAAATAAAGCACTGATGTTGCTAACTTAAAATAATTGTTATTCCCAGAGACGTTTTCTCCAAGTTGATAATTTCACATTTGTTTCAAGTAATATGCCTAAGAGGACTCTGCCTTGGCACGGGGGATGGGGGACATGGATGGCTTTTGCCCACTCCAGGAAAGGACTTGCTGGATAACAAAAATGTGGGAGGTTAAGGCAAGAGAACCACTGTGACTAACAGCACGACAGAAAAGGGACCATTTTTCAAATATTTAAATACAGGTCACAGAGCCTGCAGTGATGCTCACTGAAATGTTAATTTAATTCAATTCAGCATGACAAACATTTACAAACAATAAGTGTTGTTGAATTGAATTGAAATGTTAACATTTATTCTCCTGTGATATTTCTCTGCAAAAATTAGGAGGTATCCTTAGACTATAAATTAAATTCCACCCTGAGATGAATGTTAACTCTGTAATAAATGTGATCATCAAATATTTATATCTAGCTTTGTTTCAAGACACCTGCCATTGAATTACTTAGCGGCTTAGATAAAATAATGCAGACGCCACCATACTTATATAGTATGAGAAAAACACAAACAGGGCAATAGAACTTTCTGAACCTTTTAGTTCAGTGGGCAACTTTGAATATTTACGGTTGACAGTTTCATGTTTTCACCACTGGGTAGTTATCTTCTAGGACCAACCTCATTATACAGTGGAAGTGAGAAATAGATTTAAGGGCCTAGATCTGATAGAGTGCCTGATGAGCTATGGAATAAGGTTCGTGACATTGTACAGGAGACAGGGATCAAGACCATCCCCATGGAAAAGAAATGCAAAAAAGCAAAATGGCTGTCTGGGGAGGCCTTACAAATAGCTGTGAAAAGAAGAGAAGCAAAAAGCAAAGGAGAAAAGGAAAGATATAAGCATCTGAATGCAGAGTTCCAAAGAATAGCAAGAAGAGATAAGAAAGCCTTCTTCAGAGAACAATGCAAAGAAATACAGGAAAACAACAGAATGGGAAAGATTAGAGATCTCTTCAGGAAAATCAGAGATACCAAAGGAACATTTCATGCAAAGATAGCTCGAAAAAGGACAGAAATGATATGGACCTAACAGAAGCAGAAGATATTAAGAAGAGATGGCAAGAATACACAGAAGAATTGTACAAAAAAGATCTTCACGACCCAGATAATCATGATGGTGTGATCACTGACCTAGAGCCAGACATCCTGGAATGTGAAGTCAAGTGGGCCTTAGAAAGCATCACTACGAACAAAGCTAGTGGAGGTGATAGAATTCCAGTTGAGCTATTTCAAATCCTGAAAGATGATGCTGTGAAAGTGCTGCACTCAATATGTCAGCAAATTTGGAAAACTCAGCAGTGGCCACAGCACTGGAAAAGGGCAGTTTTCATTCCAATCCCAAAGAAAGGCAATGCCAAAGAATGCTCAAACTACCACACAATTGCACTCATCTCATATGCTAGTAAAGTAATGCTCAAAATTCTCCAAGCCAGGCTTCAGCAATATGTGAACCGTGAACTTCCTCATGTTCAAGCTGGTTTTAGAAAAGGCAGAGGAACCAGAGATCAAATTGCCAACATCCGCTGGATCATGGAAAAAGCAAGAGAGTTCCAGAAAAACATCTATTTCTGCTTTATTGACTATGCCAAAGCCTTTGAGTGTGTGGATCACAATAAACTGTGGAAAATTCTGAAAGAGATGGGAATACCAGACCACCTGACCTGCCTCCTGAGAAACCTGTATGCAGGTCAGGAAGCAACAGTTAGAACTGGACATGGAACAACAGACTGGTTCCAAATAGGAAAAGGAGTACGTCAAGGCTGTATATTGTCACCCTGCTTATTTAACTTATATGCAGGGTACATCATGAGAAACGCTGGACTGGAAGAAACACAAGCTGGAATCAAGATTGCCGGGAGAAATATCAATAACCTCAGATATGCAGATGACACCACCCTTATGGCAGAAAGTGAAGAGGAACTCAAAAGCCTCTTGATGAAAGTGAAAGTGGAGAGTGAAAAAGTTGGCTTAAAGCTCAACATTCAGAAAATGAAGATCATGGCATCCGGTCCCATCACTTCATGGGAAATAGATGGGGAAACAGTGGAAACAGTGTCAGACTTTATCTTTCTGGGCTCCAAAATCACTGCAGATGGTGACTGCAGCCATGAAATTAAAAGACGCTTACTCCTTGGAAGGAAAGTTATGACCAACCTAGATAGCATATTCAAAAGCAGAGACATTACTTTGCCAACAAAGGTCCGTCTAGTCAAGGTTATGGTTTTTCCTGTGGTCATGTATGGATGTGAGAGTTGGACTGTGAAGAGGCTGAGCGCCGAAGAATTGATGCTTTTGAACTGTGGTGTTGGAGAAGACTCTTGAGAGTCCCTTGGACTGCAAGGAGATCCAACTAGTCCATTCTAAAGGAGATCAGCCCTGGGATTTCTTTGGAAGGACTGATGCTAAAGCTGAAACTCCAGTACTTTGGCCACCTCATGCAAAGAGTTGACTCATTGGAAAAGACTCTGATGCTGGGAGGGATTGGGGGCAAGAGGAGAAGGGGACGACAGAGGATGAGATGGCTGGATGGCATCACGGACTTGATGGACATGAGTCTGAGTGAACTCCGGGAGTTGGTGATGGACAGGGAGGCCTGGTGTGCTGCGATTCATGGGGTCGCAAAGAGTCGGACACGACTGAGCGACTGATCTGATCTGAGTTATCTTCCAACTTCTGAAGATGACATCTGTCAGAAAGAATTAAAACCTTCTAGGGATTGTTGAGAAAGGAGCACTCTCTCCTTTTGACCTTGAAGTTGAACCTGGGAGTCTACAGATCTGACCCCCTTGGGAACTACCTTCCTACAGGGGAGTAAACCCAACATGAAGGAGAGCAGATATGACTGATGGATGGAAATTAAGGCCTGGTGAACTTGCTTAAGCACTTAGAACAAGCCATTCCATGGTCATCACTACACTGACTTATAAGTTACATGAGCAAATAAATTAACTTTGTTTATAATACTTTGACGGTTTCTGTTGCTCACCACCAAGAGAGTCCTAATTTATGAAATATTTATAGATTTTTCAAACTACTTTTTAAACCCAAATCACCAGAAATGCTGACTTCTAACAGGCTTCTGAAAGTGCCAAGCCATCTCTTTTCCTGTCTTTATTTCCAAACCCTTCGGCCTGTAACCTTGCAGTTCTTCCTACCTCTTGATACTGACCTTGGCCATCTGATCTGCTCGGGCCACTGGAATGCTAATGGGCATGATGCGTGCTATCAGGAGTTTAAAGCAGGCTTGCCCTCTTGAGCTTCTGTCACCACCATCACAAGAAGAGGCTCTGGCTCAAGGAAGTTACAAGACGTGCCAGCAGCAGACCCAGGCCTCCCCCCACCCCCACAGCCACCGGAGAATGAGATGAAGCCACTCCCGCCAACTTGCAGACCTCTCAGAATAAAGAACTGTCGGTTTAAGATCCTGGGTCCTCACTATTTCCAAGGCAGGAATACAGATGCAGACACAGAATGGACACATGCAGACTCAGTGGGGAAGGAGGCGGGGCGGGATGAATCTGGAAGCAGCACTGATGTATATACACTGCTGCTGCTGCTGCTGCTAAGGTGCTTCAGTCATGTCTGACTCTGCGCGACCCCATAGACGGCAGCCCGGCAGGCTCCACCGTCCCCTGGGATTCTCCAGGCAAGAACACTGGAGTGGGGTGCCATTTCCTTCTCCAATGCATGAAAGTGAAAGTGAAGTCACTAAGTCATGTCCAACTCTTAGTGACCCCATGGACTGCAGCCCATCAGGCTCCTCCGTCCATGGGATTTTCCAGGCAAGAGTACTGGAGTGGGGTGCCATCACCTTCTCCGGTATATACACTACCATACGTAAAATAGCTAGCTAGTGGGAAGCTGCTGTCTAGCACAGGGAGCTCAGCTTGGTGCTGTGATGATCTAGAGGCAGGGGATGGGGAGAGCAGAGGGAGGTCCACGAGGGCTGGGATATAGGTATACATATGGCTCCAAAATCACTGCAGATGGTGACTGCAGCCATGAAAATAAAAGACGCTTACTCCTTGGAAGGAAAGTTATGACCAACCTAGATAGCATATTCAAAAGCAGAGACATTACTTTGCCAACAAAGGTCCGTCTAGTCAAGGCTATGGTTTTTCCTGTGGTCATGTATGGATGTGAGAGTTGGACTGTAAAGAAAGCTGAGCGCCAAAGAATTGATGCTTTTGAACTGTGGTGTTGGAGAAGACTCTTGAGAGTCCCTTGGACTGCAAGGAAATCCAACCAATCCATTCTAAAGGAGATCAGTCCTGGGTGTTCTTTGGAAGGACTGATGCTAAAGCTGAAACTCCAGTACTTTGGCCACCTCATGTGAAGAGTTGACTCATTGGAAAAGACTCTGATGCTGGGAGGGATTGGGGGCAGGAGGAGAAGGGGGCGACAGAGGATGAGATGGCTGGATGGCATCACGGACTTGATGGACATGAGTCTGAGTGAACTCCAGGAGATGGTGATGGACAGGGAGGCCTGGTGTGCTGCGATTCATGGGGTTGCAAAGAGTTGGACATGACTGAGTGACTGAACTGAACTGAATGGCTGATTCACCTCACTGTGCAGAAGAAAGTAACATAACCTTGTAAAGCAATTATATTCCAATTGAAAAAAAAAGATCCTGGGTTTTCAGACAGTCCTCACTCGTACTCAGAGAACCCTTGTCACACAGAGCGGCATGCAGAGCACCTGCAAGGAGGAGGAGGCTGATTAAATCTCAGGGAGACCCTGCAGGCTTTTGCCAGTGAAATATGAACAGGGAATGAAGAAGGAGAGGTTTTCCAAATCAGAGATCACAAACGCTGATGCTTCTGGTGACCAAGCAGGTAAGACAATAATTTTAAAAAATAATTAAAACACAGCATGTGGCATTTGCCAGGCACTGTCCTGGGTGTTTTACAAATACCAGTTCACTGAATCCTCCTAACAGTTATCTGAGTTCGGCATTGCTATCTTCAGGACCCTGGGATGGAACAGTACAGACAGTTTCAGCAGCTTGCCCCGGTCATGAAGCTTGTCAAGGGTGGCCCTCGCTTTCCCTGGCTCTTGGCCTCTCTGAACCACAATGAAACAGGCTTGACAAAACCTAGGGGGTGTGGGGGGCACCACTGTGTTCCGTGCCTTGTCACCATGTGGGACTGAGAGCGCGCTCATCTTCTCAAAGAAGCCAAGAATCTAGACTGTTTACAATTTCCCTCTTTAAAACTGTTTGGAATATTTGAATGCTCGATTTTTAAAACACTATCGAGGTTAACCCTATAGAGCTCAGGCTCAGCAAATCACAACTAGAGCCACACTTGGCCGTGGCCTGCCCTCCACCCACTGGTCTCAGCAGCAGAGCCCTCTCAGGTGACAAGCGCCCAGCACGCACACCTCAAGACCTTCTCTAGTGTCACTGCAAGTGGTTCAAAAGCTTTGTCCTTATGTTAGAAAAAGGCGAGCAACCAGGGAGCTGCCACATTCGCCTCTGCCTGTCTGTCCTTCTGTCAGCCCCACGTTCTCACAGGCCATATTTCGGGTCCTTGAAGTTACTGGGATCTCTCCCACACCCAGAGATTGGACCTGGGGCTCCCACTGCCTGAAATCAGTCATCTCTCCTTTCCTCACTGGGTCTTAGCTGCATGTCACTTCCTCCAGGAAACCTCTGCCAGCAGCCCTCATGACCATACTAGGGAATGCACCTGAGTGCTTCTGGAGCATCGTATACCTCCCCTTACCAAGACGTAGGTGCACCTGTATTTTATCTGCTCTGCCGCCTGGATGTATCTCTCCCCAGGCTAGGATGCTGCAGAGCAGAGGGGAGAGCTGCTTTGTTCCCAACATCTACAATAGAGGGTGCTGAGAAAATGGTTATGACATGAAAGAAGGGATCCATATATGAGAGAACATGTACAGATCTTACAAACGTTACTTTCAGTGAGCCTATCAGAAACCCACGGACACACAGACACACACACACAGCAAGTACCTAGATAAAGCAAGAGCGCGGTTAACTCTTTCCTCAAGGCCTAGCGTGCCCAGGGCCTTCCAGGCCAGCCAGAACTTGAATGCATCTGGTCTCCTGCTGCATTGGATGGATTTGTCGCCTGTGTCATAGCTGACATCATAAAATTTATCCTGCTGGAAGAGGTAAGACGCGTTGGCCGAGTAGCATCTCTTGAGAAGGTCCTTTTGGGGGAAAAAATAGACAGAAAGACAACTTGTAATATTGTCCATTTTTCAAATACATTTGATTTCAAAAAAACACACCCCACCAATGAAACCTCGTATAATATTCTACTGCTTCGTGCCAAAGGCATTTGGTCTGGCTCTGTGACTGACCTGTGTCTGGAACACTTGGTGTGTATTAACTTTGAGACACAGACAACTCCTTGTATTTTCAAAAAAACCCCAAATCCTCACAGTTGAGAATGCTAAGTCCATCCTCACACTTGTATGGGTGAGTATTAAGAAACTTTAAACGACCATGTCATCATCTGTATGACATCAACATGGGCCAATTACTCCAGATGGGGAAAAAAAAAATCTATTTGTAACTCACTCAAGGTTCCACATTAGAAAAATACCCAACATACCATATATACTTTATACAATTTCACAGGCGAAAAAAACTAGGCCTTGGGGACTTTGCTGGTGGTCTAGTGGCTAGGACTCCAGACTCGCAACGCAGGGGGCCTGGGTCTGATCCCTGGTCAGGGAACTAGACCCCACACACTGCAACTAAGAATTCCATGTCACAAGTAAGATCGAGGATCCCATGTGCCGCAACTGAGAGCCAGTGCAGCCAAAGAAATATAAATTAAACAAACAAGAAAAAACCTAGGCTTTAAAATCCCTTTTTTCAATTCATATCCATAATGAAAAGGCCAGAATCGACAGTTAACCCAGAGATTAAAAAAAAAAAAATGAGGAAAGAGCGACGGAAGAGTGAAAAACAGAGCTGACCAAATAGCGTCTACAGTTCCGCAGGGTTTGCGGTTTGGTCTCACACTGGTTTTACCTGTAATCAAATTCAATAATTCCATTTATATTTATTGACTGGTTACTTCTCTTTACAATTTACCCTGAGTGACAATTTACCCTGTTTATTTCCATTCTACAGTCTTTACTTTGACCTCAAATTATGAGCATTTAAGCCCTGTTTCCTTCAAGTCATGTGGGATCTAAAACCCCAGGATTCCTAAGCCACCCCTCAGCCCCCACAATTCCCGGAGCATCGTCACTCCCAGGGAACACCTATTAGAACCTCTGCTTCCCCAGCATGGCCTCCCCTCGTGGCTCAGACGGTAAAGAGTCTGCCTACACTGTGGGAGATCGGGGTTCCATCCCTGGGTTGGGAAGATCCCCTGGAGAAGGAAATGGCAACCCACTCCAGTATTCTTGCCTGGAAAATCCCATGGACGGAGGAGCTTGGTTGGCTACTGTCCATGGGGTCGCGAAGTGTGGGACGCGACTGAGCGACTTCACTACCGCTATCACTATTCCCCAGCATAACAGACTATTCAGTGTCCCTCAACCACGAGATCATGCCCTATGTCTTCATTTACACTGTTTGCTTGACCTTGTCTCTGCTTTAATATATTTGGCACATTCGGAAGAATATACCCAGCATATTTATAAGCTGTAAAGTTTACTAACATCGAATGTGGCTTCCCTCTTTGGGTTCCATCTCAGGTTCTGCTTCCCTCCAGCGTTTTTTACCTGCCCCTCCTGCTAGACCCCTTTCCTCCTCCCACCCTTGACTGCATTTGCTGGCTTTGGTTCTGAGTCACCCCTCCTCGGTGAGCAGCCCTCTATATTCTCTCCTCGAGAACCAAGCAGCTTCTCGACGGCAGGAATCATTTCCTGTCCATGTCCACACCCACAGGCTTAACACGGTATCGAGCACAAGACCCTCACTAAGCTGTTAGCTGAGGACACGGCTCCCCACGTTCTGTCCCTCTCCCCCATCATCCTGACATATCATATGAACAGAATAAACACAGGCACAGGAACATCTTCCAGACTTTAACAATGCAGAACCACCAGCGCTGACAGGAAGCCCTGGAGAAACTCCCCAGAGTCACAGAGGTCCTAGAAAAAATGATCCCTCCTAAAGAGGGAATATGCATTTTATATGTTTTTAGAGACTATGTATTCATGCATTTAACAAACATTTAGAAACTTACTCATGATGAGTCAGGCATTGCACTTTACAGTGTGCATACCAATGTTTTCTAATAGTAAGGATTTGCAGTTTAGTGGGAGACTGATGTATAATTCAATGATTATTTTCAATATTTACTTCTAAGAATAAGCTTTCTTTTGTACACATTGTTATATTTAAAATAAAATGTTTTTCCATGAGAGAATGTATTTATTCCATGTACCCATCTGACTGATCAACAAGTATATAAAGAATAAAAAGAAAATTTCAAGGTATCATATTCCAAACGAAAGCACACATTTGCTGTTTCAATAACAATATTCGCCTGTGTGGACACTAATTTGGGTATTATTTGCACCAGAAAGTATGATTCAATACTATGCAAAAAAATGTATACTGACTATAGTCAAGAACTCCCAAGTCCCACTCATCCACTATCCAAAAGTAAACTGATTTTAAAATAACAAAGGAATGCTCATAAGCCTTCAGCCTGGCTCAAATGGGTAATATTGGTAGACATAGAAGAAGAGGAGATTGCTCCAAAGTGATCATTAAGGTAGAAAAAGTGTGTATTCTTTAATCTTTAGCTTAATTCTATCATCAATCTCTCAACTCTGATCATAGCTGCCACCGCCACATCTCCCTACTCTCAAAGGTCAGGAAATTTGGGTATTGTTTCCATAGCAACTACAGCCTGACCATATATTATGACATTAAAAGGCCACTGCAGCTTAAGGACAAAGCACACACACGCGCACGCGCGCGCACACACACACACACACACATATACACACTTGTACTTGCATCATGAGTACAAATTTACTTTCATCGACCATGAAAGATGCAAAAAAATCCCCAAATCACGTGAACACTGGACACATCCCGGGCAAGTTTCAGTGCCTGCTGCCAGTGATTGAAAGGGAGAGGAACCCATCCATCCTGGGAAGACGAATGGCATCACTGTCGGCAAAAGGAGGAGTGGAGAGCCGAGAAAGTATGTCGTAAGATGAGCGATTACCCTGCAGTCATGACACCGCTGATCTCGCTGCACTGAAAAATCCTCCTGCCTTGGGAAGGTTTCAAGAACAACTAGAGGCTTGGGACTTCCTTTATTGAAAATAAATGAGAATTCTCCCCTCAAAGTCCCTGCTTTGCATTTTGGTTTCTGTCCTTATACTAAAATGGATGAGATGTCTCCAGTTTTAAGACAGACATCAACCAAGAGGATGTTCGGATCTCCAGAGAAAAACAGCACTTTAGAATAAGTGTGGTAAAAGTTAACGTTTTTGAAAATAATTAGTCACTGTTGTGCTATTAAAGAGAAGGACTGTGTTTGTCTTGCTCATCTTTATATTCTTAGCCCTGGCAAGACAATAAATACTCATTATCTAAATTTCAAACACAAATATTCAATGAGAATGCCAATTGTTCCATATTGTGATAGCATCTCAAACAGTTCTCAGGAATTAGGAGACCATGGGTTAGGACACATACAGTGGCAAGTGGAAGAAATGAAATCAGCAGCTGAAGCAGAAAGGAGAATGTTTATAGGCACGTATATTTTAAAATCCAGTCATATATCATATATCAGGCACAGCTGGATCCAGGACTAAACCAGGAATCTATCTGTTCTCTCTATTTTCTCACGTGTTGGCCTCACTCCTAAAGCAGAACATGGGGAGGAAGCCTCGGAATGGGGGCTCGCAGTAGGACCTGTGAGCCCAGAGGGAGGCTCTGTGTGGAGAGCCAGGAGATCAGAGAGGAGGCGGCCTTGGCTGGTGATGCTACCCCTGCAGAGAGAGACCAGTGACCTTCCAGCCTCAAGCTCTGTGTGAAGCCAGTGGGCCAGCGAGCGTGGGACATCGTTCCCAGCAGCCAGGCACCATTCGGGGCAAAGCAGAGGAAAACCGGAGGACGAATGACACAGTAAAGGGAGTGGACAAATGACAAGCCCACTACCAGAGTCCAGAAACCATAACTCTCCTTTCCACGAGCGCGTGACGGGCCTCAGTGGAGCTAACGTTTGCGGAGTCCTCATCGTGTGCCAGGTACTGTGTGTGGGTGATCTCGTAGATCTCATAACAGCTTGAAGAGGTTATTCCATTACGTTTTCAATGCCACTGCAGGTGTGTGAAAGCTGCAACCTGGCAAGGTTCAGCTAATGACATAAGATCATGTAGCTACTGAGTGGTACAGCTGGCTTTCAAACTGAGGCTGCTAGGATTCAGGATGCGAACTCTCTAACCCGTGACACGCTCCTCTCTCTACACTGGAGCTTAAATACACGTGGAGGAGAAAGAAAAGAAAGAAAGTGAAGTCATTTATTTGTGTCCGACTCTTTGCAGCCCATGGACAGCAGCCAACCAGGCTCCTCCATCCATGGGATTTTCCAGGCAAGAGTGCTGGAGTGGGGTGCCATTTCCTTCTCCAGGGGATCTTCCCCACCCAGAGATCAAACCTGGGTCTCCCGGATTGTAGGCAGTCGCTTCACCATCTGAGCCACAAGGGAAGTTATGTGGAGGAGAGGGCCCCATAAACATTCATGAAGAGCTTTTTGTTTGTTTGTTTTAACTGGAGTATAGTTGCTTACAGGCTTGTGTTAGTTTTTGCTGCACAGCAGAGTGAATCAGCTGTGTGTATACGTGTATCCTCTCGTCTTTGGATGTCCTTCCCATTTTGGTCACCACAGAGCACTAAGTAGAGGGATAGGGAAGCTGGTGGGGTGAATTGGGAGACTGGGACAGACATATGTACACCATTGACACCATGTATAAAATAGACAGCCAATGAGAGCCCACTGTACAGCTCAGGGAACTCATGAAGAATTCCCGAACACGACAGTAGGGAACACACTGCACTAGAGGTCAAAGCCATTCACATCCTGTTTCCGACTCTTGCCTTGTTCCTGTGTATGTGACTTCTGGTCAGTAAGACCAGTCTCTAAGGCACTTTGAGATTCTTCTAAATAAGTGTGACTGGCCATACTTAATCTATCACATGGTCATACTTAATCACTGAAAATACATCCTGAGTCATGAGTCTACATCCTGAGTGATATTTTCATTGTCAAAGTTAGCTGAGCTCTCTTTGATTTCCACAGGCCAGACAAGATTCTGCAAGCTCCTTTCCAGGAGCAGTGACTACCCAGAACTACTTGAAGTCTCCACTTCCAGCAATCATGTTTTTCAACTTAATCAAATCTCCTAAAAATTCTTCCCATATGGCTTCTCACATAGTCTGTCCCGTATCACCCTTATTTACATACAAGAAATTGCCTAAATGCTTTAGGAAATGAGTCTATTAATCACCTCCGTACTAATTAATTCATTCCATATTAATTCATTCCATATTGAGGTATTGAGAACTTTTATACAACAAGCACTATGATGCTGGGAGCCTAGAGACATAACCCCATGGAGGGACTAAGCATCTAGGCTCAAACTTGGTGATTGAATGTGCAAAACTAAATTTAGACTGTGAGTAACAGGAAGGCTTAGTTGTGGTCTAGAATACAAAACTGAATTTTTAAAATGATCATAGCTTCTGATGTTTCTTTCTGTATTTATTGAGGAAACATTTTGAGAGCTGGACTATCTGCCAAAAGCTGTGCTAGGCACTGTGGCTGGAACGGAAAATGAGAACATCACTATCCTTAAGAAGTTGAAGGTGGAGACGGGATGAGAAAAATAGGCAGTTACAGTACAGAGCAAGATTAGGGGGAAAAACAAGGTCTAATGAGCAAGAAGGAAGCTCATCGTTCACCAACTTAGAGGCATTATATGGGGATCTTCAGAAGCAGAAATGTGTCACCTAAGAGCTGAAGGATGAGGAACAAGTGAGTAAGAGAAGGAATTAATTCAGTAAGAGCAGGACTAATTAATGAGGTCACACAGAGAGAGGAAGAAAGAGAAGCCAAGACACTGAGGATCTCAAACGCCACGGGGAAAGTGACTGGCTGTGGAGTTCTCAGCAGCTCCTAGAGCTGTTACCGTTATTACTGATCTGATAGAATAATGTGAGAATCAGCACATGAAGATCCCACTTTGGGTTTCGTACCTTGGTGTCAGAGCTCAGAGCGAGTCACTTAAGCAGTTTGGGCGTCATTTTCCTCCTTGGTTTGGGCTTCCCTGATAGCTCAGTTGGTAAAGAATCCACTTGCAATGCAGGAAACCCCAGTTCTATCCCTGGGTCAGGAAGATCCACTGGAGAAGGCATAGGCTACCCACTCCAGTATTCCTGGGCTTCCCTGGTAGTTCAGCTGGTAAGGAATCCACCCACAATGCAGGAGACCTGGGTTCAATCCCTGGGTTGGGAAGATCCCCCAGAGAAGGGAAAGGCTACCCACTCCAGTATTCTGGCCTGGAGAATTCCATGGACTGTATAGTCCATGGGGTCACAAAGAGTTGAGCACAAGTAAGTGACTTTCACTTTCCTCCTTGATTAATGGAGAGAATGATTCTCACTCTCCCCTCCGTCCCGGAACATGATGAAAGTCTAGGGAAACGGTGTTACTGGGAACACTCAGTCTGTGGCCAGCACCCTCCCCGCTGCTCCCTTTCACATGCATATCCTCGTATCCTCGACCCTAAGCAGACATTCCCACCATTCTTTGATTTATGCTCTCCCCAGGCAAGATGCTGAAAAGGATGATGCCAGCTCTAGACTAACTCACTGTTTATGAAATGAGCCTGTTACACCTCCCAGCCAGTCACCCTTTGTAACAGGATGTGTCTGCCAGTAACTCTATAGGAGTAGACTAAGTTGATAGAACACAGTAAAGCTATTATAAGACATCTTAGAGCAATAGGAAGACTTATCCATGGTCTTCATTCTCCAAGCAGAAGTAAGCCTGACCTTGCTTAGCTATCATGATGATGGCTGTCTTGGATGATGTGGGTCTTTACAGTCCCAGTGTAGTTAGAATGGAAGCCACAACAAGTACAGTCCAGGGTGAGAGTGGGCACGGGCATGCACCAGGGGGACTGAGGGCCAGGAGCCATCACCTTATTAGGGGAAGCACACTGAAACTGCCCACCCTGGCCAGGCACCGTAGTAACCATTTGCATGAGTTGTTTTACGACGGAGGTCCTGGTAAGGGAACCTATAAGCCTCCACCAACTGGAAGAGCTTGCAAAAGGTCAAAATGAAACACCACATGTCCAACCACCTCCTAGAATCCTTCTCTCTGGCATTCATCTTGGCTGAGCAAGGCGTGCACCACCAGGAAAGACTCTTGAGTCAGAATGACTGGCTAAAGACAACCCGGAAATTAATGCCATCACCATAAAACTGGAGACTGCGAGCCATGAGACAGAGCAGTTCTCCTGGGTTCCCTTATCCTCCTGTTCTCCACCCTGGTGCCATTTCCCAATAAAATCTCTTGCTTTGTCAGCACATGTGTCTCCTCGGACAATTCATTTCCGAGTGTTAGACAAGAGCCCAGTTTTGGGCCCTGGAAGGGGTCCTCCTTCCTGGAACAACCTGGCCAAGTGGAGCTGGTCTGGGGGTCTTTGGTTTCCTTAGGCAGAGGGGGGACAATGGATGTGCTGATTGACTGCTGAGGGGTAGGCTGGGGAGGAGGGAAGAGAGCAATTCGATGACAACAATATCAGTGTAATTTTTCATGAAAGGAAGTAGATCAAACTGAATCATGGACAAGGTGGCTGTATTAGGCAGAGCCATGAAGAGTCTGGAAAGAAAATAAAGGAGAAGAAAGAGAAAAGAAAGAAGGAAGGGTAAGAAAATGCTCAAAGTTTATCTCTTTGGGGATTTCTTAAGTCTTTCCTTCTTTTGTTCTCCTTTCTTTTCTTTCTGACTTTCAGATGCAAATGGAACATTTTACAAACCCTTAGAAGGGAGAAGGAGAGGGTGGGATGATTTGGGAGAATGGCATTGAAATACGTATAATATCATATATGAAACGAGTCGCCAGTCCAGGTTCGATGCACGATACTGGATGCTTGGGGCTGGTGCACTGGGACGACCCAGAGGGATGGTATGGGGAGGGAGGAGGGAGGAGGGTTCAGGATGGGGAACACATGTATACCTGTGGCGGATTCATTTCGATATTTGGCAAAACCAATACAATATTGTAAAGTTTAAAAAGTAAAATAAAATTAAAAAAAAAGAAAGGAGAGTCGGTTATCAGAACCACTTGGAGCAACAAAAACCTGTGCCTTCAGTCTTCCCTATACTCCTGTCTCTGTCCGTGAAACTTCCACCCGATTTCCTAGCCCCATGCAGTCACTGATGATGGTGGCTTGTGTGCTTCATACGCTGCTCAGCTGTGTTGTAAGATCCGCCCCCTTACTGGCAATCTGCTTCAAACGGTAACCAGCCAGGCCTCCACTTCCGGGACCTGCACTCACCGAATGTCTCTGTCATGCCCCGCACACAGATGTGTCCATCTGTCCGACAGACACCTCAGAGCAGGTGTCCTCTCATTCCTGAATTCTTTACACAGACACTCTTCATTTTCCATTAATCCCTCTTTTGGGGATTTATTTAATTCATTTTCTTCCTGCTGTAGTTTTTCTATTCTCAGTTACAGTAGAAAATTATTAAGTCATCTCATGTCACCTCCTTGGAGAAGGAAATGGCAACCCACTCCAGTGTTCTTGCCTGGAGAATCCCAGGGACGGAGGAGCCTGATGGGCTGCCGTCTACGGGGTTGCACAGAGTCGGACGTGACTGAAGCGACTTAGCAGCAGCAGCAGCATTGCACCTCCAAGTTGAGAAAATCTGTTTTTAATGAATGGCCACAGTTTCTTCCTCAACTCATCACCACATCTGCGTTCTCATCTGCCTTCTCCTCTGCCATCTGCACAGCTGGGTCAGTCACTGACCGCTTCAGTTTCTGCGGAAGGCTTCCATCCTCTTACAAGAGGCTTCAGCGACCAGCGAGGAGCTGTTTTCTGACAGGTTGATTCTGTGTGCTATTCCGTTCCCTCTGAGCATGTCCCTTGCTCTGGTGTCACCTACACATCAGCCTCTGCCCACATCTTCAGTCAATTCTCCAGTTTTTCCTCCTCCCCTCCCCCTCATCACCTGTATATTCTAGATGTTAGGGTTAGAAGTGTGCTCATATTTACGGGGTTTGTGCTTCAGATTCTGAAGAGCTGGGGGATGGATACCTGGCTCTCTGTTGCCATGTGGTGCTTTCCTGCCATTTCCTCATCTCCTTTCGTAAAGTTCACATCAGCCTCTGTTGTCCCAAAATACAGCTGCGCTGTTACCCCTCTTTGCAGACCTGCTTGATGGACAGCCTGATTCAAGCTGTTTCCAGAAAGTTTCTGGGTACTGTGAGACGGGCTTTTTCATAAAAATGTAATATCCTCTCCTTTTACATTCAGTTCATGCATATAACACATTTAACCACATAGTGCTCTGTGAAGGAATTGATATATTCCTTGAGGAAACATCATTTCATCCATGAGGATCCAACTTCCATGATACATACTTGCTTTGTCTTCCTCTTTGGGGCAGAGATTATTTTTTTTCCCCACAATTTCTAAGCTGCTTTTGAACAGTTGAGTTCCAACTCTCCTTCCTTTAATGCATTTGACATAGTTTTCAAAATTATCACTTTTCCACTGTACTTCTTGAAGTTATGAAACAGATCCTACAACTCTGTGCCCCAGTTCAAGGTGGAAGGGGAAGAAAGCACACACCACCCCCATATTTTCTTCTGAAATGTAAATCGTCCTTAAATACCCCTGAACTAAGGGTTAGACTCAGCAGATTCTGAAATGAGGAGGCTGAGCTAAAAGACATTTTTAAGAAATGCAAACTTAATACTTTAAAGCAGTGGTGGTGCCTATGGGGAGCGGAAAGTCAGGCTCAATGTCTCAAAGAACCTGTGATGGCTTCTATAAATAGACAAGAACATTTGATAGTGTGGAGTTCACTTGGCAATACCTCTGCATGCCCCACACACATTTAAAAATAGTTCAACAGGGCCTCTCTCTTAGGACAGATGGAAACTTTGTGATCTTCCCCGGGCAGCTATCAACATACCTTCTCTTAAGAATAATCTAAAACACTGTTTTTCAAACTCTGATTATAACCCACAGTTAAGAAATTAGTTTTAAATAGTGATAGCATCCACTCTAAACTACAAGAAACGGAAACAAAAGTGTTTTGATAGAGTGGCCATCACTTCTACATGAAATGCATACTGATATTTTCTATTTCCTTTTATTGCCACTGTTCATTAAAAAGGAAAATAAAACCCTGACATGACTTACAATTGACCATATAACTCAAGATTAATTAGTATGGTGGTTCTTAATCCAAGTTAACATTAGAATTATCTGATGAGATTTTTTTTAAAAAATAGCAATTCAGGGTCCTTTACTCCAGACCAAAAAATCAGAATCTTTGATGTGGGATAATTTTTTTTAAGTTCCACAGGTAACCCCACTGTGCAACCAGGACTGCAAACCACTGCTCTGAGGGATCTTGACCTTCTGTTGAAAAATTCTGATCTAGAAACTTAAGTAGGCGTTACATTTATGTTGAATCCAGGAAACTCTTAAGTGCTGAGTTTTCACCAGAGCACATAAACCAGAGTGATTATCTGCCTTCTTTTTGTGCTGTGAAGGCCAATCATCAAAGTTTTATTTGTGTGTGAGTACAAGCGAAGAGTGATTTTCATCCATGAACCTAAATAAAGAACATTATGGGCTCAATATGAATAATGCTGGAGTCTTTGCTGGTGGGGAAAATGCTCTGAGCTATGAAAAATATGACCAAGGATTTGGCGTGGATGTGAAGTGCAAAGTAAATAAATAAATAAATAACCTTAATCTATTACCAGAGATCAAACTGGCAACATCAATTGGATCATAGAAAAAGCAAGAGAGTTCCAGAAAAACATCTAATTCTGCTTTATTGACTATGCCAAAGCCTTTGACTGTGTGGATCACAATAAACTGTGGAAAATTCTTAAAGAGATGGGAATGCCAGACCACCTCACCTGTCTCCTGAGAAATCTGTATGCAGGTCAAGAAGCAATAGTTAGAACTGGACATGGAACAACAGACTGGTTCCAAATCAGGGAAAGGAATACATCAAGGCTATATATTGTCACCCTGCTTATTTAACTTCTATGCAGAGTACATCACGAGAAATGCTGGGCTGGAAGAAGCACAAGCTGGAATCAAGATTGCCAGGAAAAATATCAATAACCTCAGATATGCAGATGACACCACTCTTATGGCAGAAAGCAAAGAAGAACTAAAGAGCCTCTTGATGAAAGTGAAAGAGGAGAGTGAAAAAGTTGGCTTAAAGCTCAACATTCAGAAAACAAAGATCATGGCATCCAGTCCCATCACTTCATGGCAAACAGATAGGGAAACAGTGGAAACAGTGGCTGACTTTATTTTTCTGGGTTCCAAAATCACTGCAGATGGTGATTGCAGCTATGAAATTAAAAGAAACTTGCTCCTTGGAAGAAAAGTTATGACAAACCTAGATAGCATATCAAAAAGCAGAGACATTACTTAGCTGACAAAGGTCCGTCTAGTCAAAGCTATGGTTTTTCCAGTAGTCATGTATGGATATAAGAGTTGGACCATAAAGAATGCTGAGCACCAAAGAATTGATGCTTTTGAGCTGAGGTGTTGGAGAAGACTCTGGAGAGTCCCTTGGACTGCAAGGAGATCCAACCAGTCCATCCTAAAGGAAATCAGTCCTGAATATTCATTTGAAGGACTGATGCTGAAGCTGAAGCTCAAAAACTTTGGCCACCTGATGCGAAGAACTGACTCATTGGAAAAGACCTTGATGTTGGGAAAGCTTGAAGATGGGAGAAGAAGGGGACGACAGAGGATGAGATGGTTGGATGGCATTACTGACTCGATGGACATGAGTTTGAGTAAGCTCCGGGAGTTGGTGATGGACAGGGAAGCCTGGCGTGCTGCAGCCCCTGGGGTCACAAAGAGTCAGACGTGACTGAATAACTAAACTGACTGAACTAATCTATTAGATTTTTTGATTTGCTAGGTGTTTGCGATTGGGACAAAGACTCATTTGTTTTTGGAATCTTAATCGTATCCACATGGATATGAGTAAACCTCATTCATTCAACCCAATGGGAGGAAATGAGAGCTTGCATTAGTCCCATAACCGACTTTCTAGATTCTATCTGATATAGCCAACCTTCTTTGTTGCAAAAGGGATTTAAGGAAGCTCACAAAAGTACAGTATGGTGAATTAGAAGAGCAAAGGAGGAAGGGGAGGCAAGATAGCAGGGCAGGTAGGAGAGATGAGGGAGGTGAGGTGGTGGGGTGGGAGGGGAAGGGGGAGAAGCCAATGTGGATGAAACATGATGAAACGTGAAGTGACGTCTGTGCCAAAAGGAGGGTGAAAGGGGACAGGCTATTTGCCAAGCTCTTGGCACACCTGGTCCCACGGACACAGCCAAAGCATCCAGGCAACTAAGTGCTGAGTCTTCACTGTGAACTGTCAGCTGCATCATGCTGCCCCATCACCTCACTCCTCGCGCATCTGTAATTTCAAGATGATGACACTGTGCCGCATCCCACCTCTTGGGGACGGGTATTCATGGCACAGTGTTGAAATGAATGTCTGGAAGAAAACGTTTATTAATTCAGAACATATTCCTTATAGTCTAGATGGTTAGTTAATTCTCTCCAAGATGGGTAGACAGACAGACATGGAAATGAGGTCTTTCAAACTGGACAAAAAAGACCCTGAAAGAGTGCTGCCTTGGATGGAGGCCAGGAGAGCCATTCCACATCAGAATGCAACAGGGAACAAGCCGGACTGTGTCTCCAGCTTATCACGATGCTGCTCACAGGGGCGGGTCCAGCGTCAAGGCTGCCGGCCTGCACTTCTGAGGCCTGAGCATCGTTGAGAGGCCTGGCCTCTAAGGCCGAGAGCACAGGTGAGGGATCGATTTTGTGCAGGGAATGCTACCCAGGAGGGCCATTTCTGAAACACTGCTCCCTGCTCGTTTTCGTACAAACCCCATGAAAGGGTTGGTTGATATTACCATAACCACGGGCAATCCTACAGAAACCTAGCCTAAGTAACAGTTTAAAATGAGCCAGGAAGCACTTGGTAAAAATCTCTGAATAGATCCTAGAATTTGGGGAACAAAAGTATATTTTCCCAGACTCATGGTAAAATATAGAGATGTGCTAAAAAGGCAAAGAATGTTCCCACTATCCACATGGACACTTGTCCACGTGGGAGAACCTGTGCCCTCATCGTGGACCAGCAAGGGAATGAGAAATGGCACTCACGGGGTGCCCACCGCATGGCTGGCAGTGCACTGTGCACTTCCGCACCTTCTCTCATTCAAGGTCAAGGTATTTCTTCAAAATGGGAAATGTCTCCACTTAACAGATAAAATAATGAAAGATCAGAGAAGTTAAGCGACTTGTCAAAGTCACATAGTGAAGAACAGAGGGAGAATTTGAACACAAGTCTTGCCAGGCATCAAGGGCCCTACCGTGGATGTACCCCCTGATAAACTGTATTTAATGCCAGAGTTCCCTAGTCAAACTGTGGTCCCGGAGCATGGGGAAGACAATGCCCTCTCCTCTGGAGGTTCTAAATCAGGGATGGGCAAACAATTTCTGTAAATGGCCAGATAGAAATATTTTCAGCTTCATACAATATTTGAGAGGCTTCCCAGGTGGCACTCGTGGTTACGAACCCACATGCCAATACGGGGGATGCAAGAGATGTGGGTTCAGTTCCTGGGTCAGGAAGATCCCCTGGAGGAGGAAATGGCAACCCACTCCAGTATTCTCACCTGGAGCCTCCATGGACAGAGGGGCCTGCCAGGCTACAGTCCATGGGGTCGCAAAGAGTCGGACACGACTGAGTGACTGAGCGTACATAAGCCATGTACTTGCTGTCACAGCTACTTAGCTCTGGGACGATAGCCTGAGAATAGCCTACGTGACACATAAATGATCAGACCACACTGGACTGTTCAGAACATAAATCTGAGAATAACTGGGGTGAAGATGTCACCCTGATTCCTAGCCTGTATCCTCAAGCCCTCAAGCCCCCTCTGTTCAGAACCCTCTAGGAAGGTCCTGTGGGCTGACCAGTCCTGTGCCCAGAACCACAGGAACTTCAAATGAACCACAGCTATATTTTTCTTCTTCCAGTCTCTCAAAATCCATGAACTGGTACAATGATAACGGATAGCATGTCTTTACTTTTTTCTATTTGGGGGGCGGGGTATGCTGCAGAGCATGTGGGATCTTAGTTCCCCAACCAGGGATCAAATCCACGTCCTCTACGTTGGAAGCACGGAGTCTTAACCACTGGATCACCCAGGAAGCCTCCAGTATTCCTTTTCTACGATTTCTGCAGCCTGGCACCAAGGAATGACAATTTTTTTGTCCTAAATAATTATGAGAAATGCCCTGAATGGAAGTGACACCCTGCCTCAAGAATGCCTAAAGCAAGGGTGGCTTTGGGGGACATCCCCAGGTGGGGACAGTTAATCCCCACAGGTTCCCACCACTTCACTGGTAAACTCCATAGCCAATATCAGACTCTACAGTACATTGAATATTGCCGGCTTCATAAAGTTTGCCTCAGCAGTCATCACCAGTGAATCGATCCCCAATCACAACCTTTTTAAATTAAGGAGACACATAAAGAACTTCACTCCCCTGGATATTTTCCTCTTGGCTTTCAACTGAAGCCTTTAAGTGAAGGGCAGCCTATAGCTCTCACAGTGGGAAAATACAATCTGTTCAAGTGACTAACCTTCTAATCCTTGCTGCTGCTACCTTGCTGGTAGAAAACAATCTTTTTCCTATTATATATAAATTCCTGATTCTCAGTAGCTCAGAAAAAAGCTATGTATTTCATTGCATTTCACTGCATCTCTGGCAAGGTGGATATTGAAATGGCACGAAGATGCTGACAGTCCTTTAAATGAATGCATTGGTATTTCCGTGACTGGTGACTGGGTGTCAAGGGTTTAATCCACACTATGGTGCTGTCTAAAACTGGTAATAAAACAGAGGAATAATACACCAAGATAAGATCCAAAGGACATATAATAGTGACATGCGCTGCTTCGTGACAAGGGCATAATGAAACATACGTGGGAGAGACTCGCTTTATAAAAAAGAAGCCGTGAACTTCTTTCTGACAACTGCTGTGAGCTAGAAACGGGCAAGATGCAATCCATCTTCCTGTTCCACTTCTGTTTTTGGACCAGGTTTAAAACTCAGCAATCCATTAGTAAGCTGTCACAGCAAGAGATGGAAGATGTTTATAGCTCACAATCCAGGCTCTTTGCCCAGTTGCCAGCGACCCCTTACTCTCCTTCTCTCCCACAGGGACCGTATCACCTTCCCCCAGCCCATCCCCCTGGTCCCAGCTGACTGGACCAGAGGAGGAGAAGACAAGCTATTTGGAACAAATACTGCGAAATCCTAATTTAACTTGTGCTGGTGTCTTGGGTAAAGATGTAAACATCATCCTGTGAAGTGCCAGCTTTTACCTGTCACATCAACCAAAAAACAAAATTGTTACGAATTTCAAAACGATATTACTTTGGATGGGCAAAAATGACACCACTTTTCTTTTGCTGAAAACATTTCTGATTTGGAGCTATGTTTCTTTCTAATGCAAAATATTGAATCAGCTCATTTCCAGAAAAATTCCAAACTCAGATTGAGTGATGTCTTGGACCATATACAGACATAAAATATGGGTGACTGAGATTCTTTCTCTGAGTTTTCTTTCTTTTCCTCTTAGTTTGATATCGTTGGGGTATTCACAGATGCCACTGAGGAGGGTTGCCAGATAAAATACAAAGCCATCTATCGAATTTGAATTATATATGTTTCCTATAAACTCATAAAACTCAAAAATTTTAGTAAAGGTATTATCCATGCAATACTTAGGAAATATTTTTACTAAAATATTATATGGGATTTCCCTGGTAGCCCAGTGGTTAAGAATGTGCCTTGCAATGCAGGGGACATAGGTCCAATCCCTGATGGGGGAACTAAGACACCAAATGCCGGGAAGCAATGAAGGGTGCGTGCCACGACTGGAGACTCCGTGCGCCACAGTGAAGATCCATGTGCCGCAAACAAGACCCAGTGCAGCCAAACGAGTAAGTAAAATATTATATGTCATTTGTGTGAAATTCACATTTCACCGAGCATCTTATGTTTTCAGTTGCTAAGTCTGGTAGCTGAAGGCAGGGAAGGGACATCTGTTTCCGCAGTGTGGTCGCTGCTGTCGTTCTGACGCCTTGCCCCGTCTCTAGCTCCTCCCAGATGGTCATTTCGGTTTGCGTCTGAAGACCTCACATGGCCTCTGGCTGTCAGCTCACAGGAGTCGGGCTTTCTGCTTCTTGTCCTATTTCCAGGCTCCCTGGTGTCCCTGGTCCATTCTCAGTCCCTTTCGATTGATCTTCTGACCAGCCTTTCTGAAGCCTACAGGAGAACTCAGGGCTATCTCAGACACCCTCACGCCTCGGTATACTCCCTCCTCATCTCTGCTTAATTTCTGTTTTTCAGATTGACATGAGAGGCAGGGAAGGAGGGAGCCGTCCCAACTCTCAGAGCCTCACCCAGAACCTGAGTCAAGAGAGGAAAGAATCCACAGATTCTACTTATGGGGAAGTTCTGTTTTTTTCTGGAACACCCCTGGCTTTGCTTATCCATATTTAATGCTTGGTTCCCCTTCAAACACTCTTCCGTCATCCCTTCCCAAACCTGAGGACAGTTTGCTCCTTGGGAAAGAAAATGCAAACTAAAAGTGGATTCTGGATAAGATACTCTTCCAACTTTTGAGTTTAAAAGGTAAAAATTCATCACTCTTGATCTCTGCTTTCACTTTGATTATCCAACTACAACAAAACAAACCAGAATTTCATAACATGTCTTTCGCACTTGAGAAGTTAAAATTACTTTTATAAATCACCCTTGGCTCGAAGAGTAAATCAACGGTATTATTAAAGATTAATTGGAAAATAACTTAAATGAGAATACTCCAAAACAAAACGAGCTGAGCCAAAACTGTCCTCAACTGTAAAATAACATTTTTTTTTTACAGAACAAAAACATAAGGAAGCAGGAGTAAATGAATAAAGATGTGAACTGAAAAAAATCAATGCAAGAAGTGATTCTTATGGAGAAAAGATAAGTTAAGCAAATTAGGTCAGAAAAGGATTTTAAAAATTAAGACTTCAGGTGGAAATTAGATGAAAATGATGAGATGATATAGATTCTATACAATCTCAATAAACTTTATTAAATATTTGAGAAAATGTTCTTGAAATTGATCAAGCAGAGCAGAAAGTTCTTAATAGCTGAATAAATGTGACAATATAAAAAAAGAATTATCTCCCCTAAATTTCTGAACAAGAGTTTTATTACTCACTTTTCTGACCATTTCTTAAAACTGACGATCTCTATGCTCTTGTAACTATTCTAAAACAAATACAACAGTTGAAAGGTGACAGTCAAAATATAATCCAACCAAGATATCAGGTGTGCACACACACACACACACATACACACACACAGAGGAGACTAATCATATGTATGACGTGAAAGTGAAAGTATTAGTCGCTCAGTCATGTCAGACTCTTTCTGACCTCATGGACTGTAGCCTCTGTCCATGGAATTCTCCAGGCAAGAATACTGGAGTGGATAGCCATTCCCTTCTCCAGGGATCAAACCCAGGTGTCCTGCATTGCAGGCAGATTCTTTACTGTCTGAGCCATTAGGGAAACCCAATTGTATATCCATGGGCCAAAATCTAAGTATACAAACCCATTAACATATTAAAGCAATTTACTGCAACAAATTGAGGTTAATTAGTAATGTAGAAAATCAATGAACACACACCTAACTTTGTTCACGATTAAAAGGACAGAACTAGCTTTTGCTATTAGTCACTCAGTCATGTCAGACTCTTTGCAACCCTATTGGCTATAGCCCACCAGGCTCCTCTGTCCATGGGATTTTCCAGGCAAGAATACTGGAGTGGGTAGCATTTCCTTCTCCAGGGGATCTTCCCAACCCAGGGATCGAACCCAGGTCTCCTGCATTGCAAGCGAATTCTTTACCACCTGCAATGCAGGAGATTCTTTAGAGCCACCAGGGAAGACCTAGAACTACCTTATCAGATATTAAAAAGGGATATAGTAAAAGTCAGTGACTTTCCCATCCCTAAGTCACTTCTTAAGAGGATTTATAAAGAATATATATTTTAAGGCAATGTTAATAAAATCACAAAGAAGGAAAAAATGGCTTCTATTTAGTATTACTACTGAATGTATTTTTGAAGATTCTATCATAATTGCAACTTATATCAAGCAAACAAAATAAATTAGAATATTAGAAAGCAAGTCATAGTTATTATACTGATATTATATATTCAGAAAATGCAAGGAAACTCTCAGAACTAATATGAAATCTGGTAAGATAATGGTGGTCATCATTTAAAAAATGAGTAAATTTAAATCAAGATTTTATAAGCCCAAGTGCCTCTGTTTTTTTGATCATGATGGTGGTAGGAATGGGTAAAGAAAGGAGGTGCAAAATACAGACTATAGATTCTATATTTTTATAGAAGCAAAATATATGACTACATCAATATAGCTAAAATAATATATAAATATTCATCTGGCAATAAAAATTTAAATGATTTAAGTTGGTGGGTTACACATGATTTTTCTATTCCTCATTATGCCTGACCCAATGCTATTTTGATCACTGCTTTAAAAATGGAAAGAAAATACCATTTTAAAAGTTATTTCTGTTGCAATTAAATTTTCTAAACCAGCTTCGTCAGGAGGGTTATACTTTCACTTGCTCTACATTTATAAAACAACTGCTTTTTACTCTGTTACATAAATAAAAGTATTCAATTTTATGTATTTATTTTATATATTTTAATTATTTGCATAAAATCTGTCTCTCTTACTATTCCTTGAGCTCACTTAGGGCACAGAGCATGTCTGACTTGGCAACACTCAAAGAGGCTGCGGCACTTGCAGGTTGTGAGAAGGCGAGTAGAGCAAGCAACGCTCGTCCCTGCTGGCGGCACTGAAGTGCGGCACTGAAGTGCAGCTGACTATGAAAAGCCAAAGCCGGACATGTATCAACTCTAGTAATAAAAGACTAGATGAACTGGAAATGCTCCTACTGAAAATAACAAAAAGGTTGGGAAAATATAAAAACTGCATCTAATAAAAGTACTGCAGACCTACATCAACAGAAATAAACTTTTATTTATTTAGGATGTACAGGAGAGGCAGGGGTGGAGCTCAGAGGGGAGCCAGAGGTGCCTGCAGTGCAGAGACATGCTCAGATCAGGAGGGCAGCTGCGACAGGAGCAGAATGGGGAGAGGGGAGAGGAGGGAAAGGGAGAGGGAAGGGGAGGGGAGAAGAGGGAGGGGAAGAGGAGGGGAGGGAGAAAGAGAAGGGGGGAAGGGAGAGGCAGAGGGAGGGGAGAGGGGAAGGGCAGGGGAGAAGGAAGGGGGAAGGGGGAGGGAAGAAGAAAGGGGAGGGGGGAAGGGGAAGGGGAGAAGAGAGGGTGGAGGGAGAGAGGAGGGAAGGAGGGGAGAGGAAGGGGGAGGGGAGAAGAAGGAGGAGGGGGAGGGGAGAGGGGAGAAGGGGAGGGGGAGGGGAGAGGAAAGGGGAGGGGGAGGGGACAAGGGAGGGTGGAGGGAGAGAGGAGGGAAGGAGGGGAGAGGAAGGGGGAGGGGAGAGGAAAGAGGAGGGGGAAGGGGGAGGAAGGAAAAGGGGAGAGAGGAGGGAAGGGGAAGGGGAAGGGGGAAGGGAAGGAAAGAGGGAAGAGAGAGGGGAAGGTGGAGGGAGAGACGAGGGAAGGAGGAGAGGGGAGGGGAGGAGAGAGGGAAAGGGGAAGGGAGAAGGAAAGGGGGAGGGGGGAAGGGGGAGGGAAGAGGAGAGGAGAGGAGAGAAAGGAAGGGGGAAGAGGGTCGGGGGGAGAAGGTAGAGAAGGAAGAGAGGGAAGGGAGGCGGAGGGGAGAGGGAAGAGAAAGGGGAGAAGGGAGGGTGGGGGGAAGAGGAGGGGAGAGGAGGAAGGGAGAGGAAGGAGAAAGGGAAGGAGAGAAGGGGAGAAGGGAGGGTGGGGGAGAGGGGAGAAGGGAGGGTGGGGGAGAGGGGAGGGCAGGAGGGAAGGGGAGAAGGGGCAGGGTGGGGAGAAGGTAGAGAGGGAAGGGAGGGAGAGGGGCAAGGGAAGGGAGAGTGTGGCCACCACCACGTGTGGGCACCCAGGGTATCACCATCACTTCTCCTCCCAGCATCCAGTTAATGGGCTTCAGGACAGAGAATCAAAGTGGTCAGTATAACAAGGGGACTAAAGCAATTGTTTCTCTTGTTTAAGACCCAAAGTTCTCCACTGGAAAGAGAGGTCAAAGTTATACTCTGAAGATTCAAGAATCTTCAAGCCTTGGTCCTGGACTGCTAACCTCCCTAGATGCCCACAAAATGAGAATAAAATCCTCTATAAAGGAAGAGAGCTTCACTTCTAGTTTCAAATTATTCCTGAAGGTAGATTTTTAAATAAAATATTCAGTAAACCATCAAGAATATAATAAGGTGCCTCTCTAGAAGAGCCAGGTCTCACAGATTGAAGAAACAATAGGTACACTGCCTGCGGGAATCCAGATACTGGAGTCAGCAGAGGCAGACTGTGAATCTATGATCGGAATGTTCATGAAGATAAGAGCTGATCTTAATATCAACAAGGACCCAGAGATGGTCTATATGTGAAAAAGATTCAATTAAATACTGTGCAACTGGAAAGACAATAATAAAGTAAGAACTCAAGGGATAGTGTTAACAGTAGATTAGACAAAGTTGAAGAGAGAATTACTGAATTTCAAATAGGCCCTAAAAATCTCCACAATGAAGAAAGCAAGGTAAGATAAAGTTATGAAATTTAGAAAATAGAGTAAGAGAAGCAGCAGTAAGGGAGTATAATATGCATTTAATTGGAGAACCAGCAAAGAAAGAAGAGGAGGTAGGGTCAATAATTAAATGAAGAGTCTTAAAAAACTATGAAACATGTTACTCTACACATTCATTCAAGAGGCCCATTGAAGTCCCAGTGACAAAAACCAAAAAAAATTCATATTAATAACATTATAGATAAATGGCAGAAAATTAAGAAAGTTTGAAAATTTTAAAGAAAGCTAGAGAAAGGAGTCATTTTGCCATTAAAAGAATTAAGTAGTTAACTTTCTAATACACAAAACCAAAAGACCCAAAGGAGGGAAAAAAAAAAAACAATTAGAGTTCTAAAGGAAAATTGCTGACAGAATTCTATTGCCAGAAAAAACGAAATTACCTTTTGATTCATTAAGAAATTCCTAAATATAATCTTTAAGAAAAGAGAAAATTATACCAGACAGCATCTCAGAGACATAGAAGACATGCATAAAAAGTGTTCATAGCAAAATTTTGTACAGGCTCCAAATTATTCTAACTCAAATGTTCATCAGCAGCAAAATGGATAAACAAATGGTGATATGTTCATAAGGGATAGTATAAATAGTGCAAATGAATAATCCTCATTATGTGACATGGAGTGATTCCAGAGACATAAGGCAAGATTCAGTAATAACAACAAGACCAAGTCAAAAAATGCATACTGAATGACTGCATTTATATAAATCTCAAAAAGGCAATATATATATATATATATATATATATATATATACATATATATTATTTGAGAATATATAATTATAAAACAAAACTAAAGAAAAAGGTTAAAAAGTTGGTATCAGGAACAAGGGAATTGCTGGGTTTCTGATCTTTGTTTTAATCTGTATGGAATCACCTGATTATTCTTCTTCATAAAAATAAATTTAAGCTGTTATATATGTATCATGCATGTTTTATATTTTCCTTATATTTCATAATAATTAATTGAAAAAAGACCAGTATCTTCTAAACTCCCAAATAGCCCTCAGAATGAACTATCAGAGAAGATCCTGGTTCCTTTTGCAATTAACAAAACTCCCTAAATTACGGTTTTCCACCACCATCATATTGACCTACAGGTAAGTATGTTTGTTGAGTAAACACATGTGTGCTTGCATGCAGGAACCATATTCTCTTTCAATATAGAAAATATGGTGATTATTTTATAGAGTTCCTGTTTTTTGATTCGGTCTACAATTAATTCCTTTATTATATGCTGGTAACAATTCTGTACAAATTAGGGTTTCAGCACAATGACTAAAAGTCTATATTAATCTTTATTTACCACCTCTGAGTTATCCGCAAAATAAAAATACTCTCTTATTCACATGTACTTGTATCAGCATTTTGAATTTCCATGGAAGAAAAACCCCATACACACACAAAAAACGGACTCTCTGAAATTATTTGGCCTTGAAGCAACAAAGCTAGAAAGCCTAATTAGGAGTGTCAGATATGTTTTTAGATATCTTCCTTGGAAAACAACGAATATGACAGCTAGAATTGTGCAAAGGAAAACAAATGGAACAATTTATGCCAAGAAGTCAAAAGGGCCTCAAGTGTCATACCAGAGAGTAGAAATAGAAGAGAAAGCCTTGGTGCCGCGAGATAACAATAAAACAAAAATAAAAGCAAAAAGACAGCTCCTTAGAATCTTTTAAAAAATGCTAAAATCAAATTTTAGCCTACCCCACTGAGGCAGCTAAAGCATGTATTTTTTCATTAACTTTTTTCCAGGTTTCCTTTTATGCCCTAATCCTTATGTTTCCCATTTTTCTTAGTAATTTACATATAATCTTCCTGTATTATGGGACCCTAATCAGTTTTCTTACAAGTTAGGATAGAAAAAAAAAAAAAAATTCAATCCATAAGTAGAATTTTCCTTCTGAGATACTTTTTCAACTGCTAGTTTTTGTCAAATTAGAGATGACCAAAGGGCACAACGGTAGAATTTCCCATTTTTCCCCTCATGGTCATTTCTTAGCAAATCTGAAGTTATCTGTGATGAATGGCAGAGAAGCAAAGGTTGCGGTCCCTTAGACACGGGATGGCTGTCATGAAGAACGAGTTCTTTACCTGGAAGGATATCAGAGAGATTCCCACACTCTTCAGGTTCTCCAGAAATAGACAGGCAGATGATATTAAATCCAGCCATGGGCAGCATCCCAACTCATTCAAGTCAAACTGATGAAATTAACGTGGGGTGAGGTGGCAGCCACCCAAAGGCTTGAAGGAACTCAAGGATGAAATTGGAAAATCGTTGGCCAAGATGCTGGGTCCAACATTACAAACAGGTACTGCTGTCACCCTGGCAGATTGTGAATGTCATTCTCTTCATTAGAAGGGGTCAAGGGAGGACCCGGGAGCCTTAGGAAAGCAAGTGTCTCTTCCGCTTGTCCAATATCCAGTGAAGTACAGCATCATTAGACACTGAAACAAAAATAACCTTCTAGGGGAAAGACAATATGGTTTCTGCAAAGAGGAAAGCGTGAGTCACTGATTTATTATTGGTCTCCAAGGCACTGAGACAGAGACCAAAGGTTGGCACAGTTTAGGGGAGAGCTTTCCTAAGCACCATCATGAAACAGGATGTAGGAGATGATGGATATCTCAAACCATATGCACAAGACAAATAACTTCTACATCCCATCAAAAAAGAAAAATTCTAAGTACCAGCAAGAAGGGACAGTCTTTGAGACTTGAAGAGATCAGGTTGTGATGATAAAGGATCTACTGTAGGTGACACATTTAAAACATTACCATTTGATGATACTGGGGAAAGACATGAAGGAAGTTCACTTGGGGAAACCTTTTTATTGAGCATGAATCAAGCATCAGGTTTGCACGAAGTAGTGTGTCAAGAGCAATGAGTAAAACCCCTTCTGCTCCCCAGTAACTCAGAGTCCCAGGCGGCAGTAGTGGGAAAGAACATGCCTGTCAATGCAAGAGATGTAAGAAATGCAGATTCAGTCCCTGGGTTGGGAAGATCACCTGGAGAAGGGAATGACAAGCCACTCCAGTATTCTTGCCTGGAGAATCCATGGACAGAGGAGCCTGGTGGGCTACAGTCCACAGGGTCACAAAGAGTTGGACACGGCTGAAGCGACTTAGCACGCACACACCATACAGATGATTCCAAGACCAAGATTTAAGCTCTCTGTTGGGACTTGTGCCCATTCATGACAGATGTCAACTACGGATGGAATCAGATAGTACAATCCTGGTCAGGCACGAACACATCCCTCAGGGCTACGGTTCACCAGGGAACTAGGTTCCTTGAGGCATAATTCTAAAACATACTACAAATCCCCTTGTTAAAATTAATGACAATTGCAATACGAACCCAATAAATCCTAAAACCCAATTTTATTGGTTTGCTCAGTGGAAAAAGATATGATGGATTTTAAACACATGCAATTCTAACATGAATTATTATCTGTCCTGACTTTGTGGGGAAGGGAAGCAGACATGATGGGGGTGTTTGTCATGACTATTAATACCATGTGAGGTTTTTAAAATGTGACACATACATAGATACACATGTATGCATAAATTGCCAAAAGCCTCATGAAAAAAATTAACTTTTTTCATTATAATTAAAGAAAACTCTGCAATTGAAAAGAGAAAGGTCTATTTACCGACCATAAATTTGAAGAACTCTGCTGGTGTTAAGGAGTTCTCAACCTTGCTGAAAAGTTGAAGAATTCTCTCAGCTCAGGCAACAGTCTCCCAGATCTGAAGAATGATTTCAGCAACCTCAAGCCCAGGAGACCGAAGTCCCTCCTGCCAGTCAAATGCTTCTTTATTTCCAATCAGCTTTAAGCACCCACCTTTCCCCTTTCCTGCTTCATTAGCTAGGGGCTGTCATTTCACAGAAGCGTATAATGTACATGTGCAGGGTAAGTGTTAGTGTTCTCTGGCATGAGAAAAAAAATTATTTGATGATCAGATTGCTCAGTATTTTCAAACTATTTAAGGCACTTCCATAGGAACTCCATGAAGCAGAATCAGAGCTGAAGAAGAGATCCACGCAAAGGCAGACAGTTTTTTCTAGTTTCTCTGATAAATCACATTCTCTCCCTTTTTTCTTTTCTTGTCCAATTTTTTTTAATGGCATATAATACCAGTCCTTTGCAATATCAAAGATCATTCAGAATAGAAACTGAAATTGGTCTGAGAGAGAGCACATTTCTCAGATGTCATATCACGTGAAAAATTCCTGCCTTCCTTGGGAACCACACTGGGAGGTGGGATTTGTCTCCTTTTCCGTTTTTTTCTGCCTTCGTAGCAGTGCTGGGCCCACAACATGCCTTCAGTGAGTGTGTGTGCTCAGCCGCTCAGTCATGTCCAGCTCTTTGCATCTCCATGCACCGTAGCCCGCCAGAGTCCTCTGTCCATGGAATTTCCCCAGCAAGAATACTGGAGTGGGTTGCCATTGCCGTCTCCAGGGGATATTCCCGACCCAGGGATCAAACCCGTGTCTCCTGTGTCTCCTGCATTGGCAGGCGGTTCTTTACCACTGTGCCACCTGAGAAGCCGATGAATGTGTGTTCTGAATGGATTTCCTGCCCCTCTTCTTCCTGCTATTTCTCTTTCTAAAGAAAAACTAGGATCATCTTGCACTTCTTGCAGACTGAAGTTGAAAGGAAAAGAACTGGAAGCCTACCTCCAAGGCCTCACATCTGAAACCTAGGAAACCCAGCACTGCATGTCAATATTTCCAGCTAAAGATCCCCGAGAAGGAGGTACAGTACATCACTGCATAAAATGAGAAGGAAAATGGTTACGTGTCTGTAAGTATGGGTGTACAAATGTCTTGTCTATCAAATCAATGAAGCTAAAACCTCTTGCGATGTCAAAGGCTAACACACAGACACACATGCCTGCTCATACTCTGCTAGGGAGAAAGCAAGCTATTTTTTAGAAGGAGAATTAGGAAACGAAGTATAAGAAAACATCATGAAAGATGATCACAACTCTTTGACTTCTAGGAATCTATTTGTAGGGGGAAACAGAGAATATGCACAAAGATTTAGCCTCAAAGCAAGCAGTCATATCTGTATTAGCTCCAAAGCAAAACAATCTCGTTGGTCAGTGGTAAGGAGGTAGTCAGGTTAATTATCAGATATCAAAATGATAGAACACTGTGCAGCTATGGAAAATGCACAGAATGCAGATTGACATGGAGAAATATTCACAATTTTGTGAAAGAGAACAGGCATGCTAAAATCAAAATATGTTTTTATATTAGGTAAATACATGTGTATATTTAAATATGTGTGCATGCTAAATCACTTATAGTTGTGTCCGACTCTCTGAGACCCTATGGACTGTAGCCCACCAGGCTCCTCTGTCCATGGGATTCTCCAGGCAAGAATACTGGAGTGGGTTGCCAAGTCCTTCTCCAGGGGATTTTCCTGACTTAGGGATCAAACTGTGTCTCTTACATCTCAGGCTTTGGCAGGGGGGTTCTTTACCACTAGTGCTACCTGGGAAGACCCACATCTAAATATTTCAGTATGCATAACAAAATATGCATCTTCAGATATTTGTAAAGGGCATCTTTTCCTTCATCCTTCTCCCTATCTGAATCTTCTGATTCTGGTCTATGATAAATGTGAATTACTTCTGAAATAAACATAGAAATAGACATTTAAAAAATCCTTATTATCTACATAGATTTTTTAAGAAAAACAATGTCCCTTTAACCATCTATAGCTGCTAGGTTAAACAGGAAGTCCTTGTGAGTTGGTACTGGATGGCAATGATAAGTTGAAACAGATAGGAATAATTCATAGTCAAAAAGTCATCTGATTATCATGTTTTATATCTTCATATAACTGTCAGATTTTTTACACTAAAATGTTCTTCCAATAAACCTAAAAATCAAAAAGCCAATACCAAGATTTTTCTCCATCTATGCATCTGATTCTCAGAATATGCCTTTTATTTTAGATCAAAGCATCAAAATTGTCTTTGATTCCAAACAATCATGTAGATCCAGCATTTGCATCTAAAGTCAACCTATTTATAATCACAGATTTTTTTTAATCCCTGATTTTCTTTTTATCGCTATCATGCAGAGTGCTAGTGATAGTACAACTTGGACAGAAACAGCTCTGCTTTGTTTCGGAGGCAGTTTCCTTTACGGATGCAGGAAATTAAAAATGCAAACACCACAAGCCAGTCAATCAGGAAAGCAGCACTGTGAATGTTACGGCTCTGAGGGTACAAATCAGGGAATCAGTTTTTCCCTTAGCAGAAGTATGTTCACTAAGTAATTTGTTGTTTTCTTTAACTGGAATTACCCCCTTCCATTAGCTGGAGAAGTAAGTCCAAATTAAAATCGCTATTTGTCAATTACCTGCTGGAGGTGCGCTCAAGCCTTGGGTTGGGTGGTGGTGGTTTAGTTGCTAGGTCGTGTCCAACTTTTGCCACCCGATGGACTGTAGCCTGCCAGACTCCTCTGTCCATGGGATTCTCCAGGCAAGAACACTGGAGTGGGTTGCCATTTCCTTCTCCAGGGAATCTTCCCAACCCAGAGATGGAACCCTGGTCTCCTGCACTGCAGGCAGACTGTTTACCGACTGAGCTACAAGGGAAGTCCCTTGGGTTAGGACCAAGCTCATCAGCTGTCGTTATAATCGCCATTATCTCACAGCGCTCAGAAGGCATAATTTGGGGTAGGGGAGATGTTGGAAACTCCTAGTTACTGTTGACATGAAGGCAGACATTGTTGAGGATTTTAAATTTACTGAATTATTCTCTTTTTTTTTTTCAGTGAATTTTAATTTTTCCTCGTTCTGGGAGGACTTGCTCAGCATACGGGGTACAGTAGTGAATTATAATGACTTGGTCCCTGTCCACATACAGCTTACATCCTAGGGGAGGGAATGTTAAAGACTTGAGAAATCATAATCACAAATGTGACAAGCACTTCAGAGGAAGGGAATGGGGTCTGAGAAGGCGTAATGGAGAGGTTACACAGGTGAGTCAGGGAGTCTTCTCCAAGGAAGTAACACTCCAGCTGCTCTCTTCCTAATGTGCTTCTCTCCAGTCTGTTATCATCATCCTTTCCTAGTCCTCCTATTGTCTCCCTGGCCACTCCAGCTCAAATTTCTCTCACTGTGGGTTCCTCTTCTTCTATTCCAAACTCAGATTCTGAAGTTTTTCAGGTCTGAGATCTCCATCTTCTTCTCACTCCAAAGCTCCCCCTAAGGCAAGCCCTTCCACTCTGATCTCAAGCATCACCTACATTCAACAATCCCTAATTTAGTTTTCCAGTCCAGAACTCTTTTCCAAGCTTTGAATCCATGTGTCAGCTGCCTACATGACACCTTCATTTGCATCCCTCACCGGAATCTCAAATGTAACATAGCCTATGCTGAAGCTAAGATATTTCCTTCTAGCATCTTCTCTTTAGCCGGGTCTAGTTGGTAGCTGAAATACATCTTGAATTTTATCACATTTCCCCATCTACCCTACCATCAGCTCTTGTTTGGGTACTGCAAGCCTTTTCTCTTCTTGTATCAATTCTGTTCCCTTCCAATTCCTGTCTTAAATGGAAATCTTTCCTGATTACTCCTTGTTTTTAAAATTCTTTCACTGTTCTAAACATTGAATCTAAAATTGTTCAAATGGCTTCTAAGACCTTGCATGATCCATCCACTGCCTAATCTTTTGGTCTTATCTCATGCCAATCTTAGAATTATTCATTGTTCAATGAACCTCTTTCAGTTTTTAAAATTAAGAAGAAAAAAAAAGGACCCTCATTTCTTAAAGACTTTGCATACACTGTTCCTTCCCTCTGGAACTTCTCAGATCTGCTTTATAGCATGAGTAACATACTGTTTTCTGTCTCAGATACCAGGACATTCAGCTTCAAGTAATAGATTACCTGGTGGAAGAAGTTTTATTATTAATAATCGCAATAAGGATACTTACTTGTACCTCATATCACAAAAAGTCTGGAAGTGGGCATTTCCAAAGTGAATACAATGTCACCCAAGACCAAAGCTTTCCCCTTTTCTGCTCTGCTCTTCTGTACTTATCACTTTTTAATTTAGGGTCATCACCTCATGGCTACAAAGTGGCTGTGGGAGCTCCCTACATCATGGTCTGATACAACACAGTTTCTGCATTCATGGTAGAAAAGGGGAGAGAAGGCTCTCCTCTTGTGTATACCAACTCTCTCAGAAACCAAAACATTTGTTTCCCATTTTCTCCTCATCATATCTGTGTCATAGGGTGACTCTTAGCTGTCAGGGGGGCTGGTTAGATGAGCATCAGGAGACAGAAGGGAGATCATGATGGCTGGTGAATACATAATTAACTATGTCCGATGCAGCCTTCAGAGCACTTACCAAATTAGTAATCAAACAATTCAACAGGCAGGCACACTTTGCTCACCGTCTCCTCTGTGAGATCATATGCCCTTTGACTATGGGGAACACATCTGTTTCTAAGCCCAGCAGCAGTGTTGTGCCTGATCTGTGTAGGAGGCAGCTGGTGGTGGGAGAACAGATGAAAGTACGAGAGAACAACAGAGGCAGAAACCAGGAACAAAATGGGGAGAAAACTCCCAGCACAGAACTCAAGCGGATGGTCGTCTCTCATACCTCCCAGCTCAACTCTGCACTCCAGTTAATTTGCAAACAGTCTTTCATCAAAAAAGGGCAACTTTTGAAAGTGCTGCATTCTCTGCACCGTGAACACAATTTTCCTAACCTCTTAATCCCTGCCATGTGAGCAGACATGGGGACTATAGTTTACATTGAGATCTAGGAATGAATTCTTCGGCAAAAATATTTTAACCACTGTTATAGAGTTAGATGATCCAGAAAATTTTAAACTGCCTCAAGGACATGAATGTAAATCAGTTCTTGGCTAAATCACTCCAAATATCATTCAACAAGAAAAATTTATGAAAGCTAGAAAGTTATTTAAAAGAAGAGTCATAAAATTGGGGGTTTACATTTTCCACTCCTGAGAGCATCACACTAACGATAAAGAAGTCATCCAGATGACTGGATGAGGAGAAAGCAGATGCAAAGTGCCTGGAACTTGAAGGATGCTCGGCATAGTATTTTTGTTCTTATATCTGGACCACAGGAACCTGATTTACTCCTAACTTTTTCATGTCCTATATATGTAATTGTAGGCAAGTTGAATATATTCTTTGGCTCATAAATAGTATAGCAATCTTACACCACCTTCCAGTTATAACATGCAGTCACTCTACTATTTAAAAACTTAAGTTAATAAAAATTAAATGGCATTGAACACAGTCCAGAGTAGCCAACCTAATAAAACATGAAGGAATAGATTCATATTCCCAAGATGCAGAATCTGTTCATAGTTTCTGATGAGCATTCTCTCTGGTCATCTCAAAACACAAAGGGCACTCATTGATATACAAATACCACAAAATATTTTCTTAAAGAAAGTTGTGACACAGACAAGATGAGATTTCAGATTTTAAATATGGTTGTTGTTTGAAATAAAATTCCTTAAAAAGAGAAAATGACTTTAGCGTTGGCAAAGGGAGTCCCCTAAGAAAAAGATGTAAACAGATGGCTGAGAAAGATCACCCACATGCTGCACGCAGATCTTGAGGCGGCATTTCTAAGAATGAGGCAGCACTTCCCAGCCTGGGCCACAGCCCACAAGGATCCTTATTTAACCCACAGAAAGCAGAGGGTTTTCACCTCTAACCAAGAGGAACCTCAGCCTGCTTGCCTCACAGCGATCCAGACCAGTCTCCAGCACTCCCCAGCGTTCCAACAGAGGCTAAGTACCAATCGCTTGAGACAGGCAATCCTCTAGTAAATCAGGGTTTGAGATCAGCCCTGAACCAATGTCTTCCCATAAAAATGGGCTGTTAAGCCCCAGCTAAGCATATTAGGCATTCAATTTAATGTGTGACACACATCTGCTTCCCTTTCTCAGGGAAGAGAAGTTTCAAGATAACTTAAATCCTGGACTTAATCAAGGGGAAAAAAAAAATTTGGCAATGTTTAAAACTGAGCTTTAAAATACAACCCCAAAGAGAGTAAGGGAGACCATTTAGCTATAACTAATGAGATTATATAACACCTAAATCAAATACAGGTTACCTGAGCTGAAGTACTCCATCTTTTATCTGGGCCCGTTCATCTTTCCATTTGATGCCATCGACGCTTACCAAAGACTGTCATCTACCTCTGGCCCCAGGCACAAAACACAAGCAAAAATGCAAATCTGGTAATCCACCCCCCTCCAAGCCCAAAGGCCACAAGAGGAAAACTCACAGATTTGTCTTTGACGAGGAAAGCGCAGCACTGAATCCCAGCCATCAACATTTTGTGTGGGTTCCACGCCACAGAATCAGCTCTGTTACGTTAAACAGAGGAAAAAGCAGGGTAAGGAGGGGAGACTCAGCTTCTTCTGGTGGGAAGAATGCTATGACCCACTGCAGGCGCATTCAGTATTCACGGCCAAGTCAGCGCTCCAGAGGACTCCTGGTGTGAGTGGTTTGGGGAGTTTGTTGTTTGGAGATTTTTTTTTTTTTAAAGCAAAACAATTACTTAGTTTTGGGCCTATTATCAAAATGTCACCTAAGGGGGCAAAGTCCAGAGAGATCCCCTTGCCTGAAGAAAAGGCACCGGGCCTGGGAAACCACACTTACCTGTGGATACCCTGCAGGAGCCTGCGGTGCTTCCTGGACATCAAGGCTGAGCCACCCCAAGAAGCCTGTTGAGACAGTGATACAATCCAAACTGCATTATTTCAGTGGTATTTGTTCACCAGCCAGTTGTCATTTGATACTGTAAGTCAGTTTCAACCAATATGGAGTCTAGGAATTTTTAAAAAATTATTTATTTTTAATTGAAGGATAATTGGTTTCTACCATACATCAACATGGATCAGCCATAGGTACTCAGATGTTCCCTTCCTCTTGAACCTCCCGCCCACCTCCCACCCCATCCCACCCCATCCCACCCCTCTAGGGTGTCACAGAGCCCTGGTTTGAGTTCCCAATGGACTCTGGGAAATTTTGATCACCAGCTGTGCTCAGGTGATCTGAACCTCATTGCAACAGAAGGGTCTCCACTGATGCTTAGGAATTAAATCCCACATTATAAAAAGACTGGTAAGTAACTCGTTGAGTTGCCTGTGGACAAAAGACACAGTCCACATGCTCTAAAATCTTAGAATCTAAAGTACACAATAGTCCTTCAATGTTGACAACTCCAACAAAAGTTAAGAAAGAGCCCAATATCATATGGAAAGAAACGGCAAGACTGTGCACCATGGATGTGGAGGAGGAAGGAAATGAGAGGTCTCCAGGTTCTCAGAGCATTGCAAAAGCTGAGCTCACTGGTGGACAGCAAAGAGTGGCTGCAAGAGCAGCCTTCCCATTCAAGGCTGGCCAGGGGCAGGAGAGAGAGTCACCCAGGCTGCACCCTTCAAGGAGGGGCTCACTTGCAGAGTTGGGCTCTTACATGACCCTGGGAGTGAATGTCTCATTAAGTTTTCAAGTACCAAGCTGACGTTCTTATTTCTCACACTGATTCTTCCTCCCTCCCCTCCAGGCTTACTGACTCTGGGATTTCCTTTCCTCTCCTTATTGTCAGCTCTCCTCTTCTTTGCTTGAAACAATTATCTGCCCAATGAACCCTAAGGAACCTCGACTGCCTCACATTCCAGCCCTGCTTGCCTGGACTAAACTCTCCAATGACCCCAGAAGTTCCCAAAGGTTTGTGGGCCAAAACTGGTACACAGGCACATCCTCAAGATTCCCAGATAAGGGACGGATGATCAGGATTGTCAGTCAAGCCCCCTTGTCCCTGCCCTTGTCTCCCACCGTCATTCATGACGGACCATGTGTGACCCAGGCTGAGCTGTGGAGGCAACTGCCCTCAGGCTCTGGGAAAACTTGATCTGAACCTACTAATTGAGGCCCCCCAGGCCTGGATTTTAAGAACTTGACCCTCTCAAACATGAAAATCACTTCCATTTTAGGTTCTTTTTACTTCTCGTATACACCCTAAACTCTAAGTTGCCTGCTTTTCTCAATTCTCTTATTCTTTAACTTCTTGAGAACCTACCAGTGGCAACTAGGGGAAGGGTTAATCAGGAAGACTCAGCCACACCCAGTACCCTCACCCTTTCTGCCCAACTCACACAGCTGCCCTCCCTGCTGCCTCCTCCACTGCCCTCTGCCTCTTCTTCCTCCTCAAGAAGCAATGTTCTGCCCATCTTAGTGAGCTGGGCTACAGTTTTAAAATCTCAGGAGCTCTTTCAAGGCATCAGTTCACTGGTTTACAGGGTGCTTAGGCATGGTTGGGGGCTTCCCTGCTGGCTCAGACAGTAAAGAATCCACTTGCAATGTGGGAGACCTGAGTTCGATCCCTGGGTTGGGAAGATCTCCTGGAGGAGGGCACGGCAACTCACTCCAGTATTCTTGCCTGGAGAATCCCCATGGACAGAGGAATTTGATGGGCTACAGTCCATGGTGTCTCAAAGAGTTGGACATGGCTGAGCAACTCAGCACAGCACAGTATTGGCAGGGTTAGAAACAGCTAAGCCACAAATACATTCCTCAAAAGAACTAAGGAGAAACACAACACCCCGATGCCAGCATCCTCCTTATACTGGCTTCCCTCTGTAACTTCCTCATTCCAAAGCTCACCACAGCATCAAACCAATGGATGTCACTACGGACCTCTGAGTTAGGAGCCACGGGGACCGTTTGCCTCTGTTTTTCTCTTTAAGTAACTAGTTAATAATCTTAAATTGTAGGGCTAATCTTGAGAGGGAAGTGGAGGCAGGGTGGAATGGAAAGACGGCAGCTCCTAAGAGCCCCGGATTTTCAGTGTAGTGTTAGCCATCTTCTCCAGGACGAGGACTTGGGATGGAACGCGGGTGAGACGCCACAGGAAGTGTGGCTGGGAGCGTGAGGATTTGCAGTGGCCGCAGCCTCTGCTTCAGAGAAGAGCTGGACTAGCCCTGAAATCCTGGTCTCAGGCAGAGGCTGCAATAACCCTGGCTCTCACAGCCAGAACTTTCAACATGACTAAGGTTTTTCTTATTCAGTTGTTTAAAAATGCATTGTGATTAACTAAATTTCGGACACTATCAGATGTAAGGGAACCATTTTTTTGTGGGCTGCTGAGAAAGAAAAAATATGACATCAATATACCAATTAGGTATATTAAAGATGTAAAAAAAATATTTTCAAAATAATAAGATACAGTATACATGCTGGCCAACTTGGTTTTAAGGAAAATGCAGAACAAGCAATCTTGATTTCATTTTTAAAAAGAAACCCAAGTAAATACCAGTTTTAAATATTTTAAAGGATCTTTAAAATACCCTCTAGAAAACTTCAAACAGGCCAAAGTTATCACTGTAATGTTATTAATTTTTTTATCTTTCAAATTAATAAACTTGGTATAGAAAGTTTCTTCAAGAAAAGTTACATGTTCCTGCATAGAATTTGTTCAATGGGACTTCCCTGGTGGTCTAATGGTTAAGACTTCAGAGGACTTGGGTTCAGTCTCTGGTCTGGGAAGATCCCACAGGTGTGGAGCAGCTAAGCCCGTGCGCCCCAGCTATTGAGCCCTTGTGCCTATAGCCTGTGCTCTGCAACAGGAGAAGCCGCTGCAATGAGAAGCCTGCAGACAACAATGAAGAGGAGCCCCAGTTGCCACAACTAGAGAAAGCCCATGGATAGCAACAGAGACCCAGCACAGCCAAAAAATAAATAAAATTTTTTAAATGTTCATTAACAGAATGATGTCTGTAATATTAGAGGGTGAGTATTGTCTCAGTGTTAGAGCCAATTTCTTTAATAAGTCACACAAACAGTTGTCAAATTTAATCTAATACTACAAACATGCAAACAGAACAATTTTCATGGTTCAAATATTTCCTTATAAAAGGGTTTTCTTAAAAAATTCAACCTCTGGTTTTTAAAAAATCTAGAGAGGTTTTCATTCACATCTTATCAATCACAATTCTCTCTAAGCCCCATAAATCTCTTAACATCATTCCCAATTTGGAAAGTGCTGTAGTTACTCTGTTTTACATAAACTATATAATCCATATTTGATGTTTCTTTTATGAGAGTAGAATGTTTAAGTATAACTGCTCATATATTTGATTTTGCCCCTATTTCCACAGTCACAAAAGTACTCACTTCATATTATCTTTCAGGACATAATGTATTATTATACTTCTAAGTCTGTAAAAATCAGTAACATGTAAGTTGAAATGTGAACAGATACAAACCCTACAATCTCATTGAAAGAAGTCACAAATAATTTACCTGACATATTGCCATTTGCATACTAATCAAGCCTGTAACTCTAGAGAGCTTCAGATGACTTCTGCTGCTTTTACCAAATAGTAGTATACATTCAATGAAAGCTTTGAGTTGCTAAAAAGTTCTTTTGATATTATATCATAGAAACCTTACTTTCAATCATCCAAACTACAAAATTAGGTGTAGGTGTATGCCCCAAATGAATGTTCAGTGAGTCAAAAATATTGTCCTTTCATTGTCTGATAAGGAAGGTATGAACTCACTGGAGGAGAGTTTCCTGAAGTCTCATCTTCAGGTTCAATGGTTCTTTCTACCAGGTTGAATCAAACTAATTAACTACTGGTGTCATCCACAAACAAAGTCAGAAAGCTCAACAAGCATTCTTAACCAGCTAAACTCAATTTTTTAACCCTGAATAAGTAGAATTTTAAGTTACTTTTAATTAAGGAAAACTATATTATGAGCAACCCCAGGACCTACAGAACTAATCACACAAAAAGGACAACCCTTTAAGTTAGAAAATTATAAAGAATATATATTATCCCAGTCACTCTCCAATAGCTATCTATGATAGACCCAGATAAAAGCTGTTTTAATTATGGCATGCAGTACACCTATGCAGCTTTTGGCATTTTCCAACTGACTGGAATCACAGAACATTAGAGCTGCTGCTGCTAAGTCGCTTTCAGTCGTGTCCGACTCTGTGCGACCCCAGAGACGGCAGCCCACCAGGCTCCCCCGTCCCTGGGATTCTCCAGGCAAGAACACTGGAGTGGGTTGCCATTTCCTTCTCCAATGCATGAAAGTGAAAAGTGAAAGTGAAGTCGCTCAGTTGTTCCCGACTCTTAGCGACCCCATGGACTGCAGCCTACCAGGCTCCTCCGTCCATGGGATTTTCCAGGCAAGAGTACTGGAGTGGGGGGCCATTGCCTTCCTTTACGGACCACAACAGGCATTTATTTCCCTCTTTACAAATGAAACCAAAACCCAACGAGCTGGGGTCACAATGAAGAGGAGGCAGGTTTGAATCCTAAATCAGCCTCTCGACTCCACAGTGTGGAAGGGGTCCCCCATACTGTGCTGTCTTAATGACAGTAGATCCAAGGAAATTATCCAGGAGAGAAGAGGAAATAAGAGGAAACCTGGAAAACTAAGACAAAATACCCATCGAGTCTTGGGTAGCTTCTTCCTTATTACCTAACAGGATATGACATGTTTATCTCCCTAATCGGAAATATTCTTGCTTGCGCTCAGTGGCTCAGTCGTATCTGACTCTTTGCATCCCTATAGACTGCAGCCCACCAGGCTCCTCTCTCCGTGGACTTTTTCAGGCAAGAATACTGGGGTGGGCTGCCATTTGCCTTCTCCGGGGGATCTTACCGACCCAGGGATCAGGAGGACACACATCTCTTGTGTCTCCTGCATTGGCAGGTGGATTCTTTACCACTGAGCCACCTAGGAAGTCCCAATTGGAAATATATGTACATTTAGATACAAATAGTTGGAGAGCTCATATCTAGCTCCTGAGAGTATGAAAAACTTCCCACCAAAGCTGCAGAAAGGCTACACAGTTTAACAGACGGGCACACAGGGGTGAACTTACGTCTACATGGAGCCAGAGGCCGTGCCTCTCGCAGATGTCCGCTATCTCATCCAGAGGATCGAAGGCCCCCAGCACGGTGGTACCAGACGTGGCACACACAAGGAACGGAGCTGCGCCCTGTGAGAAGCACCCACACGTCAGAGTTCAAGGATCGTCATCATCACCACAGAATCCGTGGCACAGTTATACATCTGGACATTTATGTGGTTTCTTTGGAGACAAACATTCATTCAGTGAGTGTGTTTACATTTTTCCATCACATGGCCTCTGCCTGATATGGTAAGTCACTTCAGTTGTGTCTGACTCTTTGCAACCCTGTGGACCATAGCCGGCCAGGCTCCTCTGTCCATGGGATTCTCCAGGCAAGAATACTGGAGTGGGCTGGCATACAAACAGCTTAAGAAAACAGAAAATGCCATGATAATAGACTCCTTTGTCCCAACTCCACATGCCTTCTTATTCTCTCTACTCTCATTTTCTTTCTTAAGTCTTCTCTAGCTTTCCCAGATAGAAAGTAAATAAGCTAGCAACTAAGATTTGGTGCTGCCAAGTAAATAAATAAATTAAAAAAAGAAAGAAAGTGAATAAGTTGAACTCCCATTGCAAAATGGCTTGCTCTGTGGTTCCTAATTCCCTCCCAGGGAGACCCCCTTAGCAGCTCCAAAACAAGAAGGAACAGGCCTGGGAGACAGACCACAGCCCCAGGGGCAGGCCTCCCAGGCCTGTCTGCTGGTCACCTGGGAGCTACAAGGCAAGGGATGTGCTGGGGACAAATCTGGTGACAGAGGGGATACAGTAACCTCACTGGGATGCACTCCCCAAATGAGAGCCGTGATAGAGAAAATTATTAGAATGTGCTGGAGAAGAGGACCTGTGTCTTTCTGCCACGATAATTCCTCATCTAGCCCACAGCTGCATCTTGCAGAGGGAGCAGGTACCGTGAGAAACGGGAGGAAAGGAAGAATGTGGGAACAGGAATGCTAACTCCCACCAAGCGAGCCCAGCAGGCGTCCTGGCCCCATAAGAGGTTTTATGGCAGCCATGAAGAAGAGAGCACAGGAGGCTATTTCCAGACAGAGCCATCCCAACGTGCTGGCAGGGGTGTGCTTCTCTGTGGGGAAGTGCCTTGAGGGGAAAATCTGCAGACAAAGATGGGGGTGGGGAGCGAAAGTAGAATCCTGATCCAGAGCACCAGGAGTCAGGGACAACGATGCTTACTTGTCAAAGTCATTTTAGGATGAGTCCTTTTCCCCTCAATTTTGTCTTGAAAGACACTTGTTCTTATAATATATTTTATGTCCCATTTAACAACAGGGGTGTTCTGCTTGAACCAGATTCATTCCAATTTAGCTGACCTTTGACAGAAAGATGTGACTTCCTGGCTTCTAGATGGAGGTCATCTAGAATAAGGATGCTTAACCCCCATCTCCAGGCTGAAATGCAGAGGAATCACGGTGATGGTACACAGCGGATCCACCTGCCGGGTGGGGAGGTGGCCGTGACCCGTGGAACCCAGCCCACTGAGCCTCTTGGGAGCAGGGCCTGTGGCTGACAGAGCCCCTGGGAACCACGGGCTTCAGGGCTTCTGTCCTGTAATCAACTACCAACGGATTATGCCTTTATCATGCCCGTGACCTAAATGAAATGCGACCAAATTTACATCAGTCATTGAAAGCAACAGAAAAAGTAATTTACTAAAACCATTGAAGGTGTCTTTAATGCTGGGGCTTTCCTTATAAACTCTATGACATCCTGACAATTGTGAAAAATATCTGTGATAGCTATTATAGCCCATTAATGAGTTTTCCTCACCCTTTTAACAATCTAGCTACAAATACAAGACCCAGAAATTAAACTTTTGTAATCTGGATTTAACCTTCTATGTTTTTCCCCTTTCTCATATCTCATGCTATTAATGAGAAAACTCAGTGGAAATAATATTGATTGTGTGTTGCCAATCAGCTGAATTCTCTAACAAAGTTTGTCATTTCAAATGCTCATACACAAAAATACCTCCACTTATTCAGCGATCATCTTAGTCTTCTTTTTTTAAAATAAGCACTTTAGAACCTCTGCTGCTTCTGTGGCTTTCACCATCTTTATAATGGCATCAGGGTAAAGGTCACAGCTCAATCAATTAAAAAAATTGATTGTGGTTGGTCAGGGAATTGAATCCCAGAAGAAAAACAGAGTTGATGTACTATCTAATACCTCTGTAACAGCACTAATTAAAAGTTTAAAACAACAACAAAAAAAAAACTAGGTCTGAAGAACTGAGAAAAAGAAACTAGTCATGAGATATGAAGATCTCAGAATGGATGCAAGATCGGTCCTCAGTGAATCCAAGCTCAAGTTCAACTGATGAAAGGAGACCGAGACAGACCAACTCTAACCCTGTTGCCCTTCTTTCAAATGTGCCTAAAGCAATTCTTACTTTTTAAACACTTCCCGTTTCAAGTTTTCAGCTTCAGATATGCCCCTTTCATGGACTTTAGTTGTCAAAACAAACAGAAATTTGAACGATGAAAATAATGATGACTGCTGTGGAATAAAATCCATCCAGTATGTTAGAAGATGAGTTCTTCATGATACTTTAAAAAGAAAAAACTGTTTGGCTATCTTTCAGGATGTTTGGTAATTCACTCACTATTGTGAAAATTGGTAAATAAGCGGGAAAATAAAATATTGATCCTGTCTTGGCTTGTTCAAACTGTTCCTTAGGGTAACTAAATAGGGATGAAGGAGCAAAACTGTTTATAATAGTAGGCCTGCCACTAAATGAAGAAGGGATGAGACAATTAGCTAGGACATCACTAGTGAAATAGTGGGTCCAGACAATGAGGACAAATGGCAGCGAGGTCCACGAGGTGAGAGGCTGATGCAGTTCTGTGATAGATGGACTAATAATGTTATCCCAAAGGGGCCCAAGACGTTTGCTGACTAAAGGGCAAAATGCCACCCATGAAGGCTTCTTGGTAAAAATTCCAACCTGAATCTCCCCAAGTCTCAATATCTAACAGCCAAACAGAAAATATAGAAAACAGATGGGGAGGTATAGGAGCACTTAAAGTCAAATTCTCAATGGAATCGACAAAATCTACCATCTGGAAAACTCTACAGGAGAAAGGACTTGGTTTCTCCAGTGGATCACTTGCAGGGGAGATAAAGGAAAAGAAGGCTGTGGGTGGGAAAGCATTTATGTGATAAATCAACCAAATGCAACACGTGGGCTTTATAGGAATCCTTATTCAGACCACCAGCTAGTTTTTATAAAGGACAATGGGAGAAAATCTAATGAGTGAATACTGGATAATGTTAAGAGCTTATTCTTTCTTATAAGTGTGTTGTGGGTTTTTTTTTTTTTTTACAGATATACTTTATTTGTAGATATCAGTATGATCCAGAATGATCCAGTGGGAGGGAATGGGAGCAGAAGTTAATGATGGTGAAATTTGCATGACCTGTATGTGTAATCTCATTATATTAGGTTTATATATATTTAAAATTTTCCATAATGAAAAGTTTGAAAATTCAAGAAAGAAAAAAAGAGAAAGAAAGAAAGAAAGGGAAGGGTGAAGGAAGGATGGAAGGAAGGAATCATATGAACCATACAAAGAGCGGAGTCAATATTCCCCGCCAACAAGCATTAACAACATAAGTTCCTTTTGATAGGAGCTTCTGTAGAAAAAGATACAATTAGATTTTTTTTAAATAGATAAAACTAAAGGTGACATCTGTAGTCCACAGCAGAAAGAACAGGTTTCAATGTAGAATTTTACTCAAGAGGATAAAGAAATCGGATAACCTCTACCACAAGACAACTATCAAATCCAGTTGTCAATGGAATGTTTTAAAAATATAAATCTAAGGACACACACCAGAAGCCAGTACATCTGCAATAAAAGCAGAATGTTTACATAGAGAATTTCAAACCAAATACAGTGCTCGAGCATGCTCCAGATAAGGTGAATTCTGGAGAAGTTAAAAAATTATAAAGAGTACAAGAACAGAAAAACAGAAATACAATGTTAAAATTTTAAAAATAAAAATAAAAGAACCCATCCCTCAGTATGAAGCCCTCTGAGGACAGAGAAACTTCTATCAAAGCTCAAAATCCGAACACACCTGACGCAGTGGCTGCCTATTGGAAAGAGATGGGAGAAGGGTCTGAAGCTTCGCTGGCTGTGGGGCTTCCAGGGGATGGGAAGGATGCATGGAAATGGCTGTACCTAATCCATCAGTCATTTGGCCCAAGAAGAAAGATGGCTGATGTCAGGCTTAAAAATAAAGCAGATATCGGGGCCAGGCTTTGCTGCAGTACAGCAGGTCACCAGGGCCATGCCTTGCCTCCCCCAGCAATGGGCAGGCCAGCTTTCAAACATTCTAGGAAGCCAAGGAAGAGAGGACAGTCTGCCAGAACAGAAATACTAGGCTCAGACCCAACGGGGGTGATGGTTACGGATGGGCTTCACATGGAAACAATTCAGGAGGATCGTTTGTTCAAGAAGTCAGAAACTACCCTGAATGCAGCCTGGAGGTAACTGGTTTGGCCTGAAGCATCCTCAGCGTCAGGAGTTATACAGCAGCAAGAGAGGCCAGAACAAGGTTGTGAAGCTTATTCTAGGCAAGGACCTGGTACAGAGTGACATCAGTGTTTCAATAGGCTCCAGCCCCCTGGGAATGAGCACATTCGAGAAGCTCCACAGAACACGCAGAGCAAGCACCAGACACAGCACCTCTGTAGATGAGCTCCCTCCGTCCACCCTAAGAGGACCTCTCTCCCCGACACACAGACAGGCGCCTGGCCGCTGCCCCGCATCCTCTCCTTCATGCCCAGACACGTGCACGTTTCCCCTCCCTCCCTCTCCTTGCCCACGCACCTCTTTCTTGGCCTCCTGCACGTGCTTCTCCAGCTCCTCAGGTATCATCTTACCTCTGAGAGAACAGATTTGTGACACAGTCACACTCAGCAGTGAACAGACGTGGGACAGCTTTGTAAATGGTATCGATCCCCCCGCCACCGCCCCGGCCAGGCTTCTGGATCCTGTCCCCGTTACCTTCCATCTGTCTTCACAAAGCACACATTCTCAGTACCAATTCCAAGAAAGGAAGCAGACTTCTTCATGGAGTAATGACACTACATTCAAAGAGGCGAGGGGGAGAGAGAGACACGGATACACGGCATGAAAAAGGTACTGCTTATTAGCTACATGGGTGTGCGTCACACGGCTGAGCCCAATCTCTGGAATCGTATTGCCTTAAAACATAAAAAGCATTCAACTGAGCTCTGCAGTATGGTGGTTAAAAACACTGACTTCCCCTGGGATCCGAGAAACCAAGATTTAATTCCAGGTTTTCCCCTACAGATATGGGCCCTTGAGCAAAGAATGCATGCTCTCCAAGCCTCAATTTGCTAATCTATAAAGTGGCTATATGGGTCCTCCTCCATCTGCTTGTCATGGAGTTAAAATGGTTAATACGTGTAAACAGTTGGCACAGAGCCTGGTGCATGAACAAACTTGGCCACTGAAGGTTGTTGTTTTCCGTAACACTGAGGAAAAGTTTCTCTTGATGCTTCTAATAAAACTCAGTATTAATGGAAACAGAATCTAATCCACTGCTGACTCAAAAACCCTCTAAGGGGCGATCAAGACTCTGTCTCAAAAACTGTAATCACAGACCACAGAGAAGCCGTTTTCAAGAGCGAACAATGAGTTATACATGCTGATCAGATACTTGACTAGTCTCGTTTAATACGGACTATGAGACAGAAATTAGACACGAGGGAATGTGGCTAAAATCATAATAAGGAAAGTAATAAGTTTGGGATTTTCCTGGTGGTCCGGTGGTTAAGACTCTGTGCAGGGGGCACAGGTTCAATTTCTGGCTGGAGAACTAAGATCCCAAATGCCGCATGGTGCAGCCAAAAAGTAAATAAACAAAATAAAATCTTAAGAAGTAACACTCACTTACAGAAATCCTATGCGATGTAGCCCTGGCAGGAATGAGGCTAAGAGCTGGCTTTGGAATTAGGTCTTGTCTATTTCTTATTGGCAAATAGCAGTGTATACTCTGGGTTGTTGGGCCTTTTTTCCTACATAAATCCAATAAAATAATTAGCACTCAAACACTGGAGATGTTTCTCTTTATACATCAATGTGGACAGGTGGTCAGTTAATTCTTTTTCACGCCAGAAAAACTGAAGGGGCTAAAGGACATTATTGTACCAAAAAAACCTTAGTAATTTAATTTGTAGGTATGAATACATTAAAGGAGTAGTCATGCCTTCACACTTAACTTGATATATTCCCTCAAATGTGGTAATTTTTTCCCTCTTTTGTCAAGAGAGTTTTATGGAGAGCTCTTTTTTTAACTCTATAAAAATACATGCCGAAGTAACACCATCAGGAGAAATGACATCATCCTAAAAAAATTAATTTCCAAATATCGAATAGGACACATTCGAAATGCCTGTAGGATGCATTCATTTCAGGTTGCTACAAAAACACATGCATAGTGAAGAGTAATAATGTACATGAAAACATAGTTAATTCTCTACTTGCTACATCAGTCCACCATAGCTTAGGTGACAGCTAAGGTGAATTATTTCTCACCAGAGCCTGGGGGCCTCTGGCACCAAACAGCTATTGATTTCATAATGATAAATAGCAGCCTACCCCCACTGACATCTGCCAGTAAGGAAAATCACACTGCTTTGCCCCGAAAAATAGCAACATATCCCCAATCAATGGATCTGCTGAATAAAAAACCTGTCCTCAGAATAAGAACAGCTTCTGGAGCTATTTTTGGGAATCTCTGGGCAAACTGGGAGTCCAATGGCAACCTCAAATGCATAAGGACAGATTTTTTTTTCAAAGCCTGAAAAACTGAAGTCTAAACATCTGAAAACATCAGAGGAGGAAAAGAACCTTGGAAGGGGGAAAAAAAGAAAAGAAAGGAAAGGGTGATGCTTCAGATATACCGAATAGTTTCAAGGGAAGGAAAAACCTAGAAGCCGGAGTTCAGAAGTAACAGCTGCATTTAGACACAAGAATGCCTGCTCCCTTCGAAGAGTAGTCAGTCCTTCTAAGATCCAGTCTCACCCTGGGTTTCACTGTCCCACAGAAGGTGCACGATTCTCAGCAGGCATTTATTTCTATAAAGACAAGACAGCCAGTGCCCACATGAAAGACAGAACTGCATGGAAATTTTCACTCCTGGTTCCAGAAAAGCTTTCCTCTGTGACCTTGATTTTCTCAGAGCACTGCAGTTTTCTGTGCTCATGGGCTGTGTTGTGGACACTAGGAGTCCTGTCCTAACATGCTGACTACTGCAGTGCTCGGATTAGCTTCAGGTGGTGGGGAGAGCAGGGTTGTGAATGTCATGCCTTAGGAAATGAAGAAAAGAAAGTATAGGGACTTCTCCAAGAGCACACAGCTGGCTCGATTCCTAAAGAGGCAGAGCCGGGATCCTGGAGACACCCTGGAAAGCACCTGCTCACCCCGTCAGTGCCTGCGATGGTCCTGAGCCTGGGGCAGCCTCACGAGAGAGCAGGGCCACAAAGCGGGTGGAGTGGGTGAGGCACCTCCAGTGCAAAATTTAAGAAGGTGTGACCTTGAGACGTGTACTCTAGTCCCCTCACTGCCTCACCCCAGCCTGGGCCCTGCTGGAGAGGAACCAGGACAGCTGGTTGCTGGCCTGGGAGTGAAAAGAGCTTCCTTCCTCCTCGCTTTTGAGTGGCAGACAATATTCACTACTTCATGCTGATTTCCCAAATGATTTGAACGACAAAACTAAGATTTCTCTAAATTTAAGGAATTCCCATGTGCTAAGTCGCTTCAGTCGTGTCCAACTCTTTGTGACCCCATGGACTGCAGCCCGCCAGGCTCCTCTGTCCATGGGATTCTCCAGGCAAGAATACTGGAGTGGGCTGCCATGCCCTTCTCCAAGGATCGAACCCACATCTCTTACGTCTCCTGCATTGGCAGGTGGGATCTTTAACACTAGCGTTCATATCTAACTGCTAATCAAGCTACAAATGTTTTTTACTTTAATTATTTTTCTCCAAAAGTTCCCTTTTCTTTGGCTCCCCTCTGGCAAGGCTCAGACGCTAATCTACCAGCACCTTGGTCTTGGAGGTCCCAGCCTCCAGATTTGTTGAGAAATACATGTCTGTTGTTTGGGCCACAGGTTCTATATTTTGCTAGAGCAGCCTGAGCAAACCAAGACACAGGTCGAGTTTGGTTTTCTGGCTTCATCTTCTGCTGGCATGTTAGCCAAAGCATATATTTTGCCTCTTTTCGCACACACATCTCCAACAGAGATTTTAAAAAATACTCAGCTCTTGGTTTCACAACTCCACAAAGTTTCCATTTCTTTTCACGCCCAATTTGCCAGCTACACCTGTGTTACTGGTCTTCCCCAGGCATCATCTTCATTCTAGTCTTCCACAGAATTTCTTCCCCACTTCCAGGGCAATTATTCCATAAAAGAACTCTGGTACATTTTATTTATTTATTCTTAACTAATTTATTTATTTTTGGCCATGCCACATGACATGCAGGATCTTAGTTCCCTGACCAGGGTCTGAATCCACTCCCCTTCAGTGGAAGCACAGAGTCTTAACCACCAGACAGCCAGGGATGTTCCTCTGGTACCTTTTAAACCAAATGAAGAATGAAAAAAGGCAAAAGTATCACTGTGCTGATAGCAGGGCCCTTATTTAATCAGCCTTTCTAGGTGGGGACATAGCAATTCAAATGCAGAAGGGACTCTGCATTTCTGATATGCTAGGGTTCCTCCACCTGAAATATCAAGGGTTGGAATCCAGGCAGGAAATTCTACTCCATCATCATCTCAAGAAACCAAGCATTTCCCCTAGAAGTCCACATTCCTAAATATTCTTTTGCTACAGAAAGAACATCTTGTGAGGAAGGGCCTGGGGAGGTAAGTTCAGAATCTCAGAGGAGATGACTCCTCCTAGCTGCCCCCAACTCAATGTCCACTCTGCATTTAGTGCTGAGCTGACCAATGGTCAGGCAGGACAGGGGAAACACATGGGGTGGTCAGGTTCCTGCACAGATTATACTTTTGTGATAATAAGATAACTTCTGCTCTTGGAAGAGAGTAATAGATACAGGAAAGTTCAGTTGGAATTAGCAGAAAACTGTCAGATTTTGCCCATCTCATGTGTTTGACAGGAGCCCTAGGAGTACTGCAGGAGCTACAGGAGGGGACGTGGGGAAAAAGCAGTGGTGGGATGGACAGAGGCCCCCACTGGAACTACAAACAGGAAAAATAAAAAGCATCCTTTCCAAGTAAGACAGCATTTGAGCTGCGCCCCATGTTGGTGTAGCTGGGTCGTTCTCTCCTCCTGAGCGCATGTGTGCTAAGGTGCTCAGTCGTGTCCGACTCTGCGACCCCACCGACTGTACCCGCCAGGCTCCTCTGCCCAAGGGATTCTCCAGGCAAGAATACTGGAGTGGGCTGCTGTTTCCTCCTCCAGGGGATCTTCCTGACCCAGGGATTGAACCTGTGTCTCCTATGTCTCCTACACTGGCAGGTGGGTTCTTTACCACCAGTGCCACCTGGAAAGCCCTCTCCTCCTCCTGTTAAGATATAACATTTCTGTCTAGTATGTGCCAGGTGCTACTCTATATGCTCTAACTCATTCGATCTCTGGTGATAACAGCTCACGTGGATGCTGGGTCGTTTTTATGGCTCCAGACTGTTCACCAACCCCTGCACCCAGTCCCTTCTCCGGGCAGCTTTGCAGAGAGTCTCCTTAAGAGGTGAAGCCTATTTCCCTACTTCTTGGATCTGGGTTCCTATATGCAACTCACTTTACCAAGAAAGTGAAGGGGAAACGACAAAGTGCCAGTTCTGAGCCCAGAACTCAAGAGGTCCAGTGTGTCTCTGCTGTTTTTCACCTGCACCGCTGCCATGACAATGCTGGGCCAGCCTGCGGGAGCATCCCTGTTGTCAGCCCAGCCCACCCACGCCCCGAGCAGCCATGGGCCAGGCAAGCCCAGCACTGCTCAGCTGTCCCCAAACCGGAGGGGCATGTCTGGCTAGAGCTGCATGCTTCTGGGTTGAGGAGCAATTTGTTACATCAGAGCTGACTGATACACTCATCTTTATAAATTAGGAAACTGAGTTACAGCAGGATTCATCAACTTACCCAGGTCACTCAGAGAGTAGGCAGTAGAGACAGGAACTGGCCCCAGGCAGCCTAGCCCCGGGCCTGCGCCCCCACCCACAGGCTGACCTCTCACTTCAGGGGGGTTGTGGTAACATCCCCTTGTATGTCTGTGTGACGTCACTGTTACTGAATAGCTCCCTTTCCTAGAAGGGCCCTCGTGTTAGCCACTCAACGCAATCAGTTTCACAAGGAAATGGGAGCAGAAGACAGAGCTGAGATCAGCAGCAATCACCTAAATTCTAATAAATAAGACACTCAAAGCAGAGATTCACAGAAAGAGGTGGCACTTTGAAATTAAGTCTTCTCTTTTCTCCAATAACGTTCCAGACTATAAATCTTGAATAAAAGGTGATATACAAAAGAGGGTGGCCAGGGCTTACAATATCAAATGCATCAGAATTTCTTTTGGAATTAAATACGATGCTGTACATAGGTGCATGACTTACACACTGACAAAAAGCACCCTTGGGAGCCCTCAAACCAACAAGCCCTCTTCCATGACATGTTCATTTTCAGAAAATCTGTATCTCATAACAAAAATAATTTTTTTTTTACCTCTGCAGATGTGAAAAGGATTAATCTTGGCAAGCCAGACAGCCCCTTTTCCTTAATATCAGGACAGTACTTGTATCTGGCTAAATTCATGGCATACATATTGGACACTGAACCACCTGTGAAAACAAAAATGGAAACATGGATAGCATGCTGTCATTGTCCCCAGAGCGCCAGCCACAGTGGGGGGCACGGATGGCTGTGGGCACGCCTGTCTAATGACAAATGACTGTCAAAGTCAAGGGAGCACCCCCCTCCCATTCCTTTTACACACGTCCTCATCTCTAGCTCCAGAAGTTTTGGTCTAGTCTCTCATTCTGGAATTTTTCTAAACTCAAAGCTTCCATCTATGGATGTAGGGCTGGTATCCATGTCTCCACAGTTAATAGTAATAATATTCTTTCTGTCTTTAATCAATAAAATGACAGCATGTGCTCCTCCCTGGTCCCCAAGAAAGACTGTAGGGGAAACAAAATACAATTCAGGAAACTTCTCAAGTAAAATGAATTGATAAGCTTGATAAACATATCATAGCCCTTCAAATTCCCACCAATAGATCAATTCATTTGTGTTGGATATAAATCCAAAATTTTAGACATCTCTCTTGTTGGCAGGTATGTCATTTCTGTAGCGTTTATACAAAATATCATACTCTGGAGAAAGGCACAAACTTGATCCTCCCCAAGTAGCATGATTCATACCTAACTTCATGTCATGTGGAAATCTGCAGGGAGTTGTTCCTCATATTAAGGCAGGAATAAAATTGCAGATGCTTTAATGGAGGCAATAACTAATTGTACTTACCTGGGTTAAATATTCCATCTCCTTCTTTCCAGCCAATAAATTCAATCATTTTCTTCAGAACCGCTTCTTCTACCAACAGAAACACTGGAGACACCTCATACGTATAACTAGACAGATATAAAAAACACTTCACTTGTATGGCTAGAGTCAAACCATCCCTATGGAGTCCCAAGAAATGCACATAGTTTTATTAAACCAAGTGGCTGCTGAAGTGTGGGTAGAGCCTTTGGAAATGAATCCTTCAGAAATGAAGAAATACCCAGAGACTGTGACAGTGCTGGTCATGGCTGGACAAATGCCGGGAGCTGGTGCGCTAGGGACATTAGCTACTTCGAAGTCTTAATTTACAGAAAACTTTTGCTTCCATTGGGAGAGATCAAAGCAGTGCATCTGTAGTCTTTGTATTAGCCATGAGTAGTGGCCATTTTGCTCTTTGGATGCTGTTTTGGAGATTGGTTAAAGAAAAACCATTGTCGTGGCAACCAGGTTTATTAGGCTACTACCATGAGCTACCCTAGCAGCCAGCTGTAGAGCCTGGGTTTCCTCCACCACACTCCGGTGTTGGTACAAACGGCAACAGCACTATGGACATCTCTTACAGTGTGGCAATTTGACTGTAAAGTGCTACCTGGATCCCTGCTGTGAAGGTTTGTGGCTGAGGGTTGGAATGCTGTCAGCAGGGAGCATTGCTAAGTTAACCCGTTTAGGCACGTCCTGTGGTCATCCACACCTGATGACAGGTCCATCTGGAGGACCAACTAGGCCTGGCCACGTGGTCCCGGCTCCAGAACACCCTGCAGGGCCAGGGTAGCTCCAGAGATCCATGGAGTCAGCTGGTGGGGTCTCAGAGCCTGCACGGTGGCTTGACTCCTAACTCTGCCCAGCTGTTTTCTTCCCCTCCAGCACCCACAGAGATCCTAAGGGTTTCCCTTAATAAACACCCTGCCCACTAAGCTCCATCTAGAGCAGCTGCCCAGGAAGTCCAGCCTGAGACAGTTACCAGGTCGTTTTGTAACACTTCTTTCTTTCTCCAGAAAGCTGGAGGATGACTACTGTGTATCATCTCCTTCTCCAACAATTCTGTGATTACACTAAATTGAATCTGAGTAAATGTGTACTCTAAATAAGTAAGCTAAAGTAAGCTAAACAGACACATTTAAATTTATAGTCACGGAATTTAATGCAATTATGCTAACATCTAGAAGAAAAAAAAAAACTTTGGTAAAGAAGGGAAAAAGAAGAACACCTACTGTGTATCACCTCCCTACGTGCCAAGCACTCTACAGACATTACATCATTTTTCAACAATTTAGGTTCTATTTTCAACCATGTTTAGGAAACTAACACATACTAAAAGTGTGAAAAATGGGGACATATGTAAAAAAAAACATATTACACATAAAAGGGAAATAATTATTTCCTTTATAGTATGAAAAAATTACTATTAAATTTGTCTTTGGAAACTACTGCTGCTGCTACTGCTAAGTCACTTCAGTCGTGTCCGACTCTGTGCGACCCCATAGATGGCAGCCCACCAGGCTCCCCAGTCCCTGGGATTCTCCAGGCAAGAACACCGGAGTGGGTTGCCACTTCCTTCTCCAATGCATGAAAGTGAAAAGTGAAAATGAAATCGCTCAGTCATGTCCGACTCTGAGCAACCCCATGGACTGCAGCCTACCAGGCTCCTCCATCCACGGGATTTTCCAGGCAAGAGTACTGGAGAGGGGTGCCATTGCCTTCTCTGCTTTGGAAACTAGCTCAACTATAAACCTGGAGGTGGAGGAGGGGGTGATACAGAATGTGCTCATGGCTTAGTGAGATTTTGAGGGGCCTGTTCAGCAATTTAATACTTCAAAAGCCTCTAAATATTTCAGTAAAAGAACCCAGATGAGGAGTTAGAAAAATCCCAGGACTTACAAGGAAAGGGTCACGAATTGTGTAATTTTACTATCTTTCCTACCACTTATCTCTTCTACCCATTGTAACCTGGTATCTGTCTTGAATATTCTACAAAAAATCATCTGACGGAAGTCACCCATGACACCCAGGTTGTTAATCCAGGGGATATTTGTCAGTCTTTGTCTTAAACACTCAACAACACGGGACTCTGGACACACGCTCCTCCATGGCCCCCAGACTTCCCTGGACTTTCTCCTCCTTCTCCCTCCACTGCAGGTGGGCCTGCGCCTCCCGACCAGGGAATGTCAGATGCCCTCAAGGCCAGGCTGAGCCCTCTGCTCGCCTCCCTCCATGTTCTGTCCTGCAGGCGCTGCTTCTCCCACTCCTGGTTTAATATTATTGAACATGTCTCCATCCTGCTCATTAAAATCACTTATTGGACTATGTATCAGTGCCTGGGACACACTGAGAGAAATTCAGATTTACTTGGTCTCTGTTGGGATTTTTATTGGTTGGGTGGGGGGGTGGTATTTTCCTTTAATATTTTTTTTAAAGCTCCCAGGTTGAGTCAAAGAGCAGAAGGAGTTGGGAAGCCTGACTTAAGGAATCTCATCCATGACCAATAACACCTAAATTTATAATTTCATAAAAATACCAGGATTCCAGGCCCATGTATATCTCAACTCTTCAAGAGCATAGCCTTAGATATTTTGAAATTACTGCAAACACAAATGCTCACAATTGAAAACTGAATTACTAGAAAGAAAGAAAGAAAACTGAATTACTGCTCTTACTTTTTCCACTGTATACTTGAAAATTGTCATCTCAATGACGGACACGACCATCAGCCCAACTATTAAAGCCAGAAACCTAGGCATCAGCTTATAAACTTCCCTCCTGTTCCCATTTCCAAGATCCAGTATATTATCCAGGCTTTTCTGTTTTATCTTCCAAACACATTTTTTTCTATTCCTACCACTTCTCTCTAAATCCAAGCAACTATCATCTCTCACCTGACTAAGGCAATGCCATCCTAACAGGTCCCTTCTAATCCACTTTCTATATTTCCAGTGATCTTCTCAATAAGCAAATGTCACTTAGTGATTTGGAAATCTTCACGGGCTTTTCATTGCACTTAGAATGACTCATGAACCTGGCCCACTGGGTCCCCATGTCTGGCTCCAATCTCATCCCGACACCCCTCACAGTTTTCTCAGCTTCCCCACCCCGCCTGTCAGTTTGTAGCGTGTGTCAGGCTGTCTCCTGCCACAAGGCTTTTGTACGTGCTGTTTCCTCCTCTTTTCACCCAGCTAACTTCCACTCATTCTCCACCTCTTAGCTGTCACCTGCTTAGAGAAGACTTCCCTGAGTGCACAACTAGGAAAAATTGTCCCATATATATTTATAGTATCATGTACCTCTCCTTCATTTGAAAATATGAGATTAATCTGTGCAGATCATTTGGATCAATTTGCATGCAACATCTTTATATCTAGACTATTTGCTTCCTGAAGGCAAAGCTAACATCTGCTTTTACACAAAGACTCTCTCCAGCACCTTAGCCCAGATATGGCTTTTCATGCAGGAATAAATGAAAAGTTGCTTAATCGATTTTCTCATCTGTTAAGTGGAGAGAATTCCTGCCTTAACCATCTCACAGTAGCACTATCAGATCAAACTGCTCTTTAAACACTGCTAAGTGTCATAAGATGCTTCCATTATTTATGATGACACTGTACAAATGAAACAATTAAAAAGAAGTTCATGAAATAAAACTTCATCTACTTAACAAAATCTCTAATCCATATTCAGTGTAAAATTCCAGTAAAATGTACTTACACACTTGGGTTTAATGCTTCTGTCATAAATCTGGCCACCAAAGAGTAATAATCAAGTCCAGCATATAACTGGTTGAAAAATCTTGGATGGTCTGTAAATTGAAGCAGAATATTAATCCACACAGCAATAAAAAAGCAAGAAAACTATTGATACAGCAGTAACAAAAGTGAATCCTTCAGACAATAAAAGCAGTTGGATACAGAGGGCGTACAGTACACGACTCCAGTTACATGATGCTCAATCTGGGCAAAGCTGACTGATGCTGACAGAGGTGAGAATTCTGGGTACCTCTGGCATGGAGACATTGATTAGCACCAGGCTTAAGGAGCCTCTGGAGTCCCAGAAATGGTCTATACCTTGATATGAGTGATGGTCACTTACATGCAGATATGTACAAATTCACTAAGTTGAGCACCTGAGATTTGTCCACTTTAGGGAATGCACATCATATCTCAATTAAAAAAAATTTAAATCTTAGTCATGTACAAGGGAACCAAATGTTGAAGATCCATCTCATAAACCTTTCTACTGAACAACGTTTCTAAGCAAAACTTGAGCACTTTTTTGAGAACTTTGGTTTACTTATTTCATTTTCTTTTAATAATTTTTATTTGTTTGTTTATTTTTTGGCTGCAGTGGGTCTGTTGCTGCACATAGGCTTTCTCTAGTTGTGGCCAGGGGGGTGGTCCTCTCTAGTTGGTGCACAGGCTTCCCTCTGCAGGGGCGTCCTTTGTGAAACACAGGCTCAGGTGTACAGGCTCTGCAGCTGTAACACATGGGCTTAGTTGCTTCACAGCATGTGGGATCTTCCCAAACCAAGGATTGAACTTGTATCCCCTGCATTGGCAGGCAGATTCCTATCTGCTGTATCACCAGGGAAGTCCTACCTGTTTCCTTTTAAATACAACCCAGACCCAAACCGGAACCCTGAGAAAGGGATTATTTGAGCAATCTGTCCACATATCAAAAAGCCTGTGGCTACATTTACCTTCTGAAATTATCCATGTCAATTTCCCTAATTTGAACACATTTCACTTACTGACAGGGTTCACTTCAGGCTCTTGGCAGTGAGTGGCCTTTTAATTTTTCAGATTGGACCGTTTTTTATAGTGCAGCTGGCATCCTGTCTATGGAGTAAGATGTGAGTCATCGTGCAGCTTACATAAACTTTCTGATTCAACGGGCTTCAAAGGCACTTGCCTTTAAGACTTGAAAAACTTTAGTTCCAACTTTCTATTTTTTCCCTCCTATAAAAGGTCTCATAAAGGTTCTTGGCTTTACACAGTGTGAATATTCACACCAGACTCCAGGCTAAGAGCTGGCTTGACATTCTCAATCATAAGAAGCCCAGCATGATGAAGAATAAAGAGGCAGGGGGCCTATTTAGAAATGTGGGTATTTGGGAACCATGTTAGTGACCTCTCACAGCAACTCAAAGCATTTGGTGTTTTTTTTTTTCTCTCTCTTTAAACTAGTTCCGTGAAAAACAAGAGGCTCAAAAGAAAATGTCTTTTCGTATAAAACATGGCAAACTTCCTCTAATCTGGCAAAGGAAACCCGACATTGCTACAAGTAATTTTAATAAGTTTTTTTTTAGTTCTGTGTTAATTTATGATTGATTTCCATGGTAACATTATGGAAAATATCCAGTAAACTGAAAAATCTACTGCACTAAATGTCATTCTGTGCTTCTGACATGCACTATAATAATGAGATATGTATCTCTGCTTTTGAAATGCTAACTGGGTTTTTGATACATTCACCAGACTTTCCTAAGGGAATATAAACCAATTATTTTTAGCCAGGATTTTATTATGTTCTTTCCACTAAATTTAGTTCAGTGTCAGAACTCACAAAGCATAATGCCTGTATGGTCTTAAGTACTAGATTACCTTTACATCACACTGAGAAATGCATATTCTGGAAAGTTTTTCCCCTACTTCTGAAACTTATTCACTGGGTGTATAGAATATTAGCAGTCAGTCAGAGTAGGACTTAAGCACAAAACAAATATCATGTTGCTGCATTTACAAAAGATCACAGTGGTTAAGCATTATTGTACCTTCTGAAAGGTTTTTATCTCTTGAGCCTGGTAGATGGGATAAAATAACTTGGTTCTTGCCAACTCTAAGAATACTCTTCAAATAAATCTATCCCTGTTTATAGGAAGGCAGTCTCTGGAACATGTTGAGGGGCGATATTCTGGGAGGTCAAGATTTAAAATCCTCACCAATTCTATAATCAAACTACCATTTGTCAGGTGGCACCAACATAAGAAATGATAAGTAGCAGTCATAATTTCTGGTCTTGGTTATAAATGGAGGATGGGGATTGCCGAGGAGCAGACAGTATTTATATAAGACTGCTTAACACCATCAGTTTTTCTATCAACCTATCTTTGGCCCTGACAACACATCTGTACTAGGGATTAGAGGAACCACTGTCAAAACCTCAGAAGCACTATTTTTCATCCAGGTTTCTCACCCATAAAGAATCTGACAGCCAGCTTTATTATGAGGTCTGTGTGTGCTAAGTCGCTTCTACTATGTCAGATTCTTTGCGGCCCCATGGACTGTAACCCGCCAGGCTCCTCTGTCCATGGGATTCTCCAGGCAAGAGTACTGGAGTGGGTTGCCATGCCCTCCTCCAGGGGGTCTTCCCAACCCCATGAGGGATCGAGCCCGCATCTCTCATGTCTCCTGCACTGCAGGTAGATTCTTTACTGCTGAGCCACCGGTCACGCCCCGACTATGGGATAAGCACATGCTAAAGAAAACGTAAGAACTGTCTGCGGCACAGATGAAGCGGGGAGCTCTTACTGGTCTTGACGCTGTAGCGTATGACGTCCTGGCAGCGCTGCAGCAGCCGGTGGTGCGGCTCTCCCGCGTCCCTCAGCTCCAAGTCGAGAAGCCGCTTCAGCTCTTCAGGGGGCCGCCACTCACAGACCTGGGGATTCGGCCACAGCACGGTTACGGGGGCACTCACTGGAGCCAGGTGTGGAGAGGATGTAGGAAACACGGGCCCCACCCTCGTGAAGCTTCCCGACCAGTGCAAGAGAGAGAGATGCAAGCGGGCAAGCACCGGTCCCTGGGGCCAGAGCTCTGACATCTGGTAAAGCGGATGCTGTTGCAACAAAGCAGGGGACTCTGTCTTCAGGTTTGGAAGAAGTCCTGAAAGCACTGACATCCAAGTGGGACAAAATAAGACTGCGAAAGGTTGAGGGCAGAAGGAGAAGAGGGCGACAAAGACGAGATGGTTGGATGGCATCACTGAGTGAATGGACATGAACTTGGGCAGACTCCAGAAGCTAGTGAGGGACAGGGAGGCCTGGCGTGCCGCAGCCCATGGAGTCACAAAGAGTCAGACGTGGTCTGCTGACTGAACAACAACTAAAGAACCAAGCAAAGAGTATAAGGGATGGGGGTCATGCAAGGGGCCTTCTAGGAGGAAGAACAGGACAAGCAGGGGCTGAGATACAAGGGCACCCATGGCCCATCTGAAGAGAGAAGTCTGCTGGGTGTGGCTTGAACTCAGAGCTTGGGGGAGGTAGGGAAAAGTGGAGCTGGAATCTTGGAACAGCTCCCCCACTTGTCTCTGTCCCTGGCCCCCGGCCCCACAGCATCTGCTCTCAGCCCCGCAGTCAGCATCCAGAGTGCGCCTCTTCCATCTTAGCCACAGGCAGCCCTCTGCTCAAATACGTCTGATGGCTCCTCATTTCCTTCAGAGTAAAAGCCCAAGTCCTTACAATGACCTGCACTGATCCTGTACATCTGTTTCCCCGGTGGCACTGACGCGCCCCCACCCCACACCCTGGCCTCCTTTCCGCTCCGTATGCATACCAGATGCATTCCCACGTTAGGGTCTTCGCCCTCGGCCTGGAATGCAACCTCCACCCAAACCTCCTCATAGCTAACTTCCTCACTTCATTCAAAACTCTTCTCAGATGTCCCTCTGTCAAGTCAGCAATCCCCACTCTTCATTTAAAATCACAAGCTGTGTGTTACTCTACCTCCTGAAGTAACCCCCCCCCAGCTGTTTCTTCTCTTCCTTTTTCCATGCCCCTGTCACCTCCCCATGTAATTCATTTGCGACACACAATCACCATGAGAGCAGAGGTGTTGGTCAATTTTCTAACCACTCCCAAGGAACTAACAGAGCCTGCCATACAAAAGGTTATCAACAGCATGTTGAATGAATGAATGAAGAGATAAAACAAGGCTCAGATGGTGACGGGCTTCATGTCACATATTACAGAGTTTGAATGTGGCTCTAAAAAACAGATATGCTTTGGACAAGGGAATTACATGTGATAATATTAGTTTTAGACAATGGCTTTGATTGCAATATGGAGATTCCAAGTAAAATTGGAAATGAGAAGTTACTCTAATAGAGCAGGCAAGAGAGGATAGTGGTCTGGATGAGGCTGGTTGCCTCAGGAAGGAAGCATATCTGGAGATATTGAAGACGCGCCATCAATAGAACCTGGAAAGCAATAACACAGGAAGGATGAGGGCAAGGAATAGCCAAAGGCCATCTTGAGCTTTCCAGCCAGCACGTGGTTTCATGGTGGGTGGGGTTGGATGGTGAGTTTGGGGCATATTTAGTCCAAGGCACCTACAGGACATCCAAAGGGGTGTAACAGTTGGTCTGAAGCTCTTGTGAAAGATCAGAAACAGAGTTGCAGGCATCTGTTATAATGTGACCCAAGTGACACAGCTCAGAGGAAACCTGTAGAAAGAGTAGAAGGTGTAGGTCTCACCTGGGCAGCGCCAGCACATAAGCAAAGGGTGAAGGGAATGAGCTCACTTGTGAGGTGAGGACACGCCAGAGAGGCAGGGAGCAACCCGGAAGAGTTCAGAGCTACTACACAAAGGAAGAGGGATGCTCGGGGGAGGAGACGGTCACCACCGTCAGGTCCTGCAGAGACGCCAAAGTAGACAGAGACTGGGAAGCACTCCTGGGATGGATCAACAAGGAGGTGTGCTTGGCAAGAGCGTCTGACTGAGGGAGGTGGGAGTGGAGGCCAGATTGCATGAGGCAAGGACGTAGGAGGTGAGGACGTGGAGGGAGGGGGCAGTGTTGAAGATCCTTAAAAAGTTTCCCTGTGGAAGGGAGGAGACAGACAGGGGACTCTCCAAGGGGTGGAGGCCAGGATCGGGGAGGCTGGGGAAAGCAGGGTGAAATATCAAATCATGCGAGAGGTACGAAATTAAACTCTGAGCTTAGAAGCATGAACCATGGCAGGCAGAAGTCAACCAAACGGGGTGTGACCGTGCAAAGGAAGGACTATGAATTCATGTAATGTTGATGAAAAAACTTCAAGGACAGCAACACCCCACAAACACAAATCAGTGGTTGCCAGGGGCCAGAGGTGACGGCAGAGGCTGACACGGAGGCGCACAGGGGCATGTGGGGTGGCAGAACTGTTCGTGTTTAATTCTGTTGCTGGTTACGCGATTTGTCAAAACTCATAGAAGTGCACACCAAAGGCAGTACATTTGACTAAAAGTAAGTTACAGTTCAATTGAAAAAAAAGTGGCTGAGGAAAAGTGTCTACAAAAGAGGGGGCCAGAGGTAATCATGTCACGAAGTATGGCTGTGCTGTGCGTGTGCTAAGTCGCTTCAGTCGTGTCTGACTCTTTGCGACCCTATGGATGTAGCCCGCCAGGCTCCTCTGTCTTTGGGATTCTCCAGGCAAGAATACTGGAGAGGGTAGCCATGCCCTCCTCCAGGGGCTCTTCCTGACTCAGGAACTGAACTTGAGTCTCTTATATCTCCTGCATTGGCAGGCAGGCTCTTTACCACTATCACCACGGAAGCCCATCATTAAGTATGGGGACCCATCCTATCCTCAGGCCACCTTTGAAAGGGGATGTGTTGAATCTCTGACCAAGTAGGCTAAGTCAGCAGCATAAAAACTTCACCTCCCTCTCCCAACTCCAACATAACAATCCAGCTTCACATGGATGCATGTCCCTGCATGACTGCTGCTGCCGCCAAGTCGCTTCAGTCGTGTTCGACTCTTTGCGACCCCATGGACTGCAGCCCACCAGGCTCCCCTGTCCCTGGGATTCTCCAGGCAAGAACACGGAGTGGGTTGCCATTTCCTTTTCCACCCTGCATGACTACCATATTGCAATGGGCTTGGGGCCACTGAGTTGATAACTTAGGATTTTAAGCCCACCCTTCTCATCCTATCTCCCATCACTGTCCTGTATGAGCCCTTCTTTCCACATGAAGGGCCCCTTGGTGTAATAAATACCTTGCCCTATTATAACTCTCTTCCCCTCATTCACCTTCCACTTTCAGCAACACACCTGAGCCCACTTCTCTCTACCCATCAAAATCTTACTCCAGGAACTTCCCTGGCAGCCCAGTGGCTAAGACTCCATGCTCCCAACGTAGGGACTTGGGCTCAATCCCTGGTTGGGGAACTAGATCCCTCATGCTGCAGATAAGACCAGACACAGCCAAATAAAAAACAACAACAAACACCTATTTCATTCTCAGATTCTGCATCAAAGTCCAAGGTGTCCCCTTCTCAGTGAGATCTACCCAAAATCTGCCCAAACCACACAGCATTTATCACCTTCTTATTGGGACCCCCTGTTTTTTATTCTGATTCTGTTCAAAGCTGAGCCTTTATCTTACTTTGCTTTATATCCCCCAGGGCTGAATATAATGTTTTATCCTTAGCTAGACTCAGTTAATATTTAATGACTGAATAAAGGCCAATATAAAAAATTTCCAGGGGAGTACTGTACTCCATCCAAAGTAAAGCAGGTCCAAACATTCCCCGGGTACAGCTAAGATGGGAGAAAACTCAATTATAAGCACAAAATTAGGAAATACCTTCAGTGATTTGAAATATGAAAGGTGATCAGTGTGATAGCTATTAATTGTGAGATTCTGAGAAACACAGGGAGAAGCCATGAAAAGCACAGACTCTGCAACCAGCCTGGATTCTGGCGCCGGCCCCAAGATCCACTGGCATGTTCTTTGGGGCAACATCCTTGGCATCTGGTGCCACACTTTGCCCCTTGTCTCTAAAATGGAGTTGATCGATAGTACTGGCATCTTAGGTGTCTTTACAGATTCAGTACACAAATACATGGGTTACATACACAAACACTTACGGAGTAGTTCTGACAATATCAATTGGCACAAAGTAATTACTATTAAGAACAGATGTCATCAGTGGTGATTCCAATATCAATTTTCGTCTGAATTTGAAAGCTAGAACTGGTCACTGGTACCAGTCAGAAAAGTCAGACTTAGCAACCCAAGATTTCCAGTCTAAGCTCAGACAAACTGCTAGCAAAGTCCCTCAGATAAATTTAAACACTTTTTACAGTTTTTCTACCTTCTGCTTGATTTCACTAGCAACATAAGGAATATGCGCCAGACAATGGAAAGCAGGGTGTGTGCTGGAGACTAGAGAAATCAGATCATCGGTTGATTAATAATTTGTGTCGTCATCTGGGGCAGAAAGGTTCATCCTGTGCTTCACAACCTTACCTGGTTAAACTCTGGGTCTTGGCCAGTCTCCCCACACTTGCTGGCTGCTTTCCAGGAAAGCAGAAACTGGATGGGGGTCTGGAAGCTGAGGTGGGGTGGGAGAGTGGGTACCAACTTTGGTATCTGGGCATCCCCTTGAAACAAAAGTACACAGGAAATGAAAGCATGATTCCTCTTCCCCTTACATCTAGCCATCCAGGGGTGGAGAAAACCTAGCAGTCCCATCCTCACGGTTTCTCACAGGCTTTCACGTTTACCTTCTCATTGATGTCTGTAGCCTTCAAAACCACCTCTTTCATTATTAGTCTACAGGCATCTTCCACAAATTTTTCTCCTGCTTTTACATCTGTTGCGGGGCCGTTCAGTATGACTCCATCCACGAGAACCACGTTCTTCCTGCTTGGAACCATCTCTTGTGGACTGATAGCTCCTGGAAGCACACAATCAAACCATGTGTTAGAGAGAATCTTATTCCAGCACAAAGCAAAGCATGGAGGAAACGGCTTGCGATCCCACCTTCAGAGGGCGTCCCTTCATTTGATACGTCTGAGGCACTGAAGCTAACAGCTTCTTAATGGTGCCCAGTGATACGACAGAGTTAAAGAAAGCAAGCTCCATTTTCCATTCCTGCAGCATCTTTTGTTTAGCACCAGGGAGCATGCAGGAGTTCAAGCAATGTAAATTCAACCCATTTTATTCACTCGTACAAACATCTTTCAGACATGTGCAAAAATGATCTTTGTAAACACAAGCCCATGTCTGTTTCATGAACACACATGCTCCCTTGTAATTTAAGGACGACTGTATATTTCCTTTCATAAGTCACTCCCAGAGAAGAAGAAGAAATGTCAGTGTGTCTCTTCTTTTGATTTTACGTTTTAAGCCTGTGATTAAATGCTCCCTTGCTGTGTCTCTGAAAGCCCCCCGTTAAATATACTTGGCCATTTCCTACTGGGAGGAGGAGAAAGCAGAGCAGCAGGAAGGTTCCTGTAAGCAGTATCTCACACTTTGAAACTTCTCAAACTTGCAATTTAGGCAGGAGGATGGAACAGAACACTTTCAGGACTGGACAGCTGCGGGCCCGTGACTAAAGGTTAAAAGTCAATGTGGAAATCTATATCTGAGACTAAAGGTTACTGCCTACCCAAAATAGCTCCCCTCCAAATTAATGCTGGCAACTTAATCCAGATATTCAACCAATATTCTGCCTCAAGCTCTGATTCAATCGTATGCTCTCTTTCTAATTAGTATCTCTTTCCTCCTTATTATATTCAATAACTTGCAAAAAGTTACACAAACAATTTTTAAATATTTTTCAGTGCCTCGCCAAGCATAGCATCTCCCTTAAACACACTGATGGGTCTGTGTGTATTTCAGATATTTTTATACCTACCGAGGGTTCTAACAGAATTTACATTTATTATGCCCTTTAATTCTATGACTGGCAAACTCTAATGGTGTCCATAGGCAGATACAAACGTCGCGGGAAGATTCTCCAGTTCGAGAATGATAGAATCTGTAGCAAACGATTGATCTTTTATCCTCAGACTGAGGGGTAAACCATTCAGAGCTCTCACAATGAATCTCAGCTTCATCCTTAGCTTTAACTTGTCTTCCACTTGGAAAGATGTATCTAATATAGTTTAGGGCCAAATGGTGAAGGCCTAGAATTGAGCTGTTGGATGGAAGTGCTTACCACTCAAGGCACTTTCCTCCCCGCCAAATTTTAGGTCCTAAAAATAAATTGGAAAAGAGGGCAATTATTCAGGGAACCCTGGTTATGTCAGTAGGCAGTGCTATTATTAAGCACACAGAAAAGGTCTGATTTTTTTCTAACCTCGTTAGTGGGACTTCAGGTTTCTATTGCCCAGGGAATAGCAGCCACTCTGTAGGCCTCTAAGAGTCTCTCTCTTTCTCTCCCTCTCTGTTTCTCTCACACATACACACAATGTCAAACACCCGGTTGCGACCAAAATAGCAGAGAAATTGAAATTAAAATTGTCTCTTGCTCCACAGCCATCAATTGTAGAAATCTATAATTTCTATATTGATTTTGAACAATTCTATAGGAGAAAAATCCTACTTAAAAAACTATAAAGGTTTGGGTATAGATTATGCATCTTTTCTTGATGTTTTAATTCTACAACAAGATGTGATCATGTGCCTCTCCTCCCCGACCCCGCCACATTGTCACACTGGCCCAGACTGGAAAAGACCCTCTGGAGACTGAACAGTCAGTCAAGCTGTGTTCTTCTGGAGAGGCACGTCAGGACTCTATCTGCTAGAGTTGACAGCAGTAAATACTCAAGCCTTCTATGAGAAGAAAGCTCCAGGAAGAATATACCCAGAATCTGTCTGCTCTTCAGTGCTCCCTCCCTTATCACCATCAAACACTTGGCCTCACTTTCCAATGAACCCTCCAGCTGCCACCCTGCCCCATGTACTGTGAAGACAATTCTAAGGAAGGCAGCTCCCATGTTTCTTCAAAAAGCTAAGTCAGCTCACATCATGACTCCTGTTCAAACCATTCAATGACTCTTTATCAAGTTAAAAGTCAAAGTCCTGAAAATGACGTCTAAGGCTTTAAATGAGCTCCTTCCCCCATTATCTCTTGGCCATCAAACCACTTCTCTAATCCTGCCCTCCAGAATTAGTGCCCTCCTGCCCACTCACTGTGGCGCCTCACTCGTCCTCGACTCTTTCCTTCAACACCAGTTTCTCAGCGAGGTGTCCGCACTGACCTCATTTCACACTGCACCCACTCCTCTCTCCCACGCTTTTCTCTGCTTTATTTGACTCCAGAGTGGTAACCACCCTGTGACATATTATATGTATAATATTTATTTACTTACTTGTTTAAATACTGTCTTTGCAACAGAGATTATGCTGTATGGGAAGGATCCAGTTCCTGTCAGCTGATGTCTGTTTCAGGGCACCCAAAAGTGCCTGTCAGATTGGAAGAGTTCCATAAACATTTTTTGGTTACTAGATAAAAGAAGTCCGGGACCCTGGCTCCTTCAACCAGCCAGAGAGCATGTCCCCTCCTCTGAGAGGCCACTGCAGGTTGGCAGCTCTAACCAAGCAGGAGACGCCTTTGGTAGGAATAGGGCAGACACAGAACTCAATTCATGGACTAGAAAGGACCAGAAGGGGCTGAAAGAGGGACCCGGGGAACAGGGTCGATGAGGCAAAACTGAGTGTGCAGTCTGGGTCGTCAAGGGGAACCACGGGTGAGAGGCTTCCACTCTCCTCACCATGTGTTCTTTTCACCAAGGCCACTTTCTTTCCTTTCTCCCTCCTTTTCTGCTTTGTAGGCTTCTGATGTCTGAAGGTCAGTCCATCACAAGTCTCACTCCAGGAACCACACTGCCAAATGTGGAAACCAGTCAATCCCCAAACATTCAGACTTCTTTATGTCCACCGATTCCTCAACTCCATACTTTCCAAACTCCTGTCTATATAATTAGCTCAACTTCTGGTTTGTTTGAAAAGATGCACCCTTCTTCCTTGCTGAACAAATCATAAAGTGAAAGTATTAGTCACTCAGTCGTGTCCAGCTCTTTACGACCCCATGGACTGTAGCCGACCAGGCTCCTCTGTCCACGGAGTTCTCCTGGCAAGAATACTGGAATGGGTAGCCATTCCCTTCTCCAGGGGATCTTCCCAACCCAGGGGTCAAACTTGGGTCTCCTGCATTGCAGGCAGATTCTGTACCATCTGAGCCACCAGGGAAGCCCAAATGATAAATTCAGCTTCAAATACTATTTCAGAGTTTCATAGGATTAAATGAATTAATGCAGATGAAGACCTAAGACCTAAAGCAAAGCCTGGCAAAGAGTGGGCTCTCAGTAAACATTAGAAATATTAGCTAACTCAGTAAGTGTTAGGTAACAGCAGTAGGCAATTAAAACTATTTATTAACTACATAAACAGGAGTAATTACATGTGACAGTAAGCTATGACAAGGGAAAGGGAGATCTCAGAGTGATCAGATGCCAGGGTTCAGTTCAGTTCAGTCGCTCAGTCATGTCCGACTCTTTGCAACCCCATGAATCGCGGCACGCCAGGCCTCCCTGTCCATCACCAACTCCTGGAGCTCACTCAAACTCATGTCCATCAAGTCAGTGATGCCATCCAGCCATCTCATCCTCTGTCGTCCCCTTCTCCTCCTGCCCCCAATCCCTCCCAGCATCAGAGTCTTTTCCAATGAGTCAACTCTTCGCATCAGGTGGCCAAAGTGTTGGAGTTTCAGCTTTAGCATCATTCCTTCCAAAGAACACCCAGGGTTGATCTCTTTCAGAATGGACTGGTTGGATCTCCTTGCAGTCCAAGGGACGCCAGGGTAGTGAACTCTAAAGCAGCTGGTGAGTTATCTCCTGGAACAGTCAGAGGAAGGAGCCTCAGTGGGAGGGGGTTGCCCGTGAAGACAGCTGGACTTCCAGCCATGGTCAAGCAGCTGTGTCCCCCCCAAGTCAAGCAGCTGTGCGGCAGCTGTCCAGACTTCCTGCCTTGTCACTTTCCACTTTGCAGGAAAGTGGCTATTTGTGTAGAGGTTTTATTTCTTGTACCAGAGTAGAAACAATGACAGAAGGGATCCATGTCTCAATTTTCTGGACGTCCCAGGAAACAGTTCAGTTGTTGGTGTTCACAAGCACTCAACAACTCCCTGAGCTGTTGGCTGGCTGCATCATTATCTTAGAGGTCATCTTATTTAACCCTTTCACACAGACCCCAAACCCCTTCCCCAAGCCTGTGGCTGAGACAACAGGAGAGCTGAGTTTGAGCCTCTCAGGTTCTCTGATCCTGGAATGATACATTCTCTCTGTGCTTCACTTTCCCTCATCAATAAAATAGGAGACAATCCAGGAAAAGTGCTGGGCCGGCTGCACTCTCACCTGCTGCTACTGCTGCTAAGTCGCTTGAGTCATGTCCGACTCTGTGCGACCCCACAGACGGCAGCCCATCAGGCTCCCCCGTCCCTGGGATTCTCCAGGCAAGAACACTGGAATGGGTTGCCATTTCCTTCTCCAACATATGAATGTGAAAAGTGAAAGTGAAGTCGCTCAGTCGTGTCTGACTCTTAGAGAGCCCATGGACTGTGGCCCACCAGGCTCCTCCATCCATGGGATTTTCCAGGCAAGAGTACTGGAGTAGGGTGCTGTTGCCTTCACTTATACGAATACTTATACTAACATGCAGGTGGGTTTAGGGACCAGAGTTGTTGACCTCTCAGATGCTTCCAGAATCTGACATCTTTGGCTGCCTGGCTTCTCTCTTATCGTTCAATGATTATGTATCCATTTCAACAAACGTGGATTACTCACCTGCCATGTGCCACACAGCAGGCTGGAGGCTAAAGACAGGAACTGGGTCATCTTCTTGTGGATCTCAAAGTCTCTTTGGGGAGTTAGGTGCTGAAAATTTACAACAGTGCAAGACATGTGGGCAGACTCTGCTCTCAAAATTTTACAGAGTTGAAAAATTTAATTGTCACAAAATTTCCAGCTGGTTATTCAGGTCTATAGTTGAGGAAGTGGAGACACAGAGAGTTTAACTGGCTTGTCCAGGGTCACAGAGCTGGTTAAGCAGTGAAACTGGGGTGAATAATACACTGAGGTTTTATGAAGGAGCAACAGGGTACTGTGCTATGGACATCTACAGTTTGTAAGGCAGTGCTACGGAGTCAATAATGACAGCAAGACAAATTAGACTCAGTTTTGGTCCTCTGTAACTGAGAGTCTCAGAGTTTGAATAATGCAATAGGAGATAAGGAGTGTCACATGTCCTGAGAAGGACACCAATAACAAGTTGAATGCAAACACTGTAGACATTTAGGGTTATGGCTTAGGGTTACAGGAGAAGCTGAGGGGTCAGAGAAGACTTCTGAATTTGAAGACTTGTCTTCTCTCTAAAAATCTGCAGGAGTTAAGAATAATAACAACTTTAAAACCTTTTCATTTCTTAAAGTAGCAACTCCATGACAAACAGCTGGAGGGGCCACAGAGCTTCCCCTACGGTGACTCTGAATCTGCACTTGCATCATTTCTCCAGGCTTCTGCAGGAGAGGAGAGGACAAAGCAAGTCTGATTTCTCTCCCGTGGGCTCTAATCCAAACATGTGAAGACCTTGTGCTAGCTTCGGCAGCACGTATACCGAACATGTGAAGACTTTCATCGATTCTCATCTAAGTCTCTTATTTTGCCAATTAAAACTGCTCCAGCTTCTTCCATGGATCTGATAATCCATGGTTGCTCATCTGAATGAGTTTATTTTTAATAAAAGGAGGCATAACCCAGGTGTGGTCTCACCAGCTCCAAATACAGTGAATTGGCATTCCTCATTCTCTGGTCAGCATAATCGCATTAGTAAGGCTCCCATTAGCACCTGAGGTGATGCCCAGGCTTAAGCTTTGAAACCAGGGAGGTGCTGGCCCCAGTTCTAACTGTGCCGCTGTGATGTTGCCCATGCTGCCTAACATCTATGTGACCCAGCCTTCTTATGTGGCCAGTGGAGAAAACACTGGGTCGTTGGAAAGGTGGAAAACAGCCTTGCAAGCTACAGAGCCGAGTGGCAGGAATAGAGCACAGGACGCAGTGAGTGAGGACCATTACTGAGGTGGGGTTACTGAACTCTCTTCCAGTACCAACATTGCATGCTGGTTCCGGTAAAGGTCAGATCTTAGCCAGAAAATCAACCCTAAAGAACCAAGCTCACCATTTGAGAGTCTTTAATTGTTAAGAGAAAATTAGCTCTAGGAAAATAAGTGCTTGCTTCCAAGGAACAGAAAGAGGAACAATGAGTCAAAGTGAATCCAGGCATCTGGTGGGGAGGCCAAGGAACACTTCAGAAAAGCTGTGCCAGAGACACTGGGGCCCTAGTGCGAGCTGAGGGTCAGGACCTAGAGAGCTTAGTGGGCCAGTCCAAGACAGGCATGAGAAGAAAGCTGGGGAAGAGGTAACATTAATTCATAAGTTAATAAGGGCCTGCTGGGTACCGAGCACCCAGCCTGGTGCCTGGGAATACAGAAAGTAAAAAATGCAGTCTCTGCTCTCAAGTTGTTAAAGTCTTGAAAGACAATATCCAGGGGGACAGGGAGAAAAAAACAGAGCTGAAAAGAAGTTGAAGAGACAGTGCTCTGTACTGGAGTCTTCTAAATCAGGTGTTTCTTCTAAGTTCAAAAATGGACACCTAATTTAGTCGCTGTACCTGGCACTGTCAGATTTACCCACTGTTTGCATCCCTTTAGAGTTTCATATCTAGTTTAAGCCATTTGTGCTGTCTTAGATACAGCATGCGGAGAAGACAATGGCACCCCACTCCAGTACTCTTGCCTGGAGAATCCCATGGACGGAGGAGCCTGGTGGGCTACAGTCCATGGGGTCGCTAAGAGTCGGACACGACTGAGCGACTTCACTTTCACTTTTCACTTTCATGCACTGGAGAAGGAAACGGCAACCCATTCCAGTGTTCTTGCCTGGAGAATCCCAGGGACGGAGGAGCCTGCTGGGCTGCCATCTATGGGGTCGCACAGAGTCGGACGCGACTGACGTGACTTAGCAGCAGCAGCAGCAGATACAGCATGCCAATGAGAGGGTAGCTATGGGCAGCCTACAAGGAAGACGACTCTAGGAAATAAATCAATATTAAGAAATAACAATAATACAAGGCAGTGGCCACAGAAGCTCCAAAGGTGTGGATAGTAGCAACAAGTTCAGGGACTAAATGTCTGAATCTAGCTCTGTTACTGGTTTAATCAGAGACCTGACTTAGACACCAGATGATGTCCACAGCACAGCCCTAAAATATGAAGTCACAGGAGCAAGTGGTAAAACTATGCTCACAGCTTTGGTCCGCTAGAGATGGGCTTTGTTGTTTGTGGCTTAGTCGAAAAGTCTGTCTGACTCTTTTGCAGCCCAATGGACTATAGCCTGCCAGGCTCCTCTGTCCATGGGATTTTCCAGGCAAGAATATTGGAGTAGGTTGCCATTTTCTTCCCTAGGGGATCTTCCTGACTCAGGGATCTAATTCATGTCTCCTGCATGGGCAGGCAGATTCTTTACCACTGAGCCACCTGAGATGGCACCCAAAGGCAAAAAAAAAAAAAAAAAACAATAAGACAGTGCAAATCACTCCTTTGGTCTTATTTTGGAGGTTAAACTCACTTTAGTTGAAATTCACAGTGAGTTAATGCTTCTTTCACTTATACTTCCCCAAATATTTATTCCCACTCCAGCCTGGTGGGCTGCAGTCCATGGGATCGCTAGGAGTCCGACATGACTGAGCGACTTCACTTTCACTTTTCACTTTCATGCATTGGAGAAGGAAATGGCAACCCACTCCAGCGTTCTTGCCTGGAGAATCCCAGGGACGGGGGAGCCTGGTGGGCTGCCGTCGATGGGGTCGCACAGAGTCGGACACAACTGAAGCAACTTAGCAGCAGTAGCAGCAGCAAATATTTATTGAATACTAGGTATGTGCAAGACCCTGGGGCAGGCACTGTGCGAGACTCAGAGACGAGTCAGACATAGAGACAGTAACCATAGTGTCCAACAAGGAAACGCAGACACATTTGTGAATACCTAGGATCCCATCTAGAAGGTATAAAGTATAAAGTATGATGCTTGAGGTCGGATAAAGCACACTGAAATTCCAGAGAAGGGCTTCTGATTGTGAGAAACAGAAAGTCCTTTTAGGTTAGATGGTATTTAGAATGGTCCTTCATTCAAGCATTCAGCAAATATTTATTTAGGGCCTGTTATGTTTAGGACGGGAGAAGGCAATGGCACCCACTCCAATACTGTTGGCTGGAAAATCCCATGGATGGAGCAGCCTAGTAGGCTGCAGTCCATGGGGTCGCTAAGAGTTGGACACGACTGAGAGACTTCACTTTCACTTTCCACTTTCATGCATTGGAGAAGGAAATGGCAACCCACTCCAGTGTTCTTGCCTGGAGAATCCCATGGATGGAGAAGCCTGGTAGGCTGCAGTCCATGGGGTCGCACAGAGTCGGACACGACTGAAGTGACTGAGTAGTAGTAGTAGTATGTTCAGGACAATGTGTGAGGCACTGGAAGCTGAGCAATGCAAAAGAAGACACAAATTTACTTGGGGTGGATGGGAGAGATAGTTAATAAAAAAAACAAACAAACAATTTAAATAATTGCAGACCCTAACAAATGGTTTAAAGGAAGTTATCTGAACGGCTTGATAGAATGAAGACAATGAGGAATTTCATATCTGATCAGGGGAAGGTATTTCCTATGAAGAAACATTTGAATTAAGATGCAAATGAGGAGAAAGTTCCAGATGTAAAAAGACATGAAAAGAGAGTTTAGAAAGAAGCAACAGATGTAAATGATCTATAAATTGTTCTCTCAAAGGAAGAGAAAGAGATGGGTGGGGCCCAATTGTGAGGACAAGGGAAGGGAGCATAGAGCGAGCTTGGGAAAGAGGTTCGGGAGCAGACCAGGCAAGGCGTTTCATTCCAAAGGCACAGCAAGCCACTCGAGGGTTTTAATCTGAAGAGCAGCACGGTCTGGTTTGCATCTCCAACAGATGTCTCTGGCACCCTGTAGAGCGGGCCTGTCTAAGGGCAGATGTGGGAATAGGGAGGCTGCTTAGGAGGCTACTGTGGAAGTCCAGGCAGTAGAGGCACCAGCCACTTGATCTGGGAGGAGATGCAGAAAGAAGATGCAGTGAAGCATTGCAATCTGGGAGGCTTTGGCAGTAAAGCCAAGAGGGCTGGCTGATGAAGTGGATTCAGGGGGTCACGACAACAGAAGAATCTTTGAAGACACCTGAGTCACCAGGGAAATGGGGACCTGAGCCACCAGGGAAATGGTAGGGCCCTAGGCAGATGTGGGAACCACCAGAAAAGGGCGCGCTGGGTCAACCTGTGGTGAAGCAGGAATGGAATATCAAGACTTTAGACTGATTAGTCGAAGTTGGTTATGATGGGGTAGAAACAAAGGTCACGGAAAAGACATTTAGGACCAAAAAACAACCTGAACTAGGCAGAAAAAGGTGTGTGTGTGTCCAGGAAACCTCAAGAACTTCTCTTCATCCAAGGGGCAGGGACTGCTGAGAGGTGGCGAGGATGTCACTGAGAACTGAGGAATGTGGATGGCACCTGATGGGCAACGGGAGCCATTGAGAATTTCTGATGGAATAAGAAAAGTGCCTTAGAAAGATGAAGTGGGTACCAGTGACGGATTCAGACGGCACATCAGGAGCTCAAGTTGGGGAGATACAATGGCAATAATCCAGGCCAGGGAGAGGGAGACCATGAATCACATAACAGACAGGGTGGGAAAGTGAAGAGTTAGTCGCTCAGTCATGTCCGACTCTTTGAGACCCCATGGACTGTAGCCCGCCAGGCTCCTCTGTCCATGGAATTCTCCAGATAAGAACACTGGAGTGGGTAGCCATTCCCTTCTCCAGGGGATCTTTCCAACCCAGGGATCGAATCCAGGTCTCCCTTACTGTGGGCCGATTCTTTACCACCTGAGCCACGAGAGAAGACAGGATGGGGGTTATACTTAATCTGATCTCTCCCCTATAATACTGTTACTGCAAACTTGAAGCCAGGAACCCCATGTTTTTCTAAGAAGCCTTACAATTGTACTTGGATAGTATAGTTTTCCTACACTCCAGGAAGTCTATGCTCTGAAATGATCTTTGGCTGAAAGGCAACAGAGTAAGATACATAAAAGTCACGTTGTGCATCCACACGTCAGCTCCTCTCTTGCAAAGCACTCAGGAACATGGAACATTTCAGGGTGGTGACACGCTCCCATCACCCCAAGTTTTATTTTGTGAGATCCTCTTGTGTTAGCACCTGGGCTGCCAGTCAGGTGATTCAGAGTCTGTGGAAACACCAGGCCATGACCTTTAACAAAACAGCTAGGTCCATTAACACCATCCATTCTCTGAGACGGCAAGCTTCTTAGAAGGGAGTCTCTGAAACAGCCTCTCCAATATAGCTGTCACTGGAGAAGGCGATGGCACCCCACTCCAGTCCTCTTGCCTGGAAAATCCCATGGATGGAGGAGCCTGGTGGGCTGCAGTCCACGGGGTCGCTAAGAGTCGGAAACAACTGAGCGACCTCACTTTCACTTTTCACTTTCATGCATTGGAGAAGGAAATGGCAACCCACTCCAGTGTTCTTGCCTGGAAAATCCCATGGACAGAGGAGCCTGGTGGGCTGCAGTCCATGGGGTCGCTAAGAGTCCAACACAACTGAGCGACTTCACTTTCAATTTTCACTTTCATGCATTGGAGAAGGAAATGGCAACTCACTCCAGTGTTCTTGCCTGGAGAATCCCAGGGACGGGGTTGCCTGGTGGGCTGCCGTCTATAGGGTCGCAGAGAGTTGGACACGACTGAAGTGACTTAGCAGCAGCAGCAGCCCTACCAATGGCCGATACATGCACAGTTCGCCATAAACTCTATTTATTTATTTTTAATTTCAAAATGTTTTCCTTTCACAGAGCACCAGGCCAGAAACTGGGTGACCTTCTGATATTTTCAGGAGAGTAGGATTTCCCGAGATATCTACTCCGGTGACTTGAGTAAAGGTTACTTGACAAGATCTACATGCTGATATGGAAGTGTCATCTTGTCAGGCTGACAGGCAGCTCTCAAGACCACCTCACCCACCATTCCCCTCTCTACCTTATGAATTTCTCTGATGGATACAACTTCAGTTTGCAAGGACTTGGATGAAGCCAGGCTCTATGAGAACTCTAGATCGGCATGTGCAAACAGTAAATTTCAGCCCTCGCTGCAGAACTTGGCTACAGATGACGTGCTTTTGTCTGGCTCAACAGTAACGTGTTCCCCGGACCGCTCTCACTGTGTCTGCCCTCTCGTTCATTAGCCCTCCCCTCAAGAGTCACCATTCCTGCTGGCATTTCCCCTCTGCCATCTTCTTGGCTCAGTACCCTCTCTGACACTTCACCTAACTTCTTGCCTACAATATCTCTGAAACATTAGATTTGACCTGTAGCCTTATCAGTGACCCTCCTGTTTTCTGAGAGTTAAGGCTGAGTAGGGAGAATGTTCCTTTTGAGTTTGCTTGTTAGCTTGGGCAAATTTTGGCCTGTCCAGCATCCCAGCTGGAATCTCTCTTCCCCCCCAGGATGCAGTCTTGGCAGCACCATCAGTTAGGTTTACCCCTTTCGTGGGTATTTCCAAATCCCCAGTATTCCAGGTCTTCAGAGTTGCCTTGGCCCCTGTTTCTTCCAAGGTCTCATTATTTAGCTTTCTCACCAATTCTGTGAGTTCTCCCAAATCCTTCTATTAAACTCCCCCTTCTAGTGAGCAAGAGTCATTCTGTGTTCAGCAGAACCAGAGAACCATAACTAATGTTCAGAATAACTTGGCTTCTATAGACATTTCTAATCAAGGAAAGTTAAAGCTAACTAGACATAGTTTAGTAAGTATATTCTCCGGACTTTTAGAGCTTCTTATCTATTTTTGCTGCTGCTAAGTTGCTTCAGTCATGTCTGACTCTCTGCGACCCCATAGACGGTAGCCCACCAGGCTCCCCCGTCCCTGGGATTCTCCAGGCAAGAACACTGGAGTGGGTTGCCATTTCCTTCTCCAATGCATGAAAGTGAAAAGTGAAAGTGAAGTTGCTCAGTCGTGTCCGACTCTTCAAGACCCCTTGGACTGTAGCCTACCAGGCTCCTCTGTCCGGGGGATTTTCCAGGCAAGAGTACTAGAGTGGGGCACCATTGCCTTCTCTACTGTTCTCCAAAACTTAGAGGTCACCCAGCTACCACCAGAAAACAAATATTACATTTCTTCTACTTTATGAAATGTTCCACTCACATACAAGTCAGGGTGTTTGTGGCCAGTGGGTAGATCACTGTCTTAGTAAAAAGCAACTAGAAGAGCATGGCCAAAAATAAATACCATGCCAGCCACCTGTGTGACTTTATCTTTTCTAGCAGCTTTTCCAGTAGTAGTATGCAGAAAGGGAACAAAAATATAATAGCATTTAGAAAACAATAACAGTAGTTACCATTAAGTACTTGCAAGGGATCAGGTACTGAGCTAGGTATCTTATATATGTCACTTCATCTAATTCTCATAATGATTATCTTTATTAACTCAATTTTACAGACAGGATGGAAGCCAGAGAGACAAAGAGAACTGTAAGTGTCGGAGACAGAATTCAATGCCAGGTGACCTGAGTTCAGACCTCACGTTCGTAAGGACTATATTCTATCTTTTTCCCCAAGAAAAGATAAATAAGAAGACATTATTTCTCATGTAACCACTTTAAACTATTTGGACACATATTTTGTACTCAGAGAGCAACAAGCAATTATTTTGGAGCTGTGTATAAACTGCAGTGTGCTGCAATGTAATATATAGTTTTAAAACCAATTTACTCAAGTGTTGACTGTGGGATTTTAAATGATTCCATTTAACCAGCAATTTAAATGAAAATTTAAATAAATGCTATAAATGGGTGCCTCGTTTGCATGATCCGTTGATTAACTCTGACGTGATGCTCATCTGTGCCAGGGTTCTACCTCCTTGCCTAGGCCTTTGGAAGGTCATCTTCTAGGTCAGAAGTGGGCAACTGCTCTCAGCTCAGTATCTCAACGTGCATGCTAATTCATTTGTGGCCACCCTCAAGTGCAGAGATCTTCGCTGACCAAAATCTTTTCATGAAGTTTATTACAATGGAATGGGAAAGGATATGCTGAGGAGCTTTCCGGAATGGCAAGAAAGCCTCTCAAGAAGCATCTTTAAGAAATACACGGTCTAAACTGCCTTCTAGGAAGGGAGGGCTCTTATTTGCAGGGCAAATGCATTGCTAAATGGGGGATGCAAATGTGGGTTCAGAGATGAATTGCTCAGTAAAGCAGAGAGGAGGGTGAGGAATCACTAGCATCTTCCTCCTCATCCTTTATGCTGCACAGAATCAGCCTCCCATCCATATGATATTAGAGCAAAGATTTCAAAAAGCTTAAGCTACCTGGGAGGCAACAGTTTCATAAACTACAGTATCGACGGTGCCCCAGAAGCGGCAAAGGCGACAGCTCTGGGGGCGCGCGAGTCTCCCTGCTGCCCCTGTGTTGATAAATGAAGCACTCAGAGACACTGCATAGAAGACCATAAAAGCGTTGGCATGGGCTGGTCCACAGCTGAGACCCAATGAGGCATGAGTTTAGAGCCATCGAGAGGACGTGCCAAGCTGAGTTTGGGGCCAACTTTGTGCAGGAGCATGGCATCTTAGAGCTTGAAAAGCACTTACAGATAATTTAGGAAATGTCCTCATTTTGAATTTGGGAGAACTGTGATTCAGTGGCATGCAGACTGACATTCATTGTGACTATTGGATGTTCTAACGGCGTCTGCACTACCCCTCTCAAGCATTCAGAACCGATTTCACATACAAGAGCTACCATTCATTTAGCCCTTCTGTGTGCCAGATTTTGATAAGCCCTTTACAAAAAGTAGCACATTCATCCCCCACAACAGCCCTGTGAAGATACAAACAACTAAACCCACCCTGGCTAAGTTAAGCACAAAATAGTTTACTGGATGGGTGTGTAAGTTATCCATGGTTGTGTAACAAATGACCCAAAAACTGTGGATTGGGACAAGCATGGGGACTTCCCTCGTGGTCTGCTGGTTAAGAATCCACCTTGCAACATAGGGGACGCAAGTTCAATCCCTGGGCAAGGAACTAAAGTCCTACATGCCATGGGGCAACTAAACCCCCATGCCATAACTAGACAGCCAGTGTGGCACCACGGAGCATCCCACATGATGAAACAAGGACCCTGCATGCACAACGCAGACCCAACACAGCCAAGTAAATAAGCTTTAACAAAATACAAGGATGTACTATTTCCTTAGCTGGGTGCTTTTCCGGTCTTCCCTGAGCTAACTCACACACCTGCAGTGGCCTGTATGTTGGCTTAGAGCCCAGCTCAGAACTGGGAAGACTAAGAGAGCTGGGCCTCGCTGTCAGTATCCCAGAGATGTGACAGGTCTTCTTCAGAAGGGGAGGCAAGTTCAGATGGTGAAGGCAAAAGCTGCAAACTTCTTGAGATCTCAGGGTGGACGTCACACGACCTTTTGTTTTTACTTTTACCATACTCTGTTGGTCAAAGCAAGTCACAAGGAAAATCATACTCAAAGATGCAGGAGAAAAGCTCATGCCTTGATGACAGGCGGCAACATCACATTGCAAGTGGGAGGCATTCTAGGAAGGGAGGAATCTGAATCCAGCAGAGGCTACCCTCTGGCAGCAAATTATTCCTATTCCTCCCGTCCACAAAATATGCTCTTTCCATCCCAGGACCAAGCTAAATCTTATCTCATAGAGACAGTCTTCAGTCTGGGATCTCAGGATTTGTATCAAGTCTACAGACAGATAAGGCAGCTCTTGGTCCAGGGACCCGTAAACTAAAACACAAGTTATCAGACATTACACATAATACACGATATTGAGAAGGACGGGATAATACCACAGACACACCCAGGAAAGAAGGCAAGGCCCAGGGCCAGGCGCTGGCCCCTAGCAGCTCTGAAATCTAGCAAGCTGTATAGTGCGCATATTGAATGGGGTCTGGCTCCGCCTCTGGGGTGGTCTCCTAACCCAGCGTTCTCTGTGGCTCTCGGCTCTGTTCTCGGGCAGAAGTGAACAAGCAGCGCAGCTTCTCTGATGTCTGTGAAGGGTAGTTGTAGACTTGCCAGCACACTATAGCTTGGTCTCACTCTCCTCCTTTCCACTAGATGCGTGGCTCTGGATCTCATGAGATGGCAGTTACACAGATAAACAGCTCTGTTGCTTCAGCTTCATTCACAGTAGTCACACCATGGCAACTTTGCATGCCTGCATTCACGGGTCCCGCGAACTCTAACCTATCCATTCTCAACGGTGCTTTGGGAAGCTGGTTAGTGACTCTTCTCTGATTCCTAACTCCTCCTGTGGAATTTTCCTTTCCTAGCTCCCCCCACATTGGTGTAAGGCTTAATTTCAATAATGAAGCCCTTGTTCTATAGTGTGTCTTACAGACAGCATGTTACTGCATTTAATCTTCATCACAGCTGTGTAAGTTATAGACACGCCCATTTTGCAGACAAAGACATTGAGGCTCAGAGCAGTTAGAACGTGGCTTCACAGCTGAAAGATGTCAGACTCAGGTGTGACCTCAGCTCTTTTTAATTCCCATTCTGCATCTCCTGGGAGAAAAGGCTGGGGGACAATGGAGTGCTGCTAAAATTGTTGTTGTGTTAGTTGCTCAATTGTGTCTGACTCTGTGACGCCACGGACTGTAGCCCACCAGCCTTCTCTGTCCATGGGATTCTCCAGGCAAGAATACTGGAGTGGGTAGCCTTTCCCTTCTTAAGGGGATCTTCCAAGCCAGGGATCGAGCTCAGATCTTCCTGCATGGCAGATATCATCTGAGTCACTAAAGTGAAAGTGTTGGTCGCTCAGTTGTGTCCGACTCTTTTTGACCCCGTGGACAATACAGTCCATGGACTTCTCCAGGGCAGAATGCTAGGGTGGGTAGCCTTTCCCTTCTCCAGGGGATCTTCCCAACCCAGGAATCGAACCCAGGTCTTCTGCATTGCAGGTGATTCTTTACCAGCTGAGCTATCAAGGAAGCCCCTCTGAGTCCCCAGGGAAACTTTAAATTATCTAAGGGAGAAAAAGGTCCTGCTTCAAAGCATGTGCCTGTTTCTACAGTACAAAGACTTCCATCAAGCTAATTTCAAGGGACCAATAGTTTACAAATTGGCTTACAATATTTTTGAATATTTAACACCATCATGAGCTGGTATGAGGTGACTTCTACCCACTATGGGATAGGAATCTAGGAAAACAGAAGGTCCTCAGTCAGAAAACATAATCACAGTTAACAAAAGTCTGGTAATGTGGTTCTTCAGGTGTGTCTCATCCAAGGAAAACCTACAAGATTTCCAAGTGCTAGCACATTCATCCTTTGCCTAGGACCTTTCTACACTGTCTGCTCACATGGCAAACCCAAAGCTCTGAAAAATTAATACCCATACCAGCATCCCTCAACCAACAACTGATAGAAATGAACAGGCAGACATCCAGTTCTCCTGCCCTTCATATGGGATAACTCTGGGGTGCATACTCTTCACCAACACTCTAGTTACCCAGCAGAAGTAAACTGTAGTTACCCGCAGCGATAACTCGCTTTATAACAGTTCTCTGTTGATCTCCCTGGGACCACCTTCCAAAGACACTATTTACGCTCCAATCCTCAACTCATGGACTGCTTCTGGAAAATCCAAATCAAAACAAATGACTGCTGTTTTTTGAATGCCTGTGGACCAGACAAACACTGTAACAGGTATTCATACTACATGTCTCTGCATGGATCTTCATAACATCTTATAAGGCAAGTATCATACCCAACTCTACAAATATGCAAATGAGAAACCAAGAGGTTAATTAAATTTATGGAGGTCACGCAGCTGGCATAGTAAATAGCAGAGCTGATATTTAAACTATGATTGATTGCAATGTCTCTTCTCTTTTCACTAAACCATGCAGCCACTCTCGCCAGGGAGGGTGGATTAACACGGGTCAAACAATAAAAGAACAATTAATGCTAAGCTGACATATGTATTGAACACTTCTGGGCAAAACTGTCATCATATGTATGTTCCACCATTACTTTCTAAAGTTCTCTTTTGTTGTGCCATCAACTTGAAAAATAAGACCATGGATGAATATTAGGAAATTCAATTTTTCATAGATTTTCTTTCTCCTCTATCACTGCTTCACACAAATTAGGTACTGAAATAAAACTGAGTCAATGGCACAGCAGAACATACCACGAGGAAAATGCATATGAGGAAAATACATTCCTCGCGTGTATTTTTTGGGCCCATATAGGATCTGAAAGAACAGATATGTCATAAAATATCAACTAAGGCTCTATTGATTTTGTAAGTTGATACAAAGTATTAGAAGGTCAATCAACACAGAATCCAGAGTGCTGAATGGGGAACCGTCTTCTCAGCTAAGGCACTTAAACAAAGGGAGGATTTAGCCATGTATTTAAGAGGCAAAAATTGGAGTGTGAAAATTTAAGATTTGTCAATGCTACAGCTAAATCACCAAAAGAGATTTTAATATTTAACAACAGCCCTCTGATATCAAGTAATTTAAATGGCTGCGCCGCAATATAGAAGCTCCTGGATGCTGAAATTCTTAGTGCTGCACCAGGACATGGCAGATGCTGGTGGGAAGAAACATAAATCTAACCCTGATTTCATCAGTATTTTGCAGGGTTGATTGCTTATGCACAGAAAGAACACTCTGGAATTTGGGATGGGGCCGGGGTTCCAGACCCAACTCTAGCCCTACCTAGTTTCTGTGGCTGCGAAATAGGACTTTAACTTCTCTGGTTAAGTGACTGGTGTTTAGTCACTCAGTCCAACTCTTTGCCACCCCATGGAGCCCATCAGGCTCCTCTGTCCATGGAATTTCCCAGCAAGAATACTGGAGTGGGTTGCCATTTCCTTCTCCAGGGGATCATTCTGACCCAGGGATGGAACCCATGTCTCCTGCATTGGCAGGTAGATTCTTTACCACTGAGCCACCAGGGAAGCCCCATGGTTAAATGATACCTTCAGTTAAATGGTGGGCCACAAGATGCCTTGCCACTCTGATAGTCGATAGATGAGAGAAGTTTCTCAGTTGTGTCTGACTCTGCGATCTCGTGGACTGTACCCTACCAGGCTCCTCCGTCCATGGGATTTTCCAGGCAAGAGTACTGGAGTGGGTTGCCATTTCCTTCTCTAGGGGATCTTCCCGACCCAGGGGTCGAACCCAGGTCTTCTGCACTGCAGGCAGATGCTTTACCGTCTGAGACACCAGGCCACAGTTAATAACAGGTATTAGTAACAGTTAATAATAGTCAATAACTCTATAGCTAAAGCCCTTTCTAAAATTAAATTCTTATTCACATAATTAATATAAAGCACATTCCAGCATTTCTAAAAGCAGTCCTCACCAATGATCTGTGAAACTGTGAATTCCTATAATGTTTCAGGACCTCCATGGTTGTGGTTCAAGAAAGGAACTGATGGAGAGTCTGTTTTATCTCACAAGCGTCTCTATACTGTTTTGCTTTGAGTTCGTAGGCACGAGTGTATGATGGAACACTTCAGCTTCAAATTACAATATGACTGAAAGTCATTTGACTGCCATTGCTTTTCCGTCTTTAAAAAGTGGAAAACTTAAATACTAAGCCTCTTGCCATGGGATTCTTCATCAGCAGACCCGAGACTCAGCTTCACACTCATTTATCTTTGGCAACTGTACTCCCCGCAAACAGCGCTGATGTCAAGGGCAGTGGCTGAAGCAGCCGATTTAGTTTCAAGGGTGTCTGTGGCACAGTGACATTTACGACACTCAGGTATACTGAGAAAAACTCAGTACTGGCATACTTTGGAGATATTGCTGGTTCAGTTCTAGATCACCACAATAAAAGAAATATCAAAGCAAGTTATGTGAATTATTTGGTTTTCCAGTATGTGCAAAAATCATGTTTACCCTCTACTGTAGGCTAGTAAGTATTCAACAGCATTATCTCTAAAAAAATACATATAGCTTAACTAAAAAAATACTTTATTGCTAAAAAAATGCTAACCAGCCTTCAGTGAGTCATAATCTTTTTGCTGGCCTTGACGTTGATGGCTGCTGACCGATCAGGGTGGTGATTGCTGAAGGCTGGGGTGACTGTGGCAATTTCTTGAGACAACAATGAAGCGTGCTACATTCATTGACTCTTCCTTTCACAAACAATTTCTCAGCAGCATGCAATGTTATTTGATAGCATTTGACCCTCAGGAGAACTTCTTTCAAAACCTGAGTCAAGCCTCTCAAACCCCCAACTAAATTTACTCTAAATCCTTTGTTATTTACACAAGCTTCACAGCATCTTTACCAACAGTAGACTCCATCTCAAGATATCACTTTCTTCCCTCATCCATAAAAAACAACTTCTTATCTGTCCAGGTTTTATCATTGCTGTTCAATCACTCAGTCACGTCCAACTCTTTGCAACTCCGTGGACTGCAGAGGTTTCCCTGTCCTTCATCATCTCCCAAAGCTTGCTCAAACTCATGTCCATTGAGTTGGTGATGCCATCCAACCATCTCATTCTCTGTTGTCCCCTTCTCCTCCTGCCTTCAATCTTACCCAGCATCAAGGTCTGTTCTAATGAGTCAGTTCTTCACATCAGGTAGCCAAAGTACTGGGGCTTCAGCTTCAGCATCAGTCCTTCCAATGAATATTCAGGATTGATTTCCTTTATGAGTGGCTGGTTTGATCTTGCAGTGCAAATTTTATCATGTGAATGCAAAAATTAAGTTTCATCTTCAGGTCCCACTTCTAATTCTAGTTCTCTTGGTACTTCCACCACATCTGCAGTTACTTCCTCCACTGAAGGCTTGAACCCCTCAAAGTCATCCATGAGAGTTGGAATCAGCTTCTTTCAAAGTTCTGTTGCTATTTTGCCCTCTTTCTATGACACACGAATATTCTTCATGGCATCTGAAGTGGCGAATCCTTTCCAGAGGGTTTTTTTAAAATTGACTTTCCCCAGATTTATCAGAGGAGTCATTATCTATGCCAGCTATAGCCTTACTAAATGTATTTCTTAAATAATAAAACTTGAAGGTTAAAATGACCCATGGGCTACAGAATAGGCGTTAAATTATTTACCAAGCATTAAAACAGTATTAACCTCTTTGTATTAATACATCTCCATCAGCACTCTTGAGTGTCCAGGTGCCTTGTCAACAAGCAGTAAATATTTGGAAAGGAATCTTTTTTTTTTTTTCTGAGCAGTAGATCAACAGTAAGTTTAAACTATTCAGTAAACCATGTTGGCACCAGATGTGGTCTCATGCAGGCTTTGTTGTTGCATTTACAGAGCACAGGCAGCATAGATTTAGCATAAGTCTTAAGGACCTTAGGACTTTCAAAATGGTGAATAAGCATTGATTTCAACTTAAACTCACTGAGTTAGCTGCATTAGCCCCTAACAAGAGAAATCAGCCTATCCTTTGAAGGCTTGAATCCAGGCATTGACTTCTCTCTAGTCATGAAAGTTCTTCTAATAGAAGGCTGTTTCATCTACATTGAAAATCTATTGTTTAGCATAGCCACTTATTATTTATCTTATGGAGACCTTCTGGGTAAGTTACAGCAGCTTCTATACCAGCATCTGCTGTTTCACCTTGCACTTTGATGTTAAGGAGACGGCTCCTTCCCTTCAATCTCATGAACCAGCCTCTGCTGGCTTCAGACTTTTCTTCTGCAGCCTCCTCACCTCTCTCAGCCTTCTGAGAATTGAGGAGAATTAGGACCTGGCTCTGGATTAGGTATTGGCTTAAAGGAACGTTGTGTCTGGCCAGATTTTCTTTTCAGACCGTTCACATCTTCTCCACATCAGCACAAAGGCTGTTTCTCTTTCTTGTTCACTGAAGAGCATTTTTAATTTCCTTCAAGAACATTGCCTTTGCATTCAGAACTTGGCTGTTTGGTGTAAGAGGCCTAGCTTTTGACCTATCATGATGCGTGTTTTCCTCACTAAGCTTGATCATTTTTAGCTTTTGATTTAAAGTGAAAGACTTGGGACTCTTCCTCTCACTTGAACACTTAGAGGCCATTGTAGGGTTATTAACAGTCTAATGTCAACACTGCTGTCTTGGGGAATAGGAAGGCCTGAGGATAGGGAGAAAGATGGGGAATGGCTGGTTGATGGAGCTGTCAGAACTGCCACATTTATTGATTAAATCTGCTGTCTTATATGGGCATGGTTCCTGGTGCCAAAACACAATTACAAAAGTAATGTCAAAGGCCATTAAACATAGGTCACCTCCAGTTCAGTTCAGTTCAGTTCAGTCACTCAGTCGTGTCTGACTCTTTGCAACCCCTTGAATCGCAGCACATCAGGCCTCCCTGTCCATCACCAACTCCTAGAGTTTACCCAAACTCATGTCCATCGAGTCAGTGATGGCATCCAACCATCTCATCCTCTGTCGTCCCCTTCTCCTCCTGCCTCCAATCCCTCCCAGCATCAGGGTCTTTTCCAATGAGTCAACTCTCTGCGTGAGGTTGACAAAGTATTGGAGTTTCAGCTTCAGCAGCAGTCCTTCCAATGAATGCCCAGGACTGGTCTCCTTTAGGATGGACTGGTTGGATCTCCTTGTAGTCCAAGGGACTCTCAAGAGTCTTCTCCAACACCACAGTTCAAAAGCATCAGTTCTTCGGTGCTCAGCTTTCTTCACAGTCCAACTCTCACATCCATACATGACCAGTGGAAAAACCATAGCCTTGATTGGCAAAGTGATGTCTCTGCTTTTTAATATGCTATCTAGGTTGGTCATAACTTTCCTTCCAAGGAGTAAGCATCTTTTCATTTCATGGCTGCAATCACTATCTGCAGTGATTTTGGAGCCCCCAAAAATAAAGTCTGACACTATTTCCACTGTTTCCCCATCTATTTGCCATGAAGTGATGGGAGGAGATGCAATAATCTTAGTTTTTCTGAATGTTGAGCTTTAAGCCAACTTTTTCACTCTCCTATTTCACTTTCATCAAGAGGCTTTTTAGTTCCTCTTCACTTTCTGCCATAAGGGTGGTGTCATCTGCATATCTGAGGTTATTGATATTTCTCCTGGAAATCTTGATTCCAGCTTGTGCTTCTTCCAGCCCAGTGTTTCTCATGATGTACTCTGCATAGAAGTTAAATAAGCAGCGTGACAATATACAGCCTTGACCTACTCCTTTTCCTGATTTGGAACCACTCTATTGTTCCATGTCCAGTTCTAACTGTTGCTTCCTGACCTGCATATAGGTTTCTCAAGAGGCAGGTCAGGTGCTCTGGTATTCCCATCTCTTGAAGAATTTTCCACAGTTTATTGTGATCCACACAGTCAAAAGCTTTGGCATAGTCAATAAAGCAGAAATAGATGTTTTTCTGGAACTCTCTTGCTTTTTTGGTGATCCATTGGATGTTGACAATTTGATCTCTGGTTCCTCTGCCTTTTCTAAAACCAGCTTAACATCTGGAAGTTCACAGTTCATGTACTGCTGAAGCTTGGCTTGGAGAATTTTGAGCATTACTTTACTAGCATGTGAGATGAGTGCAATTGTGTGGTAGTTTGAGCATTCTTTGGCATTGCCTTTCTTTGGGATTGGAATGAAAACGGATCTTTTCCAGTCCTGTGGCCACTGCTGAGTTTTCCAAATTTGCTGGCATATTGAGTGCAGCACTTTGACAGCATCATCTTTCAGGATTTGAAATAGCTCCACTGGAATTCCATCACCTCCACTAGCTTTGTTCATAGTGATGCTTTCTAAGGCCCACTTGACTTCACATTCCAGGATGTCTGGCTCTAGGTCAGTGATCACACCATCGTGATTATCTTGGTCATGAAGATCTTTTTTGTACAGTTCTTGTGCGTATTCTTGCCACCTTTTCTTAAAATCTTCTGCTTCTGTTAGGTCCATACTGTTTCTATCCTTTATTAGAGCCTATCTTTGCATGCAATGTTCCCTTGGTATCTCTAATTTTCTTGAAGAGATCTCTAGTCTTTCCCATTCTGTTGTTTTCCTCTATTTCTTTGCATTGATCGCTGAGGAAGGCTTTCTTATCTCTTCTTGCTATTTTTGGAACTCTGCATTCAGATGCTTGTATCTTTCCTTTTCTCCTTTGCTTATCGCTTCTCTTCTTTTCACAGCTATTTGTAAGGCCTCCTTAGACAGCCATTTTGCTTGTTTGCATTTCTTTTCCATGGGGATGGTCTTGATCCCTGTCTCCTGTACAATGTCACAGACCTCCGTCCATAGTTCATCAGAAGTCCCTTAGAAGAAATGGAGTAGCCATCGTGGTCAACAAAAGAGTCTGAAATGCAGTACTTGGATGCAGTCTTAAAAATGACAGAATGGTCTCTGTTCATTTCCAAGGCAAACCATTCAATATCACAGTAATCCAAGTCTATGCCCCAACCAGTAACGCTGAAGAAGCTCAAGTTGAATGGTTCTGTGAAGACCTACAAGACCTTTTAGAACTAACACTTAAAAGAGATGTCCTTTTCATTATAGGGGACTGGAATGCAAAAGTAGGAAATCAAGAAACACCTGGAATAACAGGCAAATTTGGCCTTGGAGTACAGAATTCTGAAGCAGGGCAAAGGCTAATAGAGTTTTCCCAAGAGAATGCACTGGTCATAGCAAACACCCTCTTCCAACAACACAAGAGAAGACTCTATACATGGACATCACCAGATGGTCAACACCAAAATCAGATTGATTATATTCTTTGCAGCCAAAGATTGAGAAGCTCTATACAGTCAGCAAAAATGAGACCAGGAGCTGACTGTGGCTCAGATCATGAACTCCTTATCACCAAATTCAGACTTAAATTGAAGAAAGTAGGGAAAACCACTAGACCATTCAGGTATGACCTAAATCAAATCCCTTATGATTATATAGTGGATGTGAGAAATCGATTTAAGGAACTAGATCTGATAGAGTGCCTGATGAACTATGGACGGAGGTTCATGACATTGTACAGGGAGTGACCTTACAACATATAATAACAATAACAGGAAAACTTGAAATATTGTGAGAGTTACCAAAATGTGACACAGAGACATGATGTGAGCAAATGCTGTTGGAAAAATGTTGCCAACAAACTTGCTCAACACAAGGTTGCCCCAAATCTTCAGTTGTAAAAAACAGTATCTGGGAAGTGCAAACAAGCAAAGTATAATAAAACAAAGTCTGCTTGTATCTTTACTTTGGTCTCTAATTGATGTTATCACCTCATGAATCTCCACTGATGGAAAGAGGTGACAAAATTTCCATTACTTAATCCAATCTGGTTAAAATTTGGTCAGCGATGATAAACAGTCTATTTAGGCAATGCTCCATTTTTACAATGTTCAGTAAAGATGCTTGATCGCTCAGATTCCCACTCCCCTGTCTCCAAGCCTTTAGAGGTTAAAGCGTCTGCCTGCAATGCGGGAGACCTGGGTTCGATCCCTGGGTTGGGAAGAGATCCCCTGGAGAAGGGAAAAGCTGCCCACTCCAGTATTCTGGCCTGGAGAATTCCATGGACTGTATAGTCCATGGCATCGCAAAAGGTCAGACACAACTGAGAGACTCTCACTTTCACTTTCTATTAATGAAAGTGAAAGAAAGAAAGTGAAGTCGCTCAGTTGTGTCTGACTCTTTGCGATCCCATGGACTGTAGTCTACCAGGCTTCTCTGTCCATGGGATTTTCCAGGCAAGAGTACTGGAGTGGGTTGCCATTTCCTTCTCCAGGGGATCTTCCTGACCCAGGGATTCAAACCCAGGTCTCCTGCAATGCAGGCAGAGCTTTACCCTCTGAGCCACCAGGGAAGCCACTTTCCATTAAATTAGCAGGTAAATGGGCTACTGCTCCTCATGACTCCTTGGCTTTGATCTCAAGCAATGAGAAATGGAGATAAATCTTTCAGTCCTGGTCTGTCTTGCCCCAATTACTTTTTCTGTCTCCATTATGTTTTTATGTCTGAAGTGGAGACTTTTCATTGACATTTTCAAAATTCCCAGTGGGTTTTATTTTTTATTTATTTAATTTTTTTGCCACCCCACTTGGCATGAGGGATCCAAGTTTCCCAGTCAAGGATTGAACCCACACCCCCTGCACTGGAAGCACTGGAAGTGAGGAGTTTTAACCACTGGACTGCCAGGGAATTCCCTTTCATTGATATTTTTCACACTAAACATTCTCTTTTTTGACCTTAGCTTTTGGGACATATTGAAGGCAGGAGGAGAAGGGAATGACAGAGGATGAGATGGTGGGATGGCATCACCAACTTGATGGACATGAGTTTGAGCAAGCTCCGGGAGTTGGTGATGGACAGGGAAGCCTGGTGTGCTGCAGTCCATGGGGTCGCAGAGTCAGATATGACTGAGCGACTGAACTGAAGTTACGGCTAACCATTAAAGGTGGACGAGGGAACCTTCTCTGTGCTATGGACAAAACTCCATGAGTTTGTTTTCTAGGTGCAGCAGGACATGCTCAAAGGTAAATAAAAAAATTTAGAAAGTCCTATCTGAAGGCAGTAGTCTGTCTTGCAAAACTAGTGTTTTGCTTTGAAACACTTACTTTGACCACAATATCTACATAACAGGGAATTCCCAGTGGCTCAGCAGTAAAGAATCTGCCTGCAATGCAGAAGACCACCTGCAATGCAGGAGACACAGAATCGATCCCTGGGTCAGGAAGATCCGCTGGAGAAGGAAATGGCAACCCGTTCCAGTATTCTTGCCTGGAGAATCCCATGGACAGAGAAGCCTGGTGGGCTACAGTCCATGGGGTTGCAAGAGTCGAACTAAACCACCACCACCACAGTCTTCATAATTGCCAGGCTTCTCTGTCCATGGAATTTTCCAGCAAGAATACTGGAGCAGGTTGCCATTTCCTTTTCCAGGGGATCTTCCCAACCCAGGGATCAAACCTGTGTCTCCTGCAATGGCAGGCAGATTCTTCACCACTGAGCCACCTGGGAAAAAACTCTGTACATTTACTAAAAATGAATTGAATTGCACAAACAGGAGAATTTTGTAATATATAAATCATACCTGAAGAGAGCTCTTACAGAGTCATGAGCAATGTGAAACAGAGTGAAGCACAGTTGCCAGCCTCCGGGAAGCTATACTACAGATCTCTTAGTAGTGAGACCAAAGGGCCCTCTGGGGTTCCTGGGCACAGAAACCTTTCTAGGTCTCCCTTTGTGCCTTGTTTGGGAACAGACTCCAGTTTCCGTGACCTTCCCTAAGTTACAAAGGACAGAGCTAACAGTTGTTAATCAGGGAAGGGAGGGGATGCGGAGACAAGCGAGAAATGATCAAGAAACAATAGTGTAGCCTTGGGGTATGGTCCTGGTTTGCCTCACGGTATACACATAACAAGATATGTGTAAGCTCTTTATAGAACTAAAAGAAAGAAAGAAAGTCACTCGTGTTGACTCTTTGCGACCCCATGGACTGTAGCCTACCAACTTCCGCCATCCATGGAATTTTCCAGGCAAGAGTACCAGCATGGGTTGCCATTTCCTTCTCCAGAGAATCTTCTGGGTCTCCCACATTGCAGGCAGACACTTTACTGTCTGAGCCACCAGGGAAGCACTGATAATTTGGTTTATAGAAATAAACTCTCAACAAATGAAAGATACAAGCATTTTTCATTCCAGAGAAGACCACCTGAGGCTAGATTAAAGGAGAGCAGACTCTGTGCGCACCTTAATCTTATCAGCTACATCACCCTTGTGTCATTGCTATACAACTTCTCACCAAATACCCACAGGGCTGGGATACAGTTGTCACGAACGGAAGCCCTCTGTGTCTCCCCTTTGGCAAAGCAATAAAGCAATTCTTTTCTACTTCACCCAGAACTCTGACTCTGAGATTCAATTTCAGTACTAGTGCACAGAAGCCAAGTTTTCAGCATCAGTTGGACAGCTGATGGGAGTAGTGTAAACAGAGCGAGTAAGGCAAGAGCATGCAGGAATTGCCCTAAGGGCTAGAAGTCAGTCACACTCCCAGTGCAGAACAGTGAGTAAAGCTATAATTTCCCCTTAAACCGAGACTTACATGCCAATTCTGTTTACATATGTTATCTATTGAGCAATGTTATCAGTTTCTTCAAACTATAAGTATGAACTATAATTATTCATGCATGTGTTTACACAAAAATAGTTTGCCAAATAGAGAAATACTCTATATAGAAGCTTCTTATCTAGCAACATCCACCATCCAGAAGCACCTAAGAACACTAGGAATGCAAAATAAATATATAGAACAATGTCAGTGTAACAGGTATTTATAAACTTTACTCATAGTCCTCTTTGCACCTCATTCAGAGGCAAACTACCTTGTATCCTGGACAATTTCAACGTTTTGTAAGCTAAAAGAAGCAAGATGAGGTAACTGCCAAACTTGTTAAAAACAATGAGCTGGAGTTAAGTGCAGCAAATGGTGATTTAAAATGCTACTAGAATTAGGAGAAAGAAAAAAAGCTGATGCTCATGGAAAACGCCATGAGGAGGGAAACAGCAACAGGATCCAAGAGAAAAGAACTCAAGAGAAGCGATCTGACATCATTCAACGGAGAGACAAAGAAACAGATGGACACCTCCCAACTCCTGAGAACGTGATAGCATTCAGTGCTCCTAATGGCAACATCAGACACACAAGGGTTAAACCGTTCACAGAGGTAAGTGAGTTCTTAAATTAGTTCATGAATTTTTCTATCCTTAAAAGCATTTTTGCTTGTTTTTAAATTGGGTATTCCATTTTTATTGTGATAAAAAAAAACATACACATAGCATAAAATTTACTGCCTTAACCATTTTAACAATACAGTTCACTATGTTAAGTAAATTCACTTTGTTATGAAACAGATCTCCATAATTGTTACCTTGCAAAACTGAAACTCTAGACCCATTAAACACTTTCCACTCCCTCTATTCCCCCTGCTCCTGATAACGAGCATTCTCTTCCCAGCTTTATATAAGTGGGATTACACAGTACTTGTCTGTTTGTGTCCAGCTTCTTTCACTTACCATAATGTCCTTGGGGTTCATACCTGCTGGAGCACATAACAGTACATCTATCATTTTTAAGGCCAAATAATATTCCATTGAGTGCATATACCATATTTAATATATCCACCTATCCATTGGTGCACATTTGGTTTTCTTCCTCCTGTTTGGCTATTATGAATACTGCTGCTGTAAACATGGGCATCTCTTTAAGACTCTGTTTTCAATTATTTGGGATGTTTACTCAGAAGTGGAACTGTGGTGGTTTTGTGGTTTACTCGCTAAGTCGTGTCTGACTCTTGCAACCCCGTGGACAGTAGCCTGCCAGGCTCCCTTTACTAGTACTTATATGGTGGTTTCACGTTTCATTTTTAAAGAAACCTCCATACTGCTTTTCATAGCAGTGATACCATTTTACAATCTCAACAACAGTGTACAAGAGTTTATAAAAACTGCCCCATAATACACCCAAGTTAGTACTATTTGAAATAATTAGTAAATGATAGCATCATTTTTCAGCCAACTCATTATAATGTTTAATGAAATTCATGAAAGAATTGAGGAGCTGAATAGGAGAAACTTAATTAAATGCTTTATTGCCTAATATTATAATAAAAAACATAATAGATAAGATGATTTCATGGTTGTCTCTAGAATTTAAGGATCAGACTAAAAAGTGTAATTTAGCCAAAAGGACTGAGAAAGAGGAAGGGCTAGGAAGGCACAAGCCAGAGTTCAAAGAAGGCAAGCTTCAAAAAAAATGTTAAATCATTAGCACAAAAGCAGTAAAATCCAGATTGCAGAGAATTATGTAGAGCAAATGGCCCAAGTTCTTCAACAGATAAATTATTTGAATAGAAAAGGTCAGGATAGTAAATCTATAAATTAAAAGACCTATCGTAATTTTTAAAATAGGACTAAATTATTAGGTCTAGGAATGCATATTTGGTTGATTAAATTATGAAATGCAAAAGTTAGGGTCAGTTCAGTTCAGTTCACTCACTCAGGCCTGACTGACTCATTGTGACCCCATGGACTGCAGCATGCCAGGCTTGCCTGTCCTTCACCAACTCCCAGAACTTGCTCAAACTCATGTCCATCAAGTCACTGATGCCTTCCAACCATCATATCCTGTCGTCCCCTTCCTCTCCTGCCTTCAGTCTTTCTCAGCATCAGGGTCTTTTCCAATGAGTCAATTCTTCGCATCAGGTGGCCAATGTATTCAGCTTCAGCATCAGTCCAACTGACGAATATTCAGGATTGATTTCCTTTAGGATTGACAGATTAGGTCTCTTTACTGTCCAAGGGCCTTTCAAGAGTCTTCTCCAACACCATAGTTCAAAAGCATCAATTCTTTGTCGCTCAACTTTCTTTATGGTCCAACTGTCACATCCATATATGACTACTGGAAAACCACAGCTTTGACTATATGGATCTTTGTCGGCAAAGTAACATCTCTGCTTTTAATATGCTGCCTAGGTTTGTCATAGCTGTTCTTTCAAGGAGCAAGCATCTTTTAATTTCATGCCTGTAGTCACTATCTGCAGTGATTTGGGAGCCCAAGAAAATAAAGTCTATCACTGTTTCCATTGTTTCCCCATCTATTTGCCATGAAGTGATGGGACCAGATGCCATGATCTTAGTTTTCTGAATGTTGAGATTTAAGCCAACTTTTTCACTCTCCTCTTTCACTTTCATCAAGAGGCTCTTTAGTTCTTCTTCACTTTCTGCCATAAGGGTGGTATTATTTGCATATCTGAGGTTATTGATATTTTCCCCTGCAATCTTGATTCCAGCTTGAGCTTCTTCCAGCCCAGCGTTTCTCATGATGTACTCTGCATATAAGTTAAATAAGCAGGGTGACAATCTATAGCCTTGACATACTCCTTTTCCAATTTAGAACCAGTCCAATGTTCCATGTTCGTTTTTAACTGTTGCTTCTTAATCTGCATGCAGATTTCTCAGGAGGCAGGTCAGGTGGTCTGGTATTCCCATCTCTTTAAAAATTTTCCACGGTTTGTTGTGACCCACAGAGTCAAAGGCTTTAGCATAATCCATGAAGCAGATGTTTTCATGGAATTCTCTTGCTTTTTCTATGATCTAGCAGATGTTGGCAATTTGATCTCTGGTTCCTCTGCCTTTTCTAAATCCAGCTTGAACATTTGGAAGTTCTCGGTTCACAAACTGTTGAAGCCTGGCTTGGAGAATTTTGAGCATTACTTTGCTAGCATGTGAGATGAGTGCAACTGTGCAGTAGTTTGAACATCTTTGGCATTGCATTTCTTTAGGACTGAAATAAAAACAGACCTTTTCCAGTCCTGTGGCCACTGCTGAGTTTTCCAAATTTGCTGGCATATTGAGTACAGCACTTTCACAGCATCATCTTTTAGGATTTGAAATAGCTCAACTGGAATTCCATCATATCCACTAGCTTTGTTCGTAGTGATGCTTCCTAAGGCCCACTTGACTTCACATTCCAGGATGTCTGGCTGTAGGTGAGGGATCACACCATCCTGTGTTGCGGCTGCTACTGCTGCTAAGTCACTTCAGTTGTGTCCGACTCTGTGTGACCCTGTAGATGGCAGCCCACCAGGCTCCCCCATCTCTGGGATTCTCCAGACAAGAACACTGGAGTGGGTTGCCATTTCCTTCTCCAAGGCATGAAAGTGAAAAGTGAAAGTGAAGTCGCTCAGTCCTATCTGACTCTTAGCGACCCCGTCGACTGCAGCCTACCAGGCTCCTCCTGGGATTTTCCAGGCAAGAGTACCGGAGTGGGTTGCCATTGCCTTCTCTGCCATTGTGTCATTAATCCATGACAAAAGAGGAAAGAATTTACAATGGGACAGTCTCTTCAATAAGTAGTTTTGGTAAAACTGGACAGCTACATGTAAAATAATGAAATTGGAATATTCTCTAACACTATATACAAAAAATAAACTCAAAATGGATAAAAGAGCTAAATATAAGACCAGAAACCATAAAACTAGAAGAAAATATGGGAGGAACAGTCTTTGACATATATTGTAACAGTATCTTTTGGCTCTATCTCCTAAAGCAAAGGACATAAAAGGGAAAACAAACAAATGAGACCTAATTAAACTTAACAGCTTTTGCATAGCAAAGGAAACCATCAACAAAACAAAAAGACACCTAACTGAATGGAATAAAATATTTGCAAGTGATATGCCCAATAAGGGGTTATTATCCAAAATATATAAACGGTTCCTACAACTCAACATCAGAAAAACAAACAACCCATCTAAAGAATGGGCAGAAGATGCAAATAGCCACTTTTTCAAAGAATATATACAGAAGCTTCAGTATCATCAGTCATCAAAGAAATGCAAATTAAAAGCACGTGAGGGAGCTCCCTGGTGGACAAGTAGCTAAGCTCTGTGTTCTGAATGCAGGGGCTCAGGTTCAACCCTTGGTCAGGGAACTAAGAGCTCACACAGAGCAACTAAAGATCCCTCCTGCCACAACCAAGACTGAAGATCCCACATGCTGCAGCCAAATAAATAAACACTAAAAAAAAACACATGAGATATCACCTCACACCTCTCAGAATGTCTACAAGCAAAAAGAACACAAACAAATGTTGGTGAGCGTATTTTAAAAAGGGAAACCTCCTCTGCGGTTGTTAGGAATGTAAACTGGTACAACCCCTGTGGAAACAGTAAGGCAGTTTCTAAAAAAATTAAAAATAGAAGCACCATATATAGTTTTGGGTATACATTCAAAAATAATGAAACTCCACTCCCAGATACATATTAAAAAAATAAGGAAAACGCTATTTTGAAAAGATACACACACCCCAATGTTCACAGCAGCACTCTTTACAATAAAGATACAGTAGCAGGGACTTCCTTGCTCCAGTGACTAAGACTTCTCACTTCCACTGCAGGGGGCATGGGTTTGATTTCTGATTGGGGAACTAAGATCTTGCATGTGATGTGGAAAAAAAAACATAGATACTCCAGCAGTGTGTGTAATCTGAATTTATACTTAAAAAAATATGAAGGCAACCTAAGTGTCCATCAACAGATGAACTGATAAAGATGTTATAATATACAATCCACACCCACAGAATGAAACACTACTAAGCCATGAAAAAGGATGAGATTTTGCAGTATGCACATATGCAACAACACGGATGGACTGAGGGCATTATGTTGAGTGAAATAAGTCAGACGGAGAAAAACAAACACTGTATAATATAACTTACATGTGGGATCCAAAAAACGAAACAAACTGGTGAATATGTCAAAAAATAGACTCACAAATACAGAGAAAAATTAGCGGTCACAAGTGGAAAGAGCAAAGCGGGGAGTGGGATTATAGGAGGACGGTATTAAAGATACAATCTACTATATATAAAATAAATGATCCACAACTACACAATAAGTCCCCTATGTATGAATGAGTTCTGTTCTGAGAGTGTGTTCATAAGTCCAATTTGTTCAAAACTCCAAGAAATTTAGACTCAACAAATTTAGGTCCCCAACTAACACAAATGGCTATGTAGTACTGTGCTGTAATAGGTTTATATTACTTTTCACACAAATAATATATAAAAAAACACACAAAATAAAGAAAACATTTTCAGTCTTAAGGTACAGGACCTTGGAAAGTACAGTAGGACAATACAGTGGCTGGCACACGGGCTGGCATCCAGGGAACAGGCAAGAAGAGTTACTGACTGGCGGAGGGAGAGGAGGTGGGAGATGGTAGAGCTGAAGGGTCATCAGCAACGGGAGACAGAGGGGCGAGCTGCAGCTTCACTCATGTCTGAGTGATGGAATGCAGGTTTGCACCTTTGAAAGTTTGGAATTTGAAGGTTCATATGTGGGGGACTTACATATATTGTACAACACAGGGAGTATAGTCAACATTTTATACTAACTATAAATGGAGCATAACCTTTAAAAATTATGTATCACTAAGTTGTACACCTGAAACTTATATAATGTTATATACCAACTATCTCAATGTTAAAAAGAAAAAATATGTAAGGTTAAAAACTACTTATTCACAGCTCTATTCCCAAAGAATGGTGATTTCCGCCCCCCGCCAAAGAAAGGCAAGAGACCACCTTCCCTGCTTTATAAAGTTCTTTTTCCTGGACCTAACTCTGCAAACAAAGAAAGGATACTTAATGGCAGCCAGGATGAAAGCACCTCAAGTACAAGCACAAAACAACTAGGGAGCACGGACTAATTAGGTACTCATGAACTGCCACAATCCTTACACAACAAAGGCAGGAAAGCCAAGGGCACAGGAGAGACTAAAAGTTAACTATGATTTGCAGCAAAGCAATGTATTCAGTACCACAGGCTCGAAAATTTTGTCATTGGCATTAAGTTGCTTTCTTTTTCCTACTTTGAGTTTCTTTTTCAACTGCTCATCTCTTTAAATCAATTATGCTACTTTGTAACCCTGAAAGGTAAAAACTTATTTAAATGTTCAAAAAGAGTTGGGCAGACACATTTGGAAAGTCAGTTGAGAAAATAACCTAAGTGTCCAGTGTCAGGGAATTACGTGATGCAGTGTAAGTGGTCTATGGTATTTTTTTTCCTTAGAGTGTAATTACTTTACAATATTTTATTAGCTTCTGCTGTACAACAAAGTGAATCAGCTATCAGTTCAGTTCAGTTCAGTCGCTCAGTCGTGTCTGACTCTTGGCGACCCCATGAATTGCAGCACACCAGGCCTCCCTGTCCATCACCAACTCCCATACGTATACATATACCCTCTCCCTCTTGAGCCTCCCTGCCCCCATCCCATCCCCTGGGTCAGCACAGAGCACTGAGCTGAGGCCCCTGTGCTAACAGCAGCTTCCCACTAGCTGTCTATTTTACACATGGTAGTGTATTTATGTCAAACCGAACTTCCCAATTGTCTTATGGTACATAGTCCTTGTATCGTGCTTCTTCCTTATAAAAGAAAGCAAGTTCATTACATAAGAATTGAAAACATAAACAAGCAAAAAAAATTAAGGAATATTTTTTATTCTATTAATCCTCTGTTGCCTTTCCACCTAGATCCTTTTGCAACAGGTAATGATTTTCCAAAAACAGAATGCCATCACATAGCTTTTTAAAGCCTATCATAATTTATTTATGCCATCCAGCAAAGGAATATTTATATGTTTTTAACACCCTACTGTTTGGCATGTAAACACTTACAAATTTTCACAATTATAAACAACCTGGAGGAAGAAAAAGTGAGTATGAATTCAAGCTTAAATGCAAAAATAAGGACTGATGTATTTCGGGAATCACACATTGTTACCACCCATCACTTTTTTATTCACTCACACAGTTCTTTACTCAGCAGATAGATGTTGAATATATGTCAGGCACTTAGCTAGGTACAGTGAAAAGTGAAAGTGTTAGTCACTTAGTCATGCCTAACTCTCTGTGACCCCATGGACTCTAGCCTGCCAGGCTCCTCTGTCCATGGGATTCTTCAGCCAAGAATACTGGAGTGGGTTGCCATTTCCTTCTCCAGGGGATCTTCCAGACCCAGGGATTGAACCCAGGTCTCCTGCATTGCAGGTAGATTCTTTACCATCTGGGCCACCAGGGAAGCCTCCAAGCTAGATGCTGGGGATTCAGTAAATAGAAAGATGTGTTCCATGCTCTCATGGACTTTAGGTAAGAAACAGAGATGTAACCAATTACAAAAAACTCTGAAAAGTGTTTCAATGTAGACAAAACAGAATTTACAAAATTACTCAATACAATAGAAAAATCACTGAGCAAGAATCAATGTTTTCAAAGTGAGTTGTGAGGGTAACTCCAGGAGCAACCTGGTTTCTGAAAAGTACTCTCCCAGGATTCACTGGGACTCCTAACTCATTCTTCTGTTTTAATATATAAATTAACTTCTCCTCACTCTTTGCACAAAATGAAAGCTCCAATTGCAAAGACACAGCACCCGAAGCACACACACACACACACACCCCCCGTGTGTGGCTGATCACACATCTGGCAGACTACCCACATCAGTAGGTACACTGTGCCTGTTAGTGTTGTACAGCTGAATGGATTTCACACTAACTATCTTTCTGGAAAGTTGCACTTTGCTAACAGATTCTAATTACCTCATTAAACTCTATATCCAATTTTTGGAATATAATAAGTTTATGGAGAGCCTGCTACCTGCCAGACACTCTGTATATCAGTGCAAATGTTCACAATAATTTCAACTAGTGGATATCTTTATCCCTATTTTACAGATGAAGAGACTGAGATACAGAGTTTTCATCATGTACTGGGAGATACTACACATCCGAGCATTCGCTGTGCATCCTTCTCTTTCCTCTGCCCCCACAGTTCCCCACAGAGAACAACTCTGCTCTACTGCAGGTCGCCTGCTCCCAGAGCGCTGTCTTTTTAAAACTTTTATTTTATATTGGGGTATAGTTGATTAACAATGTTGTGTTAGTTTCAAGGGTTTAGCAAAGTGGTTCAGGTATACATATATGTGTATCCATTCTTTTCAAATTCTTTTCCCATTTAGGTTGTTACAGAATACTGAGCAGAGCTCAGGGTACCACCTTGTAATGTGGACCCATCTTGGGCAGCCTGAGACAGCGGGACCCCTGCCACATCTGCTCCAGAGAAGGGCTGGAGAGCATCCCGTGGGGCGCTGCCTCTGCCTCAGAAAGGGACAGTTGTCCTTCATTCCCAGCAACCAGAGGGCTTCTGCCCCCAGGGCAAAGCACAGGTCCCTACCCTGGCCAGAGGGAGAGAGGGAGCTGCCACTGCCAGCTCTCTGAATACCCAGGCTCTTCCCTTCCATCTTTCCCACCCAACAGGAAAGGGAAGAATGCTCCTGTCACTTCAGTGAGCTTAGCGCCACCTTCCAGGGGTCTCGCCAGCGTTCCACCTGTGGACATGCAACATTGTTTTCCAGCAGGAGAGGACCTAACACCCTGGGTTAGGTGTTAAGGGAATGGATTGAACACTCACAGCTGACAGTCACCCTCCCAGAGCCTCAGTTTTATTTTTAAAAATTTATAATTATAATAAAAGCAGACAATAATAGTTCTCCTCGCTAGTGAGGCTTAGAGAGGTTAGTGCTTGTAGTTCAGCCTAGCAGGTAAGTGTTCAATAAACATGAGCACTTCATACCTTAAAGGAGGGATAAGAGACTGGGTCATAAATTTTACCTGCAGTGGGTTTCATTTAAATTATGAGCAAAAGGAATAAATAAAAAGTGAAAAGTTTATAGAGAGAAAGAAAACAAAGAAATATACAAGAGGCCAAAAAATTACACAGAAATTTTGTTCCTGAATATCACAGTTTCAATTTTTTATTCCAATATACCAGACTTACAACATTCCATAAAAGTCAGATTTTCAATGGAAAAGTTTCTGCCCCTTATTATTAAAACTTAAAGTTCCTTCCAGTTTAAAAGTGAAGAATCAAAGTAAGAATCAAAAGCTGCATAAGAAAGAAACTATGACTTTGCAGGCCAAAATTACGTAGGAGGTTTGTCTTATAACTTCAAACCAGAAGGAAAAATATGCTGCTGCTGCTGCTGCTAAGTCACTTCAGTCGTGTCCGACTCTGCGCGACCCCATAGATGGCAGCCCACCAGGCTCCCCCGTCCCTGGGATTCTCCAGGTAAGAACACTGGAGTGGGTTGCCATTTCCTTCTCCAATGCGTGAAAGTGAAGTCGCTCAGTCCTTTCCGACTCTTAGCGACCCCATGGACTGCGGCCCACCAGGCTCCTCTGTCCATGGGATTTTCCAGGCAAGAGTGCTGGAGTGGGGTGCCATTGCCTTCTCGGAGGAAAAATATGAGTTGAGTCCAAAGAATTCTTTATTTCTACTGGAATTGAACTTCAAATCTGTTATAATTAGCCTAAATTTCTCTGGGATGTACTACGGGCAGACTATAAACTGGATCAAAACATGTGGAGTAGAGTAAGAATTATTTATTTGTAATAAAATTCCCTATGACGTTCTTCCATAATGTATAGTCTGTAACAGATATTCAGCCAGACAGTCTGTTTTAACAACGTGTGTCATCTAATATACTCATCACATCACTTTCACAGTCTTGTCAAACATACTTCAAAATTTACAAAGTCTGACAGATACATATCCTGTCCTCTTTTAAGATGTCATAGCAAACATTTGGCACAATTAGGTGCTATTGGACATGTTATCGCCTTGTCACCTGCTCAAGGATAACTGGACTGACAGCAGCCTAAAGCCTTTTGGTATCCTCCGAAATTCAGATTGAAGGTTAACTTCTGCACTTCACTACTCATATATAGCAATCAATGAAGTCCTCACAAGGTACAGACATGCTTGGTTATAAGGACTTATGCTTAATTTAGGAAGACTAGATACTTTAAAAGTTTCTATCAGAGGTCTAAAGAGTTTGTGGCTTTAAAACAGGAATTAAGATTTCAAACAAAACAAACAAAAGCGTGCAGGGCTAAGGCAGTCAGATACAACTATCCTGTGTGTCCATCCCTCACATAAAGAAACCTGCTATATTATTAGGAATTAAAAAAATCAGCCTAAAGTATCAACCAGTTTTTTAAATAATTATCTTCCTTAGATTGCACTGTGTGTTGATCTCAGAAACATGAAAGTAATCATTTTACAAAAAAGTTCCAGCAAAGTGACAGTTTTTATGTTATTGTTATTGAAACAGTAACCATGCAACTTAAAACTTTCATTTTGTATTGGGGTATAGCGGACTAGCAAACAATGTTGTGAAAGTTTCAGGTGAAAGGGGACTCCTCCGCCATACATATACAGGTATCTCTTCTCCCCCATTCTCCCCTCCCATCCAGACTGCCACATAACATTGAGCAAAGTTCCCTGTGCTATACAATAGGTCCTTGTTGGTTATTCATTTTAAAAATGTGTGCATATGTCCATCTCAAACTCCCTCACTAGCCCTTCCTCCCATTCTTCCCCAAGACAACCATAAATTCGTTCTTGAAGTCTGTGAGTCTATTTCTGTTTTGTAAGAATAACAGTAACAATGCAACTTTAAAAAACTATTTTCAAAAGAGGATCCAGGGTAGCGATGCTGGTAACTTTGCCTAGGACTGTGAAAGGGAGGAATGAAATGTTTCTTGCAGCACAGTGATTCTTGACTTACCCATTACTGTGTGAAAATCCCCGCCCTTTACATGACTGGTCTCCAGGGAATCCTGCCCTGTGCACCTGCCTCACCAAGCCCCCAGAGAGTTTCAGCTTAAAAAGCAACTTCATTAAGCCGTGTTCAGTACAGTCCAAAAGGGTTATTGATGCAAAGATGAGTTATTCCTGGAGGAACGTTCTTCCTAAAAGGTCAATAACTAACTAGCAAATAGCAGTAATGAGGACCTTTCAGGGCAGGGCTTCTGAACCAGGGGTAAACCGAGGCAATTAAGGGGTCAAGTTTGAAGTCTTTAGCAAACAAGCGAAAAGGTGAATAGGTGAATTTTTATGGGAAAAAAGTTCAGAGTATTACATCACCCGTTCATAGCAACCTGAGACTCTTCCCTCGCAGAATCATATAACCATCATTTACGAGACGGACTAAATGATACCCGAGTTCTAAAGTCGGTTTGGGGAACTCTGCTGAACGATGCATGATGCCTTCTTTGAACAACTAACATTCCGGGTCCCCCACCCCCAAGAACACGAGGGCTCACTCACTATAAGATGAGGTAGCCTCTTTTAACGCCTGTTTGTGGAGGAGACAGGTGGAGGCGGGGCGGGGGGCGCGGGGTAGGGGTGATGCCGGGCACTTCCCAAGTAGAAGCACGATCATTTCTTAAAGGGAAGGGGCTCCCTCTGCATCTAGAGATATCCGCGGCAACCTAGCGGTGAATCTTGTTCTGTGCTTGATCTCAAAAACCCGCCCAGTGCCCACCGCTGTTTAAGAGCGGTTCTGTGAGCTTTAGCAAAGTGAACTTGTCTTATTCAAAGAACACCCAAAAGAGCAGGAAAGGAGGCAAAAACTCCAGGAACACGTGGACTTAATACCCACACCAGCCGCCTGACGGGGAAACAAATAACCCTCCTCCGGGACCCCTGATCCACCGACAGCGGGAGGTCAGACCTCGCGAGTCGTTACCGTCCGGGGCGCGCTCGCGGTCCGGGAGGAGGCTCATCGCTGCTCCGCGCAGGGCTGCCGGGGCGCGGCTCCTGCCGTTCAGGCCGCGGCGGCTGCAGTTGCCGAGGCAGCGCCCCCCGTGGGGACCCGCAGGTGCGCGCAGCCGCTGCTGGGCCCGAGCCACCGCTCGGGACGGACGGGGACGCGCTCGCGCTGCCTGAGCTCAGCCGTCCGAGGCTCCCGCGCCTCTCTATTAATACTTGCTGAGCTGCTGGCGCCCTGCCGCCTGCTTGACCCAGGGCCAGGGTCTCTCTGCCCGAGCTGGGAAGGGCTGGGGGACGGCGTGTCGGGGCGTGAGGCATTTGCCCGAGGAACTGGCAGGGCGTACCCCGTAGCAAACCTTGCCCCGCTCCCCGCCCCCCGACCCCCGCTCCGAGGTAGAGACTGGGCATGAGTGAGTGAGCCTTGGAGTGTGACCTTCCCAGCTTCCATCTTTTTGGAGTCACCACCACGCAGGGTCCGATCTGGCGAGAGAAGCCCTAAGCTAAATCTGATGACCACTCCAAGCCACCAGCGCAGGGAACCTATTTTAGGGCAGCCGCTCTCATTCATTCAGGCCTGCCTTGACATTTAAGAGTTCCATAAGCAAATGCCTTACCCCGATCGGATTTCACCCTTTTGCCTCCGCAACATTTCAAGTTTGAAGAAGGGAAGGCAGTCTGCACCTTGTTGTCCAGGGGTAAAAAGAGCAAAGAGGGCAGTGGATTCTCTATTTGTTTGGTGTTTAGACTAAAGTGTTCACAACACTCATTCTTCAGCAAGCCCCTGAAAGTTGGGCTCCAGCCATGTTCCTATTGTAAATTTAAATCTCATCAGTGAGGGCTGCTTTTTTGCCATCCCTCCAAGTGTTATGTTTAAATTCCCTTAGGAGTTTTTAAGTGAGGCCATTGAGATGATAGGAGCAATCAGTTAACGCTAATTCAAAGAACACTGATGACAACTACATTACAGACCTGCATTCATAATCCAGATCCTTCAAGGGCCTTAAAACAAACAAACAAACAAACAAAAAACCTGGTTTACTTCTGCACAGAGCCTAGAGTGGTTTCTTAGGTGAATTATTTCCTCTGGCTGCATAATTAAAGCTTGTATCAGTGATGACAGTGCAGCCCTTTTCTCTCAAAAGAATTGATGATTCCTAATATACCCAAAACTAGAGTTATTAAAAATATTAAAGTTAAGACCCTGCAGACAAATTTTGTGAAGTTTCTGAGACCCCCTTCCTCCATCTACTCTTTTGTATGTAGCTCCACTGACAAAGTACTGAGAGCTAGTCATGGAAGCACAAATAAGAACTTCAGGAGTTAACCTTTGGTGACTCTATTAAAAAATATGGAAAGGAGTATACACTCTGGCAAGATTTTCATTTACTTTTTTTAGCTTTGTAATAAGTGGGCCCTCTCTAGCCCAGCTTGGAACAGTGACCAGTGTCAGCCTCTGCTAAATTACATCTCTCTGTGTGAGGCGAACCAGGACCAACTGGGCTTCAGTGGATTGTAGAAATGCCAATTTATAGAACTGTTCCCTCTTCCCCTCTTGCCCCAACCAGGGAATATGCCATTTCAAATTTCTTAGATTAGAAGTCAAAAACTGCTCTCTAAGCTCACCTCTTAATGGGTTATCTCCCATTTTTATTCCTATAGCAAAGGCATAAACTATATGCCTTTGGGAGCAACAATAAACTCCCATATTTATTCCTATAGCAAGGGCATTGTGTTATATTTCTTCTTGCTTTTATTCTTCAGTTACTTGGCACTTTCTCTGTGCCAGTAACTAGGGATTTCAAGAAAAATCCTGCCCTTATAATGCTGTAGAGTAGTTGAGAGAGACAGGCTTAGGAGCAGTTACTTTTTTCTCATCTATTTCATGTTCTAGGAGAGAAGTGGGCACTGAGGAGCCAGAGCTGAGAGCAGGGCTAATTCTACTTGAAGGATTAAGAAATGTTTCCAACCAGCAGTGACCATTTTCTCTGATGATAGTAGCTAGCATTTTTAAACATGTACTATGAGCTAGACACCCTGCTAAATGCTGTTCATACATTTCCTTCTATAGTCCTTCCATGAATGGGAATTACTATTATTCCCTTGTACCATATGGACAAACAGAGGCTCAGCTTTAGTAATTTGCCCAGAAACACAGAGGGAAAGCATTTCAGAACTATGATTGGAAGGCAGCTTTCTATAATTACAAAGCCTGTGCCCAGTGTCTACACTCAGTTGCACTGATTAGCAAAGGTATTTTCCACAGCCGGTGGTAAGAACTTTTCACCAAAACCTTTCAGGAAAATGGGTCCTTGGAGGGTACACAGACAGGCTGGTTGGTGTTGCAAGAAACGGGACTGTCCCAGCCATCATGGCTCCTTACAGATTTCATAACAAGGCAGGGCCCCAAAACTGGTCTTAAGAAAGACTGCCATGAAAATAGCATTCATTCATTCATAAATCCGTTCATCATTTGTTGAGCATTTACTCTGTGACACACACTTTTCCTGGAATCTAATTTCATCTCGACAACAGATTTCCCCCTAGGAATTCTCCAAGGAATTAGGAGTTTACATTCAGGAAAAGAAAAAGGAAGTAGCTCTAGACACAGAGATGGGTGGCTATTGGGATACTTTACTCAGAGTTTAAAAACTTCCCTTTTGCTGGAGAGGCTGTGAGAGAGAAGAAGAAGACGCACAGCACCTTTTCCAGTGAGGAAACTTCCAGCAGTCACGCCTACTCAAGGAGGCCCACGGGTCATGTTGGTCTACATTCTGGTGGCATGCTCAGCGCAGGGGCAGTAAAATGTAATAATCAAGAATTCAGCCTTTGTTGTCAAGCAGACACTACATTCAAATGCTGACCCAGCAGACCCAGCGTCAATAATGATCCAATATCGTCAGTCCAATACTGTCCAGTGAATGAGTAACTTGGGTAAGCTTTCCAACAAGCCTAAGGCCCTATTTTGTAAAACAAGATTAATAGTATAAATTCTATAGGATTTTTGCATGATAATCTATGTATTGGTAAAGAACTACTTGCAGTTGCTAGCAGTAGAGGCCCAAATTAGATAGAAAAAGAAAAAAATCAGATTGTTTTTCTCCCTTAACACGAGGGTAGTTGAGCTTGATGTCCTATATTTGGTATTGTAGCTCCATGTTTTCATCTAGGGCCTGAAGCCTTCTCATTTTCTGCTCCAGTGTCCTTAATACAAGTTTCAGCCTCAGGACTTTGTCATGGACACAAAATGGCTTCCAGAACTCCAGTCTGACTCATGGCCAAGCAAGGAGAGGGAAGGGGAAAGAACAAAATAAAACCGGACAGCTGAGTCAGGTTCCTTAAAATAACCTTCTTGGAAGCCTTATCCAACAATGTCCATGTAAAATCCAATATATATTCTTTCTGCAAGAGAAGCCAGGGTATGTCTGTCTCTGTGTGTGTGTGTGTGTCTGTTAACCCAGGCATTTTAGGGATTCTTCTATCCAGGGTAAGGGAGAGAGTGGATACTGGGTAGGCAGCCAGAAAACGGTGCCATAGTTGGAAGAACATTTGACACAGTGCCTGTCCCAAGTAGACTTAAAGAGAAAGAGACAGAGACACACAGAGAGATACAGAAAGAGAGACAGAGAAAGCAGCTGTGTTAGAGAGCCAAGAATACTTCCAGACAGACAGACTGATCTGAATGCATGTGCATCTTGGACAGGGCAGTGAGGAGCTTGGGTCAGGCAGGTATTTTTCATGAAAGAGCATTCAGTTCACTTCATAAATTTCAAGCAGACTTCAAAACTGCCAGGAAACATCATTTAGATTACAATCAGCACAATTCGGTGCTAGAAATCTAAGGAACACGACTTAGATAAATCAAAGAACTCTTATGCTGTGCTTAGTCATTCAGTCATATCCGACTCTGTGGCCCCACAGACTGTAGCCTGCCAGGCTCCTCTGTCCATGGGGGTTCTCCAAGCAGGAATACTGGAGTGGGTTACCATTTCTTCCTCCAGGGCATCTTCCCAATCCAGGGATGGAACCCGGGTCTCCCACATTGCAGGCAGATTCTTTACCATCTGAGCCACCAGGGAAGACACATGAGGAAGAAGGACTATAGCAATTAATAGAAACAAAAGTGGAGAGATGGGGGAGAAAAAATGAGATAGTCATCTATTTACTGTTTTCAAACAAGCTAAATGACATCTGCCTACCTGAAGAATTTTCTTTTCACAGGCACTTTACCGGAGGATATCAGAGACATCAGACTTGACTAGAGGTTAAAAAATCAGGCTTGAAAGTCAAGCAAGAACCAAGCCAGTTCTGAGAATTCAATGAGGAGGCGGTACAGCAGGCATCTTTTTGCAGGGACAGGTCTAACCAAGGATGCCCGTGTCCTCCCTGGAAGACCCAATGCCCCCATGAGACTCTCCCTCAAGTACCTGGAGAGAATGCAACTTCTCATCTTAACGGCACTTGATCAAATCAATCAGATGAGTGCACCAGATTGGGCAGTCTGGATCCAATGGAGGGTACAGGATGGATATCTTCCCCAGGTGCTGAAGTGCCCCCACAATTACCATACTCAAAAAAAGTGATCCCACACACAGAGGAAGGAAGGGTAGATTCAAGACAGCCCCTCAAAAAATGTCATGACCATATCCTAGTGAGTCGAGCTATGTTGAACACTTGGCCTGTGATCCTAGCAGACAATTGCAGGGGTTCAGCGTGCGCCTTCCCCAAATGTGCCATGTTTGCAAGGTACTTATTTTGAGCTGAAAGCAATCAAGACCCTGAGAGTCCAAAAGAAACTACTGTCCCTCCCTTAACTACCTTGGAGAATTTAAATTGGGGATTTTTCCCAGAGAAGAAAAATCCCATTTTTCTTGGGAAGAAGATTTCCCATTTATCTTTCTACTGAAGATAAATGTTATCTAACTGGCTTCATCTGTATGGCAGGACAAACACCTAACTACTGAGTATCTGCTCTTCTTCTGGTCGTCCTATGAACTGCCTTCCTGTCCCTGGAAGCCTTGGGCCCCTATTCCATTCCTTGGATCAGAATGCTGTATGTACCTCATTTTACCTTTCTGTGTCTGAAACACTCATGTATGTGGGATTCTCATATATATGAAATTAAAATGGACATTGTTTTGTTCACGTGTCTCATGTCAGTTCAATTCTTAGATCAGCCAGAAGAACCTAGAAGGATACAGTTTTCTTTCTCTTCAACATATAAATTTTCCATTTTATAAATTTTCAACCAGGCCTCTGTCTAAGGCAACATACTTAGTAAGCAGAGCTGGGATTCAAACTCACGGATTTCAAGAGCTCTTTCTTTTTGCAGTGTGTGACATACTTCGTTTTTATCATCATAAAAAACATCTGCCTCGCTAGAGCTAGGATCAAGGGATTTGGAGACTGACGTTGGGATACTAAAAGTCATCTGACATTGAATGTGGTTCCTGCAGCTAACTGATGATGAACAACCAATCATATTGGTCCACTCTTCAGTCATTCATTTAAATAATTCTTCTGGAGTTTTGACGATGTAACAGGCACCGAGTTAAATGCAGCTCACAAATAAGACATGGTCCCTCAAATAACACTGTCTGGCCTGGGAAATAAATGTATGAATGGTTAAATCAAAATGTGTCATGTTAGAGGCAGCAATAAAAGTAGGTATAGGGCTTCCCTGGTGGCTCAGTGGTAAAGAGTCCGCTTGTCAATGCAGGAGATTGGTCCCTGATCCGGGACGATCCCACATACTTCGAAGTATCTAAGCCCCTGTGGCACCACTCTTGAGCCTGTGCTCTAGAGTTGGGAGCTCCAACTACTGAGCCCATGGGCCGCAACTACTGAAGCCCAAGTGCCTTAGAACCTATGGTCTGCAACCAAACAGCAGGTACCACAATGAAAAAGTCCACACGCTGGAAATAGAGAAAAGTCTGTACAGCAACGAAGACTCAGCACAGTCCTAAATAAGTAAAATTATCTAAAGACTTTGTTTTAAAAGTAGGTACAAAAGCATTTACAGAAGCAGTGGTGAGCAGGCAGCAACTGTGTCAGAATGACCTGGTTTTGTTTGGTAACAAGTAAGTCCTCAGATCCCTGTGGTTGATGACGGCTAAGATTTATTTCTCATTCCTGCTAAATGGCCATCACGCATCTGGAGCAGCTTTCCTCATCACCCAGCCAGGACCTGGGATGCTGGAGCAGCCTCTTATGGACCATTAACAGGCAAATCCTATCTCTGCCTCTGTTAAAGGAACAGCAACCATTGTCTCTGCTGATGGTTTATCAGGCAAAAAAAGTCACATGGCCAAGCCTGAAACCAACAGTACCAGAAAATGATCATCTTCCTTCTGGGAGGGGCAGCGAATGTTTGAAAATGAGGATACTGTTATCTGGGACAGGGCAGCCATGGGGAAAGCTTCCCTAGAGATGAGAAATAAGAAGTGACTCTAGATGGGCTCTACAATCAACCTGATTTGAACTTCACATCTACCACTTGCTTTACAACCAATGGAAAATCACAAAATTAGCTTATTTTTCATCGACAGTCACTATAAAGAGTAACTAAAGCAAATATTTAGTGCAGTGCCTACTATACTTTGAGATTTTAGTACATAGTAAGCACTTCATGGCTGGATGGCATCGCTGACTCGATGGATGTGAGTCTGAGTGAACTCCAGGAGTTGGTGATGGACAGGGAGGCCTGGCGTGCTGCGATTCATGGGGTCGCAAAGAGTCGGACACGACTGAGCGACTGAACTGAACTGAACTGAAGCACTTCATGGGTTTCCCAGGTGCTACTAGTGGTAAAGAACCCGCCTGCCAATACAGGACACATGAGACTAGGGTTCAGTCCCTGGGCTGGAAAGATCTCCTGGAGGAGGGCATGGCTACCCACTCCAGTATTCTTGCCTGGAGAATCCCATAGAGGGATGAGCCTGAAGAGCTCCAGTCCACAAGGTCACAAAGAGCTGGACATGACTGAAGAGATTTAGCATGCACACATGCAAGCACCTCATAAATGTTAGCCATTATTGGTGTGAAGAGCTACCTTTTGAGAAATGAATACAAGTATAACATATTAGGAATCGAGGTGGAATGACAGTCTTCCAGGCAGAGGGATGGACATGTGCAAAGTGTTGGCATCAATAATTGGGTCAGTGCTTCTCAGAAAGGCTAAGTGCGGAGATGGGGGTGCCCAGAGATAAGGTCCTCAAGATCCTGTAGACCAGGTTCAGAAGTTTAGACTTTCTCCTGGAGGCAACAGAGACCCAGTGAAGAGTTTTAATCTGGGGACAGATGGAGAGATGGAGTAGCATTATGGAAGAGGGATGGAGGGTGAGACCAGAGGTGAGAACAGTCTTTCTAATAATCCAGGTGAGAGCTGGCAAAGTGCTGCCACTGGCCGGGGTGGGGAGCACACAGTGAGAGCTGGGAGGAGAGACAGGCCAGAGAGGGGAAGTAACAAGTGTGTATGTACAAGCCGTGCACGGAGGGGGCCCTGTCTATCTCCACTGCTGATGCCCCAAACCCAGCACAGTGTCCGGCACGAACCAGGTCCTGAATAAGTGACTGCCAAGTGAACACATCAGCAGGATATGTGCTGTGACTGGATTCAGAAGTGGGGGTGGGGGAAATGTCCACAGTGGTCTCCCTTCTCTCAGCATTTTCCAAATACTACAGCTCTCCAATTAGACGCACCTCCTCTCCCGTTCCTACGTCTTGAATGGGAACCTAAAATCTATATTTTTAACAAGCACTGTTGACTAGAGGTGAGAAACCAATGATTATCATGAGAAATCTTGCTAAACTGATTAAAATATCATTAGCCAAGAGAAACAAGGGAGCTGTGTATGTCAGTGAGGTCCTGTGAGGTGACCTGGGATATTGTATTCCTTCTTCTGTCCTGGCCACTCATGACTGTACTCTAGAGGACTTACATTACGGTTACTTATGTCATTTAAAAAATAAATGTCTTTTTTGTAACCATTGTGGCTTCCTCTACCCACTATTAGGACCCGTGGCTAATACACTAAGTTTTCTGGAAATCTCCCCCTATTAGTGCACATGTTGGGTTTGATCAAAAAGGCAGTGGCAATACCTCTAGAATGTTCTTTCTTGAAGTGTGATCTGAAGACCAGTGCCAGTCTGAGAAGTACTCATAACTGGTCCACGAATAAGTTCAGAGAAAAAAGGAAGGAGTAATTTAGAAAATGTAATGGAAACGATGCTGACATGTAAGAGCAGTGCTGGCATCTTGGGCCTGGAGGTGGCTGTGGGAGCTGCTCTGTCCCTTCTGGGCCGGGGGGTAGATGCTGGGCTGCAGCATTGCTGGGGTCTACACACTAGATGCCAGGAGCATCCTTCTCTCAATCTGGACAACCAACCATGTCTCTAGATGTTGACAAACATCCCATGGGACCAACTGTTGAGAACCACTGCTTTGTACCAATTTGACAGACTAATTTTATGTCTGATGTATCAAATAACATGAAAATCAAATCAGGACTAGCATTGCCTACATCTTTTTATTTTGCTTTTCTAATGATTTGTTAGTATCATATTTTACTGTTGATTTAAGACAGATTAAAAACATGGTCCTTCCCACAGATAACTTAGAATCCACTGATATAAACAGTCAATGTTAAAATACAGCAATGGTCCTTAGGGGAAAGGATGCAACCTGGCCTACCCTTCATCTCTCCACCACATAAACCAAATGTTATGTGGTGACTTATGAAGAAACGAACTAACCTTTGTTTCTATGATTGTGCTCCTGTAGCCACTGTGAGAAGTCCCCAGCACCACACTGCATCAGAGAGAGGAGCATCTTCTGCTGGGAGTAAGTAGCTCTCTTGCCTTTTCCAGGACCAGTGAAAACTTGCGATGAGGGGATGGACCAACAGAGAGACAGAGCCTAAAATTCTGACAGAAAGGCCTAGGTCAGAGGTCACAAACTGACTAGCTACCGGCTGAATTTGGCCTATAAACATGTTGTCTTTGGCTCCTACCATGAGCAAAGCTGTCTCTCATGAAACTCTTATGCTCAGCATCTCTTGAAAAATCAGAAGCTTCTGGCTGCAGTGGGCCTGCCTTCCCTCAGGGTGCCAGTCGGTAGGGACTAAGGAGCAGCCACTGTCCTTACCCCTCTTATGCTGTGCCCTGACAAGCTCACCTTTGTGTGAATTGGCACTGCCTGGGACAGGCCGTCAGGGCCACTGGTTGGATATTTGGAGAAACCAAGAGGACAGAGAACTTTACCTTTGGGCGTGAAAGGAAATGGGGCTGGGGACTCCACACGTGTGGGGGAGGCAGGTTGCAGTAAGTAGTCGTGGCCTAGGTCCTGGGGGGAGGTGGCTGGGCTGCAGAAGGAACTGGCAATACAGGAACCTCTGTAGAGAGAGGCAGACTGTATAGACCTGACCTTCCTGCCTGTCCCAGTGGAGTCTGAGTGACGATTCTAGTCTGCCTGCATGACAAGGACCCCCACCAGCTGGTGTGCGGGATCCTCCCCCAGCACCGATTCCTTTGCCTTGAAAGCCTCAGGATTTCCCCGCTGGAGAAAGCCTAACCAACCTGGCAGTGGACCTCAGGAAAATACATAACTGTGACAGCGGCTGCACTCTGGGTGCCAGAGAGAAGTTGCCATCTGTGAGAGAACCACTGTGTGAGCATCTACCATGGGCAGGCTCTGAGGTTACAGAGACAGATGAGACCAACCAGGGGTCTGTGTGCCGTGATGCTCTCCGCTGAGGACTGCAGACAGAGGTGTAGAAAGAGAATTAGGACACACTGGTAAGAGTTGTCTCAGGGATGAGTCAAACCCTGCAGCAGCCAGAGCAGGAGCAACGGGACTCTGCTTGGGAAGACTGGGGCTCCCCAGAGGAGACAGCATTCAGCTGGCTTAGAAAACAAGGCACTGTTTACCAAATGAAGAAAAGAAATAGTTATTAGAAGAATCTGCTTGTGCAAAATCAGAGGTCAGCTGAAATGAGCAATAGTTCAGGGTGGCCAGGACAGGGGTCGGGGGACGGGGGGTGAGAGGGAGAGTAACAGAGCGGTGGGGATCTGAGAAAGGGGTTGGGTACAGTCCTGTCTTCAAGTCAAGGGGTTCAGATCTGAACTTGTACACTGAAGGTCAAGTCAACAGGTGACATTATCAACTTTGCTTCTTTGGAAGTCAAATCTGGTGACATATTAAAGACAGACCAGGTAAGAAGAGCTGAAGATAGAGTGGTTCTGAGGCTGTTTTTAAACCAGAACTAAGGGGTAAAGCAGTCAGAAAGCATTTTCTAGCAAGTTCAAGTCGTGCAGTAAAGGTAGGTGTGTGACAGAATTGACTCAGCTTTCTGGCTTGGGAGACTGGGCAGATGATGAAGCTGTCAACAGAAAGTAAAATATAATAAAGAGCTAAAATCATGTTTGGGGTAAGATGCATCGGTAACGAGGGCTTCCCGGTGGCTCAGTGGGTAAAAAAATCTGCCTGCCATGCAGGAGACACAGAAGATGCAGGTTCAGTCTCTGGGTCTGGAAGATCCCCTGGAGGAGGGCATAGCAACCCACTCCAGTATTCTTGCCTGGAGGATCGCCATGGACAGAGTAGCCTGGCGGGCTACAGTCCATAGGGATGCATAGAATCAGACATGACTGAAGCGACTGAGCTCATACTCATAGATCAATAATGAATTGCTTGGGATAAATGTGAAACAGCCATGAGGCCTGCAAACAGTGCTTTAAAATAGGGCATTTACAGGAGCAAGAGAATGAGAAGGAGATCCTAAACAAAGATTTCATGGATGGTGGATGAAGATGCAGGCAAGACTGATTATCACCAGGAGGAGGAGAAAAGAAAGGGCAGAACAGAATCTGAGAGAGCCCCCTGGGTGTAAGGGGCAAACAGAGGGGAGGAGGCAGCAACAGGAGAAAGAGAAGACGGTGGAGAAGCGGGACAGTCAGGTCTAGACGACAGAAACACAGTGAGGGGTTGTCAGGAGTAGTCCCCCAGACCTGCTCGCAGAGGCCAAGCCGGAAGACATCCTCACGGGACATAGTGACACAGAGGGCACCAGACAAAGCCACATCGAGGGTGGTGGTGGCCAGAGGCAGAACGCAGTGGGCTGAGGGACGACCTGAGGGTTTGTAGAGGTAGAGATGGTCAAGGTGAACTGGTAATTCAGAAAGCTGGATGTTAAAGATGAGCAGAGAGTCGGAAGCGTGGTGGTTTGGGTTTCACCTTTGTCTTGCTTTCAGACTGTAGTGGGGGCGGGGGGACTTGAGCACGTTTTCAAGGAGAGGGAAGGATCTGGTGCAAAGGGCCAGCCTGACAGTGCAGGGGAGGCCGTTCTGGGTCGTGCTCCAGTGAGACCACCATCTGGGACTGACGGAGGGACCAGAGGACAGTTGGTTTCAGAGGGGTCGCTGGAGGGACGCCGACCAGAGGGAATTTTGCTGGAGAACCGCATGTTGGGAGGGGTGGCACTGAGAGCAGGGGAGCTCCTCCCCAGACTTGTGAAGCCCCCAAAGGCAGGTGGCACGTCCCAAGGATCCACCAAGTCAGAATCTCTGGGAGACGAGCCCAGAACCTACATCTGAAACCAGCACCCCAGGGCTTCCCTGATGGCTCAGATGGTAAAGAATCCGCCTATAGTGCAGGAGACCTCAAAAAGCCCCTGGAGAAGAGAATACCACCCACGCCAGTATTCTTGCCTGGAGAATCCCATGGGCAGAGGAGGCCTGGTGGGCTGCAGTCCGTGGGGTCGCAAAGAGTCAGAGACAACCGAGCAACTATCCATCCATCCTGGGGCCCCAGGGTGAGGAAGGCCTGGAGTGAAGGTGGAAAGAGGGGTCTCCAGCTCTCACCTCTGCCCCTAACCAGCTGTGTGATCTCGGGAAATTTATGAAGGGTCTCTGTGCCTCCGCTTCCTCCCCTGGAAAGTGAGGATGACAGTGCCTACTTTACAGGGACTGCTGGGGAGTATGGGACGGCCCATGGAAAGCATTTGCAGTCACGTCTAACACGGAAGATATGCATGTCAAGGGACTTCCCTGCTGTCCAGTGGCTACAACTCCACGCTCCCAATGTAGGAGGCCTGGACAGGGAACTAGGTCCACGTCCTGCAACTAAAGATCCCTCCTGCCACAGGGAAGACCCAGAGTGCCTCAGCCAAGACCCAGCACAGCCAAATAAATATTAATACGTACTTTTTAAAAAAAGAAATGCATGTAGACTGGGAAAAAAAATTGCCCAACCTAAGAGCTGAGAATTATGTTCTATTGGCCGAATTGCTGAGGACTTGAGCCCAGGAGACAAGCTCTCAGATTCTCCACGGGACTGCTCTGAAGGAGTAAGGGAGGAGCCAGGATATACAGGGGATTTTGCAGGTAGTCAAAATACCAAAAGATTCCTGCTAATTGAAGAAAAGCCGGCCATCTCAAGTTAATGAAGTTCGTGCTTCTCTGTGTATGGGATGATTCAAGAGCTGGGGCTCATGGAAATGATTCTGAGGATATGCACGCACCCTCCAGGCCCAGTTCCCTGTTCTCCATCCCGAGTACCCTCAGGGCACAGTCGGGGCAGCTGTGGAGGCTGCTGGCTTGATGGCTGCACCATCCTTTGCTTATTGACAAGGAAGGCGATATTCTTGCACAAGAATGCACATTTATTGTTTTTATTCTACGCTGTCTGTCATAATAATTCTGTTTATAGTTTGCCCACAAATCACCTGGGGTAGCTTGTTAAAATTCCACTGCTGAGACTCCAGAGATTATTGGAGTCGGTCTTGGTCTAAAGTGGGAGCTTGAAACTCTGCCTTGTAAACAAGGCCCTCCTCTTCCCAGGTGATTCTAATGCGAGTGGGTGCCAAGACCACACATCATTGTTCTACAGGACTACCCTGCAGGCTGGCTGCCCCCCATTCCCAGCTCGGTCCACACACCAGAGGGTCAAGACAGCCACAGGTCTCAGGCGGCCTCATAAGAGTCGCAGAGAGGAGAGAAAGAGCTGCCGATTGGAGCTGATGGTGAAGACGTTAGAAACAACTTTCCCTTTTAAAAGCCCTTGTCTCTCAAATGACTTTCCCCCAAATTAGTTATCTGTCTGCCTTAATTACTACTGGCTTTTTCTTTGAGGGCAAAGAAACTTTGAAAAGAGATATGTGTGATTGTGTAGGAACTAAGTTTCAGGGACATGAAGTCATTTTTCGGGGTATTTATAGCACAGCTGTTCCTGTGTCTGTTGGCTTCAAACCTGACATTACAAAAAAACAGGAACTGTCAGAAAAGTAAATGAACACAGCAAACCAAACATTTTCTTCCAACCGGGTAGTGGTTCCCCAATTTCAGCCTGAATACTCAGCAAAGGGATGGTTATTTATTTTTCCAAATAAAAGTAATGGAAAAAATGATTGAAGGTGAAATTAGATTCCTCCTGGCAATGCTCTATAAAGGAGGGTTATTGAAAAGGGGAGGCCAGGTGGCGGCCTCGAGGGTGCGATGCAAATGCGGCTCCTTGCTTGCTGGGGTCTTTCTGGGCAACTTTTAGTTAACTTATCCTGAGACCTGGGATCCTCTGCTAAGGAAAGCGGGTGGCCTGGTGGGTCAGTTTCTGCTCTTCCCCAGCCAGAGTGGGTTTATATCAATTTACCAGGATTCACTGTGCTGTGCTAAGTTGCTTCGGTCGTGTCTGACTCTTTGCAATTCTGTGGACTGTAGCCCACCGTCCATGGGGATGCTCCTGGCAAGAACACTGGAGTGGGTTGCTGTGCCCTCCTCCAGGGGATCTTCCTGACCCAGGGATCGAACCCGCATCTCTAAAGTCTCCTGCATTGGCAGGCAGGCTCTTTACCACTGGCGCCACTTGGGAGGCCCAGGGTTCTTTGTATTCTAGATTAAAAACATTTGAGCTTTGCCGGATTATGTGGCTTCTAGTATCATTGACCTGAGGTGGCAACTGGGCTTGTCTGAAGCCATTGCTGGCCCGCAGAGGTGCTTTGCTGGGCTTGCATAATGTTTCTGTTTTTTTAATATTTATTTATTTTTAACTGCTTTGGGTCTTCACCGCTGCCTGCAGGTCTTTAGTTGTGGCACGTGGACTTCTCATCGCAATGGCTTCACTTCTTGCCGAGTGTGGGCTCTAGAGGGAGTGGGCTTCAGGAGGTGTCCCTCCTGAGCACTAGGGCATAGGTTTCACAGCTGTGGCAAATGGGCCTAATTGCCCCTCAGCACGTGGGATCCTCCTCCCAGACCAGGGATTGATTGAACTTGTGTTCTCTGCACTGGCGGTGGCTTCTTAACCACTGGACCATCAGGAAGCCTGTGCATAATATTTTTATGTTTCTCAATAACTGCTTTTTTTTCTTAATTGAGAGAATTCCTATTCAATTCAGATTTCAAGCTTTTTAAAAAAAATACAAGGTTATGATCCAGATTCCCACATGTTTACAATGAGTAGCCACCACTTTCTTTAAGTTTCTGCACTACCTGCCCTATGCCTCAGTTTCCTCATCTGAGAAATAGGGTTAATAATTCTGCCTGCCCCACAGAACTGTGGTGAGCAAAGAGCTAATCTATGTAAAACGCTTAGTGTTTGGTAATAACAAGTGTCATAGTCTCTACCCAGCCCGATTTATTCAAATTCCTATCAGGAATTGATATGCACTTGGATTTGTGGCTGTTGCTGTAAGCCATGCAAAAGTGAACTGACACAGAAATTTCTGGAAAGTAAAGAAGTTTGAGGGAGTTTGTACCTTTCTGCCAAAAATTGCTGACCATGGTGAATTTAAGATCTGAAAGGACCAAGACTAATCTGCTGAGGAAAAGAAATAAAGAGGTCAAATCTGTAATGCATGCTAGATCTCAGAACACTTTCTTGTTAAACTTTGTAGTGTAAATTTGAAGCTTTGGAATTTTCCCTTTTTGTTTATGTCTTTTCCAGTGTTTAAGGGTAGCAAAAGTCGTTAGAAAACAGCACACAATCTTGGATGTGTTCCAAAGAAAGTAAATAAAAGATTCAAGATAAGACTGTGATCCTGAAAAATTCCTAATATGAACAGTCAAGCGGCATCAATATTATGAAAGGAGTTTGGGCCTGAGTAACGCAACCCCCACCCCCCAACCCTCCAACCCTTCTCGGAGAGAAAGGTTCAGGGGAAGAGGTGCATGCCAGCGGGGTGACACTGCTTTGCCACCTAAATGCCTAAAATGCTGGGCATTTTCATCCCTCTTCCCAGATCCCCTCCTCCCTGCTCCGTGCCCAGGGGGCTGGCCTGGGTGGGTAGTTCTATTGCGCTTCCCCACCTGCCTTCTGGTATCTAGTTGGATTCACCAAACGGGGGCTTTGCTGGGAGACAGGCAGGGCCGGGGAGTGTGAGTTTCCTGTGCCCCCTCTCTGCTGGCTCCCTGCAGGCTGGTCGTGTCTCCCCACTAATGACCGATGTGGCTCCTGCCCCACGGCCCTCCAAACAGCCAGTCTCTCTGAGTTCCAGGAAGCATTCCTCCAGCTTTGCCTCTTCAGGCAGGACAAGGAAGACGAAGGATTTCACTGTCTCCAGCCCAAGAATGTTACTCCATCCTTCACTGGTCCCTAATGTCTGCTGGCATAAGGAGAGCCATCCCTCTAGTAAACGCTCGATTGTCCCCTGTGGATGGTGCTGGCCTTGGCTTCTCACCAGGACCCTGACTGATAAACTTGTCTACTTTATAATATCCATCACCACTTACATCTTGCTTGTGTTTAAGAACAGGCCTTTCACATGTTCCTGAACCAGGCCCTTATGGGTAAGTTATTGGATATGGGTCCATCACTATCTGGGAATGCTCAGTCAGCTGTAAGGGGTAAATTCACTAACGTGCTAACTGAAATATTTAGGAAGGGAATATTTAGCGAACGGTGACATTTTAAAACATAGTAATATTAATCTACATGAGTTTTGTCTACCATTATCTTGAAATAATGAGGGAGAACATGCTCCACCAATGGACGGATGGTAAAGGCAGCGTGGTGAACATGCACCACGGCACGCTACTCAGCCACAGAAAAGAATGCCATCCTTCCGTCTGTGACGCCACGAATGGACCTTGAAGGCCTTTTGCTTAATGAAATACGTAACACGTGGAGTGATAAATACTGTATGGTCTCACTTACATGTGAAATCTTAAAAAACAGATAAGAAACAAACAAACTCAAGCTCATAAGTACTGAAAACAGATTGGTGGCTGTCTGAGGTGGGACTGGGGGGACTAGGGAGTGGGTGAAGGAAGGGGCCAGGAGGTGTAAGTTTCCCGTTACAAGGTGAGTGAGTGATGGGACTCTATCGAGCAGCCGGGTGACTATGGTTACCAATACTGTGGCGCACACTCGGGGGTGGCCAGCAGGGTGGGGCTTGAAAGTTCTCATCATAAGGAAAAACGGGTTTTTTGTTGTTGTTTTTACCACGTGCAGTGATGGATGTTGACTGGACTATTATGGTAATCACTTTGTAACCTATACAAATATTGAATCATTACATTCTATACCTGAAACG